>NW_023270807.1:93132899-93143182 GCF_011800145.1 Mirounga leonina | reverse complement strand
AGGAAGGAAGGAAGGAAGGAAGGAAGGAAGGAAGGAAGGAAGGAAGGAAGGAAGGAAGGAAGGAAGGAAGGAAGGTTGGTTTCTAGGCAGGAGTGTGTTTCTGTCTTAAAAGGTAATTTTAGATTACTCCCACCCTGGGAAACTTTAAATTAACTGTCATATAATGGTGGTGAGCATGAAAGCACTGCGTACCAAGAGAGACAAGACAAACTGGGACCATTTGGAAAGAAGATGTTATTTATTTATTTATGCAGGTAAGCACCTAGTTATCAAGACGAATAGTCTTTAAACTTGAGTGTGCTTCGGAATCACCTGAAGGACTTGTTGACACAGATTTCAGGTCTTACTCTAGAGCTTCTGATTAAGTAGCTCTGAGGTAGGGCCAAAGGAATTGCATTTCTAGTAAGTTCTCTGCTGCTGCTGTTTGTTCAAGCACCCATACTTTGAGAACTATTGCTTTGTCATGTCTCTTCCTGTGAATTTTAATTGGAGAATTGAATAACTGCTTCCTCTGTGCTTTTCTGCCTGGCCGGCCTCTCTCCTACCATTTCCTTTAGATGCTTGATTCCTGGCAAAGTTTGGGATTCTGAAACACTCAGTTCTTTATATATAAGAATTCAGGAAGTAGCAACATTCCAACAGGTCAACTAAATCATCTGGGTAGGATTATAGTCATTTCTCATTTCTCATTCTCTGAAGTTGTCCAGAATGGGGATTCTTGAAATGTCTTCCTTAAGAGGACTGAGTAGTCCATTCTTGGGGCTTGGCTAAACTATGGATGTCTTCTGAAGGGTAAGCATAGGGGAAGAACATTTCCAAATTTGCCCGTTCCTGGTGTAGATTTTCTCTATTACCAACTCTGCACTTTTATTTATTTACTCTGCTTTTTATTTACTATTATAAACCCAATGTTTAAAGGCAAATATAAGTGAGAAATAAGAAGATAAGGGGAAGAGATAAAGAGAGAGAAGAGATGGGAGTATTGGAAGCAAAATAAAACCTAATTATTTAAGATACTCTCAAAGGATAGGGCTAGGAAATGAATAGAAAAGATTCAAATAAACCTACAAAAATATATTCAATCTCACTGATAACAAAACAAATACAAATTAAAGAAATAATAAAGTACCAGATTCTACTTAAGTAATTGACAGTTTTAACAATGATGATTTCTTATATAATAGAAGGTACAGTAAAATAGTAATTTTTAGATATTGCTGATGGAATGTGTATTAAAAGAAAGTATGAATGTTTTAAAAACAATAAATACCACTCTATATTATAAGGTCATGATGTTAGAAGGTCAAATATTAAAAAAAATCTTTCTCCCATATTTCTTTTCCTCTTTGTCTAGATTTCACAGCCTGTAATTATTACCACAGTACTTTCCTTTCTAGGTTAGATGAAAGAATATGGTCACAGAATGGTGCACTCAGATCATGGACTTGACGTTTAGAGATGATCAATAGAGTATTTAATTTAAAAAAATGCAAGGGGCTAAGACACAACTCAGGAGAGAGACTTAGATTTTTGGACACAGAGAGATAGGGCATCCTAAGTGTGAAATATGTTCAAGACTGCCTGTCAGTGGGAGAATTATTGATGGGTAAATATCAGAACATTTCACTAATTTAATACCAGATGACAGGAAAATCCATTTGAATCAACAAAGAAAGGAACAGAATATTTTTTCAACTGCAATTCTAATACTTTATTGTACAAATTGTAACATTCTAAGCTAATGAACTGGTGTGAATATAAGGATGATTTGACTTAGCCCATTAGTTTTTCTGTTATCTGTATGTTAATGAAAATTCTAAGTACTTAAAAACAATTTATTTTAGTAAGTAGGATAAATTCTCCCTCTCAAATCCTATTTATATTATTCACTGGCTATACCAAAACCTTTTCCTTGGACTAAGTGAAACAGCCCCAGTCCATGTTTGAATGAAACCATTTCAAATGACTGGAATCTACCTTACTTTTACTACATTGTATAAGAGAATCACCAACTGAACATGAATGATTGATTGCCAAATGGTGTGGTTTAAGTTTGTTAGAGAAAGACCAATAAATGAAATTTGTTTATGAAAATGTTGCATTTGCTGACATGTAATTTATAGACTGTGTCTGTTTTCTTTTCTGTGTAACAAGTTACTCCAAAATCTAGTGGCTTACAATAACATCCTTTCTTTTGCTTCTGCTTCTATGGATCAGCAATGTGGGCTGGGTCTATCTATGCAGTCATTCGTGGCTGGGCCCATTCATATGACTGTGGCTAGTGAGCAGGGCAGCAGGAGGAGAGTTGGTAAATGATGGCTTCAGCTCATGTCTGCCCCACATGTCTCTTACCCCCTAGCAGGCCAGCTTGGACTTGCTCACATAGTAGCAGGAGGAGTCTAAGAGACTGGATATGTGCATAGGGGACAGGTGTGGCATTCACATGAAACTGTTGAGTCCACATTTGAATGGCCAGTGCAAAAGTAACAAGATCATTCCATATCCAAGAGGTAGAGCATAGATTTCAATCTCTTTTTAAAGTCTATGAATTCTTGGCTTTATTTATTGTTTGTTGGTTTTTACCATTGAGTGTTTAACACAAATGTAGTAACACAAAGTGGTGCTGCTTCTGACTTGGTAAGGATCTTAACAGATGCACTGTAAAGATAACAAGCATATTTATCTTTTGAAATTAAAAGTTCCTCAGAATGCATGGATTTTTTTTTTTAACTGAAGTATAGTTGACATAGAAGAGTGTATTAATTTCAGGTGTACAGCATAGTGATTTGACATTTATATATGTTACAAAATGCTCACCATGATAGGTGTAGTTACCATTTGTTATCATACAAATATGAGAGAATATTCCCTATACTATACTTTTCACTCCTGTGACTTATTTATTTTATAACTGGAAATTTGTACTTCTTAATCCCCTTCATCTATTTTTGATAGTAGCCACTTGTGTTGCCATTTTTGCAATATGCCACAGACTGGTAGAATTTTCTTTTTTAAACACAGAATATTATTATATCAGTTGTCAAAATAAGCTATTCTTTTTCTCTTTTTCATCACATAGGGTATTTGTTGGCATGGTGATTTCAGGTGAAGTTAATTGTTTGGTTTAAAATATAGAATTAATTTAATTGCATTCACCATGACCAAGTGGGATTTATTCCTGTGCTGCAAGTTTGGTTCAACATCTGCAAATCAATCAATGTGATACAATACATTAATGAAAGAACAAGAAACATATAATCCTGTCAGTAGATGCAGAAAAAGCATTTGACAAAGTATAGCATCCTTTCTTGATCAAAACTCTTCAGAGTATAGGGATAGAGGGTACATACCTCAATATCGTAAGAGCCATCTATGAAAAACCCACAGCGAATACCATTCTCAATGGGGAAAAACTGAGAGCTTTTCCCCTAAGGTCAGGAACACGGCAGGGATGTCCACTATGCCCACTACTATTCAACATAGTCCTAGAAGTCCTAGCCACAGCAATCGGACAACAAAAAGAAATAAAAGGCATCCGAATCGAAAAGAAGAAGTCAAACTCTCACTCTTTGCAGATGATAAGATACTTATTTGGAAAACCCAGAAGACTCCACCCCAAAACTGCTAGAACTCATACAGGAATTCAGTAAAGTGGCAGGATATAAAATCAATGCACAGAAATCAGTTGCATTTTCTATACACCAACAACAAGACAGAAGGAAGAGAAATTAAGGAGTTGATTCCATTTACAGTTGTGCCCAAAACCATAAGATACCTAGGAATAAATCTAACCAAAGAGGAAAAGAATCTGTACTCAGAAAACTATGAAAGAAATTTGAGGAAGACACAAAGAAATGGAAAAACATTCCATGCTCATGGATTGGAAGAACAAATATTGTGAAAATGTCAGTGCTACCTAGAGCAATCTACACATTCAATGCAATCCCCATCAAAATACCATCCACTTTTTTCAAAGAAATGGAACAAATAATCCTAAAATTTGTATGGAACCAGAAAAGACCCTGAAAAGCCAGAGGAATATTGAAAAAGAAAAGCAAAGCTGGTGGCATCACAATTCAAGACTTTAAGCTCTATTACAAAGCTGTAATCATCAAGATGGTATGGTACTGGCACAAAAACAGACACATAGATAAATGGAACAGAATAGAGAACCCAGAAATGAACCCTCAACTCTATGTTCAACTCATCTTCAACAAAGCAGGAAAGAATGTCCAATGGAAAAAAGACAGTCTCTTGAACAAATGGTGTTGGGAAAATTGGACAGCCACATGCAGAAGAATGAAACTGGACCATTTCCTTACACCACACACAAAAATAGACTCCAAATGGATGACAGACCTCAATGTGAGACAGGAGTCCATCAAAATCCTAAAGGAGAACACAGGCCGCAAACTCTTCGACGTCAGCTGCAGCAATTTCTTCCTAGAAACTTTGCCAAAGGCAAGGGAAGCAAGATCAAAAATGAACTATTGGGACTTCATCAAGATAAAAAGCTTTTGCAAAGCAAAAGAAACAGTCAACAAAACCAAAAGACAACTGACAGAATGGGAGAAGATATTTGCAAATGACATATCAGATAAAGGGCTAGTATCCAAAATCTATAAAGGACTTATCAAACTCAACACAACACCCAAAGAACAAATAATCCAATCAAGAAATGGGCAGAAGACATGAACAGACTTTTTCCTAAGAAGACATCCAAATGGCCAAGAGACACATGAAAAAGTGCTCAACATTGCTCAGCATCAGGGAAATCCAAATCAAAACCTCAATGAGATACCACCTCACACCAGTCAGAATGGCTAAAATTAACATGTAAGGAAACAACAGATGTTGGCAGGGATGCGGAGAAAGGGGAACCCTCCTACACTGTTGGTGGGAATGCAAGCTGGTGCAGCCACTCTGGAAAACAGTATGGAGGTTCCTCAAAAAGTTGAAAATAGAGCTACCCTATGACCCAGCAATTGCACTACAGGGTATTTACCCCAAAGATACAAATGTAGTGATCCGAAGGGGCATGTACACCCCGATGTTTATAGCAGCAATGTCCACAATAGCCAAACTATGGAAAGAGCCTAGATGCCCATTAACAGATGAACGGATAAAGAAGATGTGGTATATATACATACAATGGAATATTATGCAGCCATCAAAAAATGAAATCTTCCCTTTTGCAACGACAGGATGGAGCTAGAGGGTATTAGGCTAAGCAAAATAAGTCAATCAGAGAAAGACAATTATCATATGATCTCACCGATATGAGGAATTTTAGAAACAAGACAGAGGACCATAGGGGAAGGGAGGGAAAAATGAAACAAGATGAAACCAGAGAGGGAGACAAACCATTAGAGACTCTTAATCTCAGGAAACAAACTGAGGGTTGCTGGCTTGGAGGGGGTATGGGAGGGATGGGGTGGCTGGGTGATGGACATTGGGGAGGGTATGTGCTATGGTGAGCGCTGTGAATTGTGTAAGACTGATGAATCACAGACCTGTACCCCTGAAACAAATAATATATTACATGTCAATAAAAAAATGTAAAAATAAAAAACAAAAACATGAACTTCTTGAGGGTAAAGAATGCATCCTAATGTATCGTAATCATCTTTGTGTTGGCTGACTTAACTCTGTATTTAGCATATAGTAGATACTCAATATATTTTTTTAATTATTAAGTGAATGAAAGGGTGAATGAATGAAGAACTAGTCATATTATTCTCCTTTTTTAAATCCATGACAAATTCTTTAAACTTCTTTTACTGTCTCATATAATCTCATAGTTGTAATCATCAGTGCTCCACAGTTGATTCTTAAATCTTTTTTCTGTTTGGCTTTGTGTTTTTGTTTCTTTGTTTAGCCATGACTGTTTTCCTGATTCTCAGGGATATCTTCAAATGGCCTTTTTGATATTCACACCTGCACATTCTGCTGTTTTCCTAAATATAACATGCCATGATCTGAACGCCCAGTCTTTCTCAATGCTTGCCAGGAATCTGCATTCCTACCTCTTACAACTACTGCCGTCAGTGACATTGCCATCTTCCTAAAAATCCAAGGGGTCTTTTGCATATCTTCATTTCAGCTTTGAACAAGATGAGTGATGGAGAATGAAATACCGTTATTATCTCCATTTTACCATCACCAAAATAAAATCTCAAGAAAATTAACAGGTTTTCCCATAGGCATTTTGATCACAAATGTTAGAACTGAGACTCAAACTCAGGTCTGTCTAATTTAAAAGGATTGTGTTCTTTTACCTCTGATTTCAGAGTGGTGGGGATGGGTTTGATAGGGCTTGCTAACTCAATGATCAAGGATAAGGAAAAGAAGAAAGACATTCTCATTTCTCATTCTTCCTCATTCTCCACACCCAGCTAATTTCCAAGTGCTTGATTTATCTTAGCAACATCTTCTCTTCACTATTTCCCTTTTCCATTTAGCTCATGCTTCCTTAGTTCCTTATTGCTTCTTTTAGTAATTATTGCAAAAGCTTTCTAAGTTATCTCCTACCCCCAGTATCTCCTGAGTTTTAGGGCAGGGCAATGACTTATCTTAATATCTTCACGTAGACTAACTAACCTTGCATAGTAGGATACTTGATAGAATTTTTGAGTTGCATTTTACTACTGAACTTTTTAAAACTGTGAGTAGTTTTCTAGAAATAATAAATAACTGTAGAATATGTGATGAGTAGCAACATGGAAATTTTTATCAGCCAAATCTAATTAAAGAATAAATAAACAAAATTTTTCTTTTCAGAAATCAGTAGCAGGTGTTGCAATTAAAATACAGACAGCATATTACAAAATGTATTGATAAAATGGACACAATCCCACTCATTTAACTGTGTTCTGCTTACCTAAATCCACCTGCTGTTGAAGCCAGATAAATGTTTATTTGCATTTATATGCTAACCTTTACAGACAGACATTATTTACAAAATTTTGTTTATTATATCCCAAACACATGGGTATTTATTCTGGCTGTTATACACATATTTGTGTTTTTTAAGCCAGGAAAGAACATTAGAGAAGGAAAGATATTTGCCTGGTATAGTGAATTAGTATTAGCTAATGCTTATGGGTGTTTACTACCTTCTAGGGGATGCACTTAAAGCTTAGAGGAATAATTCCATTTAATCCTCATAATAACTTCATGAAATAGTTATTCTAATCCCTATTTTACAGATGAGGAAATACAGGCTAAGGTTAAATATCTTGCCCAAGATCATTTAGCAACTAAAAGATAGAATGGGTTTTGAAAGAAATTTGTGAAGCTTCAAAACTCATAGGAGAAGATTGGTTGCAGGCCACTGAAAGTAGCAGGTATCTCCTTCTACCTCGAGAGGTTGGATTTCAGTCATAGGGACAGAGTCTCAGTAGCAGGATTCAGTCTCTAGAAGCCTTGCTAAAGTTAGTCCTGCCTTCCTAAACCTGTCCAGATGTAAATGTCAAAGATCTGTAAGCTAGAAGCTAAGTCCTATCTATAGCTCTCAACATAATCCTAAACACATTAAGGAAGGGATTGGGATATAAAATTAGCTGCCTGTTGTATTTATCTAGTATTGTTGCAGTGTAGTACCACAAACTTACCAACGCTATATATTTACTAGCTCAGAGTTCTGTAGGTCAGAAGTATGGTCAGGGTCTCACAAGGCCAAGATCAAGTGGTCTGCAGGATGTGTTTACATCTGGAGCTCAGGATCCTATTTCCAACTCATTCAAGTGTTAGAGAACTAAGCTCCTTATGGTCATAGGATTGGGGCCCCTATTCCCTGGCTGGTTGTCAGTCAAGGCCTATCTCAGCTGGGAGAGGCCGCTTTCAGTCTCTTGCCACATGTTCCTCTCCATCCTCAAAGCCAGAGATGGTGACTTTTTGTTGTGTTGAATCCCTTTCACGCTTCAAATTTCCTTTTGTAAAAAAGGAGTCCATTACCTTTTATTTTATTTTTTTAAGATTTTATTTATTTATTTATTAGAGAGCGAGTGAGAGAGAAATAGCATGAGAGGGGAGAGGGTCAGAGGGAGAAGCAGGCTCCCTGCTGAGCTGGGAGCTCAATGCGGACCCGATCCCAGGATTCCAGGATCATGACCTGAGCCGAAGGCAGCCGCTTAACCAACTGAGTCACCCAGGCACCCTAAACCCATTTCCTTTTAAAGACTCACATGATTAGGTCATGCTAACCTAGTTACCTTTCTTAAAGTCAACTAACTTGGGACCTGATTATATCCACAAAATCTTTTCACAGAACCACCTAGATTAATATTTGATTGAATAACTTAAAGAAGGTGTATGTATACCAGGGATCAGGATCTTGGAGTCATCTTAGAAATCTGCTAATACCTGTCAAAATTCCAGTATCTGAGATGGACTTCTTTGCATGTATACTCCACATTCCTGGGAGCTAATAGTCCTCTTAAACTCTATTTTATTTACTGAAACATTGTGCCAGGTATTATTTAATATCAAGCATTATTCACTTAAGCACTAAGCATATATTTTGATTTCTCTGAGTCTAATGCCAGCCTATCTGGCTGTGGTTATAACTCACTTAGCTTTTGTCAAGTAACATCTTGCCCTGTGCTTTTCATAGGAACTAAACCCCTTTTCCTATGCATTTGTTTATGCTTGATATATAGTTTAAACTCGTCACATCATCTAGAATCATTAATATCCATTGAGACTTTGCTATAGGCTGGGTCTTGAGGACACAGAGGTAAATAATACATTCAGCCATTATCTGAAGAGGGAATAAATGCTAAATAATAGTTGGCTTATATTAGTATACACCATCACAGAGATATTTATATACTCTCTCTAGTGAGAGAAAAAGGAAGGGAGTGACCTTGAGCAAAGTCTCTATGGATGAGTTGAAGTGCCAGGTGAACTAATTGGGGCAGAGTGTTCCAGATGTGGAGCATGGCACATTAAAGAAATTGAAAGATATTTGGAATGGTGGATGCATAGGGCTAGAGGAGTACCAATGTGAAAAATATGACTAGAAAAGTAGTTAATGATGCTAAAGTTTACAAATTATAATGAAGTTGTAAAACCTATGAATAAAACCAAATATCACAGTAATTATTCATTATAAGGCAGAAACTACAAGAAATGCAAAATGAAATGTAAAGATACAGTGTAATGTTAAGATATTTAACACACCTCTCTCAATCCAACTCAAAAGGACAAAAAATAAGACCTACAAGACATGTACAACATAATCAATATGGCAGATCTTATATATGTGTATTGAAGTTTACACCCCAATATGGTGTGCTTTCTTTTCAATCAACTTAAAATAGTAAAAAACCTGACCATATTTTAGGTCTTGACACATCATTTTAAAACTCTTGTGTTAATACTTTGTGCTATTGATCTATGTAGATTTCTTTATTAAACCCTACTTATTAGTAGCAGTATATTCAATTAATATTTTCATCTGTTTTGTGGCAATTTTTTTTTTAGTGAGCAATCTTAATATGCTATTTGTTTTTTCCATGTTCCCTTTTAACCTTTTGGTTGGAATATCCTTGGAAATACCTTATGATGGTTATTTTACATTTTTACTTGTTCATGATGAGTTGCTCTAGATGAGCCATTTGTAAATGATTCATGGGGATAGAGTGGGGCCAGAGCTAAATGTCAGGCTGTCCAGAATAACAGGAGTGTTGTGTCTGAATACAGAGTGCTGTATCTTTCAATGCAGCCTTTTCCCCTTTTCAATTTCACCAGCAGACTGTTCCATGAAGATACGTTTTGTTTTTTTGGTTTTTTTTTTTCAATTTAATATTACATACAGCTCCACTTATTTATACCTCTCAAGCCTTCATGCCAAACTGGGGTCAGAGAAGTTATCTTTCTTATCCGATCTTTGTATTTGTTTCTCTTGTTCCAGTAAGAAACTATTGGTTTCTTTCCCAGGATGCCACTTTGGAGAAGGGTGCTTTATGAGCTTTGTCTAAGATCTAAAGGATGGAGTTGTGCTTCTAAAGCTCTCTTGTTATTTAGTGATGATTACTGAGAAGATGAGGAAAACTTCTTTAATCTCACCTTTTAAACTATACATTTAATTTTGCTATTTGTTTTTTTTTTTTTTAAGATTTTATTTATTTATTTGAGAGAGAGAGCACTTGCAAGAATAGGGGGAGAGGCAGAGGGACAACCAGACTCCCTCCCTCTTTTCCTTCTCTCTCCCTCCCTCCTTTCTCTCTCCCTTCCTTCCTTCTTTCTTCCTTCCCTTCTCTCTCTCCCTTTCTTTCTTT
>NW_023270807.1:92806360-93132799 GCF_011800145.1 Mirounga leonina | reverse complement strand
TCTTTCTCTCTTTCTTTCTTTCTCTTTCTTTCTACAATATGAATTCTTCCAATCCATGAGTGTGGAATATCTTTCTATATTTTTTGGTGTCTTCTTCAATTTCTTTCCTTGACATCTTACAGTTTTCTTTCACTTTCTTCATTAAATTTATTCCTAGATATTTTATTCTTTTGATGAAATTATAAATGGGACTGTTTTCTTAATTTCTCTTTTTGATAGTTCATTATTAATGTATAGAAACAACATATTTTTGTGTATTGATTTTGTATCCTGCAACTTTATAAATTCTGCCAGGTTGTTTTTTTGGTTTTTGTTTTTTTGTTTCTTTGATGGAGTCTTTAGGATTTTCTGTATATACTATATCATCTGCAAATAGTGACAGTTTTACTTCTTCCTTTCCAATTTGGATAACTTTCATTTATTTTTCTTGCCTATTTGCTCTGGTTAGGACTTCCAATTCTATATTGTATAAAAGTGGTGAGAGTGGGCATGCTTGTCTTATTCCTGATCATAGATGAAAAGATTTCACCTTTTTATTCTTGAGTATGATGTTAGCTATGGGCTTGGTCATATATGGCCTTTATATTGGGGTGCATTTTCTCTATATCCACTTTGCTGAGTTTTTATTATAAATGGATGTTGAATTTTATCAAGTGCTTTTTCTATATTGAGATAATCCTATTATTTTTTTCCTTCATTTTGTTAATGTGGTGTATCACATTGATTGATTTGCAGATGTTAAAGTATCCTTTCATTCCTGGAATAAATCAGGTTTGATCATGTGAATGAGCCTCTTACTGTATTATTTAATTTGGTTTGCTAATATTTTGTTGAATATTTTTGTGTCTATGTTCATAAGGGATATTTGCCTGTAATTTTCTTTTCTTGTGATAGCCTTGTCTAGTTTTGGTATAAGGGTAATGCTAGCAGTAGTTTCTTTCTCTCTTTCTTTCTTTCTTTCTTTCTTTCTTTCTTTCTTTCTTTTTTCCTTCTTTCTTTCTTCTTTCTTTTTCTTTCTTTCTTTCTTTCTTTCTTTCTTTCTTTCTTTCTTTCTTTCTTTCTTTCTTTCTTTCTTTTCTTTCTTCTTTCCTTCCTTCCTTCCTTCCTTCCTTCCTTCCTTCCTTCCTTCCTTCCTTCTTTCTTTCTTTCTTTCAAGAATTTGCTTAGGTTTTCTTTTATTATGGTGCCTTATGGTGACTCATTATAAGCCCTACCTCTTCTGTTCTCTCTGGTTTGAAATGAGCAGAGGTTGCCTTCATGACATAAACCCTCTTCTAGACTTTGCTTTTCGACACAGCAACGTTTGAGTAGGTTCTTCAAGCAAATTCCAGCAATTTTTGAAGACTTCAGCTTGTTGCTTAAAGTCCATGTTTACTTTTTCATCGTCTCATGATTTAGCCCCATTCCCCAAATTTGTTATGTATCATCCCACTTTAAGATATGAGTTGGTAGCTATTTCCTAGTTTTATTAAAGATGAAGTTCCCCTTTAAATTTTATTATTTATATATTGCTTTTAGTTAGTTTCTGAGAGGGGTTAGGATAATGTAAATTTTACCCTATCATCTTCAACTAAAAATATGTAAAGGAATATAATGTACAAGCAGATTTTATTTTATTTTGTCTTACAATGGTGGAGTATAGAACAGTATATAAAGCCTATGGGGATAAAAACAATGACTAGCACAAGTACGTAAAAAAGGAATAATCTGTATTAATGATAATAAGTCCTTTGTGATTGTAGTTATTGAGACATAAAGAACTTGCTGGCATCCTTGTAGAATGGATTTAAGCACATGGTAGTTTTTAAAAATTAGATTACTTCTAAGGTCCCACTTCGGTACTTTAATTCCATTAATTCATGATTTGTTTTTCTGCAAAACAATTAGTCAAGGGAATTTTTAGATTCTTAAATGGGAAATTCAAAGCAGTCTGATAAGACATATTTTCTTTTTAGTAATTTTTAGCAGATAAAGAGAAAAAATATACATGTCTTTTTTTTCTGTATATTGCTTGATAATAAAAAAATAAAATAATCATTAACAAAAGAAGGAACAGGTAGATTTTAAAAGTTTTTAAAGCTACTTTGAGATTTAAGTGATTTGTAAATGCTATGAAGATGGTAATTTTATATATATATATATAATATTACATATATAGTAGCCCATATAATTTCATTAGCCTTTTAATGGTATTTCTTCTTAAAATTTAATTAACAAAATTTATTTATGGTACAACAGCAGTTTGTTTAGATACATTTGAAGAGGCTTTCTTGCAGTATTTAAAGGCACCAACTAAACAAAAGGAAATAGTAAAATGTTCGGCACCCTGATCTCAGAGGGAAGGAAATAGACCAGAACATACTTGTGTTCAAGCTGTTCTAGGGACTTCTTCAGAATATTCTATGAGCACTACTCTGTACTTCAGAATAACAAGTTGCTAGAACAGCAACATCATCAGCATGAATTTGCACCTTTGGTGGATAATCATAAGGCTTCATTTTTCTGAAAGTCATAATTCACATCAGCCTGCTGCACTGAGTGAGATAACATTATTTTCTTGTTCATGGAAATAAAATTCTACAGGTAATTTACTGATGTGCTAATTACCATTTCCAATGATGAGCTAAGGAACACTGTGGTTTCTCAAATTGTTCCTACCCTGAAAAATGTATTTATATTTGCAAAAACCCTGAAGCGTAAAATGGTATTAGTCTTGTGGATTGTTGCCAAACATGGTAGGCAATATGCTAATATATATATATATATATAGTCAATAATTAGCTATGTTTGAGCAGAAAATGCCATAATGGTTGATTTATTTGCGTGTGTGAGTAACAATTTCTCCATAATATCAGTGACAAAAACATTTCAGCATCCATGGAGGCTTAGCAGATAGGAATATATATATATTCCTTTTTACACAACAGAAGCATTGAACTGCTAAAACCCTGCAAAAGAAATAATACCTCCATTGATTCAAAATTTCAAAAGGTCTTTATTTTAATTGTCTGCTACCTTTAGTTCTCCCACCTGCATTGCTTGCTGCCATCTGGCCATGCTCCAGCTTTTCATTCTCAGTCATTTCTAAGCCTTTTCTGTTTGCTTTCCTGTTTCCAACTCTACACATTTGGACTCCAATTTATCCCTCAAAGTTTATTTTACCCTTCCTCTGTGAAATCTGTCCTGATTTCCCAACTGATATCTCATTTGTGCCTTTGATATCTCATTTTGTTCCTCACTCAGGGCTCTTACAATTGTGTGCCTTAATCAGGGCTCGTGTTACTAGATGTGAAATATGGTAATTGAGGTACTTGTCTTATGCTTTTGCTGATTTGTGGACTTCTTGAGATCAGGAGCTTTGCTTTTCTCATTTTTTTTGTTTGTATTTCTCCTTTCTTCACACTTAGCTCTATAACACTGTAATACTATACCTGACATATGGACATATGGTAAATTACAGTAGATGTTTCTTATTAAACTGTTGACTGAAACTTGTGTCTTACCATCATTATCTCCTTCCTTGACCTTGTGGATATTGTTCTCATTGTTTTCTTTCTAATTTCTGGCTATTCCCTCTTGTCTGTTCATTTACTTTTTTTTCTTCTTCATATATTTCTTTTTTTTAAGATTTTATTTATTTATTTGAGAAAGAGAGAGACAGAGACAGAGAGCACAAGCAGGGGGAGGACAGGGGGAGAATCAGACTCTCTGCTGAGCAGGGAGCTGAGGCGGGGCTCGATCCCAGGACCCTGAGATCATGACCTGAGCCCAAGACAGACACTTACCCGACTGAGCCACCCAGGTGCCCCAATTATATTTCTTTTCTATCTTCATTTTTCCAAACTGATGTCAATGTCATACATTTATGTCCTATCTTTACAACCTTGCCTGCTTTCATCATTCCCTTCCTGAGTATAGTAACCAGAGGTGCACAAGCCTTAAAGGTGTTGTTTTGTACCACCTTTCTGTACTACCTGCCTGACAAAATACTGACTCTCAACTAGTTCTACCTTTTTCTTACACCTGAATGTGCTGAGAGCTACTTGAGAAAATGCATAATCTACTTGAATACCTCCGTTTAGATGTAATTTAGAAACCTCAAATTTTTTTTTTAAGATTTTATTTATTTATTTGAGAGAGAGACTGAGAGAGAGAGAGCATGGGGGGGGGAGGGTCGGGAGGGTCAGAGGGAGAAGCAGACTCCCTGCCGAGCAGGGAGCCCGATGCGGGACTCGATCCAGGGACTCCAGGATCATGACCTGAGCCAAAGGCAGTTGCTTAACCAACTGAGCCACCCAGGTGCCCGAAACCTCAAATTTAATACACATTTCTAAACCATTCCTACCCACCATTTCCTATTTCAAAATTAATGGCACCAGTAATTATTTATGCCAGAAAACAATATGCATTTTATAGCTAATGACCTCAGTTAAACATACATACACACAAACACACAGAAAAGACATCAATAAATTAATGATATTTGTCCTTGGGTATTTGTCTTTGGGATATTATCTTTTCTTATATCTACTATACCTTATCTTTATACTTCACAATAAATATGAATGAGTTTCGTAATCAAAAAATTTTAAGAAATGTTACAGAAAAACCAGAAAAAAGTTAGAACCATAGGAACTGGTCTAGAAATGAACAGGCTTTAGTCTTGATTCTGCCATTATCAATGCATGTGACAGTGAAATGTCACAAGCTACCAATTGTTTCTGTTTTGTCAACATTATTTTACCAAGTATTTTTTGGTAACACCTGGCACTAGAGTTTGGTGCTTGGGTACAAGACCTCATGTATGAACTGATGGTAACCCAGTCTAGTGGAACTGACAGATATCTAACAATATACTAATGGAAGCAACAGAATATGAAACCAATGGAACAGGAACAGAGACAAGAGATTGGGTGGTTTTGTTTCAGGTAGTCTAGAAGGGTTTGGTGAGCAAGATCCCAAAATTCTTTCTAGTTAGGTGATTTCAGTATTGACTATCTCATCAGTAGTGACAGTTCCTAAAAGATACTTTTTTATTTGGCTCATTTACACAGAACAGAAACATTAAAAAAAAAGAAAAGTAATAGAGCATTAACTTTTTTATAATGAATATATTAGCATTCTCAATAAACTGTAATGCACATATGAATATAGAAAGTAAGAATACTTGTGGATATTATTTTCTTCAAACAAGTACATCCTTAATCTTGAGGAGTGCTCTTTAACAAAAAATGGGATCAATGTTGCAGTTGTTTTAGAGGATTATAAATGTGATTATGGAAATTAAAAGAGAGCAATGGAATAATAATTTTAAACACAGTGATAGAAAGTCACATTATTTAAAAGAGAATGGAATACTTCTATCAAACAGGGAAAGGGATCAGATCTTTTCACATTTCAAGTCAGAAAAAATATTATGTTAGTCTGATTATATTAACCTTATCTAGACGTAAAAGTAAAAGTGGCCATTATAGGTGTGCAGAAGTCACGTTTATAGTTCTTAGAAGTCATGCCTAACCTGTCCAAATATTAAGACACTTTTTTGAAGGCAAAAAATTTCACAGACCAGTATATTATAAATAGTGTTACATTCAGTGTTTATTTACTGAGAAAATAGCTATCTGAATATGGGTTTCAGATTTCTAGAAATAATTCTGTTCCTTAAATACACTACATACATTCTCACCTTTGGGTATTAACTTTTTTTTTTCCACTAGCAACTTTCTGCCTAATCTTTTCAGTCAAACTGTGCCAATTATTCAAGGCCCATTTCAAGTTCTACATGGTACATGAAACCTTGTTCCAACACCTTAGCCTCCAGTGATGTCTGCCTCCTAAGAACTTCCGTAGAATTATAGAGCTGGAGGGAAGCTTGGAGGCCACCACCACTTCTTCTGTGCTACACAAGGTAACTATATGCCTATATTAGACCTTTCTGAAAATTAGAAAACCATGCTTCTTTTGGAAGATGCGACTAGTGCATATAGTTAGGCAGGTGGAGCATGAGCTAAATTTGAGCCTTTAGCAGCCCCTTGGCTGGGTATCATTGTCCAGGGTACAACTGCCAATATGCATTTTGTTCTGATCATATCTTGCCTCATAATGTTATTTGACTTTTCAATGCCAAATAATATGATATAGAAGACTGATGTAATTCCTGAGGGGTATAAAAAATTAATTTTAGGGGTACGATTACACACTTCTTTGTACAGTTATAGAATCCAGAGTAGACCGTCAATGAATAAGTGATATACATATTAAAACTCCTAAAGGCAATGAGATCATATTACCACAGAAGTCAAATCAAAGTTTCAGGACTAATATTTGAACTGAGCATAAATGAAAGAAGCTTAAGCTCGGGAGGCGAGTGTAATAGGTTATTTACTGACAAAGTGTTTATACAAAGGAAAGAAAACTTTGGAAATGTCATGGGGGAAAATAAGGAATAATTAGGTTTAGAGAGGACAGGATAGTCCAGAGAAAAAGATAATTCAGGCACTTCTTGCATGACCGTGTGATATTGGTGAAGAGATAGGCAGATGAATGGAACAGAGTGGAGAACACAAAAATAAGCCCACACACATATTCAGGGAATTTTTGAAGATGCAAAAGCAATTCAATGGAGGAAGGACAGCTCGCTGAAGAAATTGCTCTGAAATATCAACTGGATATCCCTAGGCATAATAAAGGCAGCTCAACTTAAATCTCACATCTTATACAAAAACAAAACAAAACTCAAAATGGACTCTAGAGAAATGTAAGATGTAAAACCATAAAATTTTTAGGAAAACACATTGATCAAAATATCCAGAACCTAGCGCTAGGCAGTGTTTTTAGACTTGATTTAAAAAAACAATCTATAGGAGGGAAAATTGATAAGTAAAACCTCACCAAAATAAAATAAAATAGCAAAAACTTGCCTCTTGGAATGCAGGTCACTCCTCTTTTTTATAAGTAGGGCCAGCTAGATTTACCTATGTGTGAAGTTATCAAAACTGTTTTTTTTTTCCCAATGAAAAGCTCATCTTAAACATTTTTTTTTAAAGATTTCAAAACAGCTCAACATGCAAAAGATAAAATAATTTGCAACAGCTGTTAATTGGAGGGATTTTTCACAAACTTTATTATCTGCAGACAGATAAGATTGCTAATTTTAACCATCAACAGATGCTTTAGCTAATGATTTCTACATAGTCATTGTATGAAATGTGCTCAAATGTGTATTTGATTATTTTAGTTGATCCTAAGAATTTACTGGAATTGGTGTAATTCATTTTCTGAAAAGTCTGCAACCAACCATATGAACCACTATTTCAAATAAGGTTGTCTTTTTAGGAGATGGTGTATAATATATAACTCTCTGATTAATAGCACTCAAGCTTTCAAGCCATTGAACATCTGATCAGAAGGATAAGAAAATCTGTAAGGGACACTGTTATGAATTTGTAATCCCATATCTTATTAAGGGAATCTAGTTTTACCTTTATGACTACGAAGTGTGTTATGTTAGTGCTCCATAATGCTCTTGCTTAGTCCTGAAATGGTGCTGGTTTTCTGGCTCAATTTTATAGACTTATGAGATCGTTGAATAATCTGGAATCATGTGCAAAACATGACAGTACGATAGTCGTAAAACAATAGACGAAAAAGTTGTCTGAATTTTTTTCTTATATTTGTTTTCTTTTTAAAAGAGAATGTCCTTAAACACTTCCACACGGATAATAGAAGTCTTTATAACTGATGCTATTTCTCACACTCCATTAAACTGCCTCTTTTATCTTTGAAATTGATGTGAAAGCAAAAATATTTATATTACGTTGACTCCACTTTTTAAATTGATTTTTGAAGGGAAAAACTAAAACAAAAAAATATGTTCGAGACTCAGGAAGTGGACAAATACATCTAATTTATTTTGCGAGGATCATTAAAACCCTGAATCTCTGTTATAGTGCAACTGGTTAGCATTTAGGGTGACAATCTAGAATATTATAAGACATTTTTAATAATTAAAAAAAATTCGATTTTGCCCATATTAAGAAAGAGAAATCTGTTTTGCATCAAGGGTGAAATCCATAGAAAGCCTAAAAACAAAATTTCCTTTCCCTTAATTGTACAATCTAAAGGTTGATCCTAAGTTTGGAAATCATGAATGTGCCATCAGTATTTAATCCCTCCAACACCTCAGTATGCACACTTAATGGCAACTTCTAGGAGCTGTGGATCGCCTTTAATTTTCAATTCTTCTTAGTATGAATATGGATGAAATAATAAATTATGAAAGGCCAATAGAAAACAACTTAATTGATTTAAAGTAGTCAAATGTTATCTTCAATCAAAGGCAAATTAAGGTATGTATTTTTTTATTCCCAAGATCATAATATGCAATGCTTACTTTGGTTAGGTTAACTATAATACCATGTACAATTTAGTCAAGAAAATGAATCATCTAAAATTCTCCTGGGGCCTAAATTTTGCTTTCTAGCCTCAGTCTGGCCTCTAGCCTGCAGATCTCCCTTGGAAAAGAAGGGGCTATGCAAGGAATTCTCTGAAGCCCTGATCAAAGATGGCTTGCTCTTTGCTCTGGCTTGCTCCAGAATGAAAATAGCACACCTGTGCCTTCACTGAGAAAGTCGTGCCCCTTCCCAACACACACAATTTAGTCAGTTGAAATACAAAGTGCACTTAGTTACATAGTTGATTTATATTCTGGCTCCAGCTCCTTATCTATAGTCAATCTAACGAACAGACAGTTTGCAGTCAGCAGCCAGTTTGGGATCCACACTTTGATAGCATTGCCACAGGGGCTCCTTGCCCACAAATCAACTAATGGGGTGAACTCTACCCAAGAGGGCAACTAGCAAAAGCTGCTGGTGAGTTTGCGCCCTCTGCTGGAGGGATGGAGACATTTCATGATTACTTGTTCCATAATTTGGCACTCTGAAATTGATAATATCAGAAGTCTACTGACTAATAGACTTCACTTCTGGGTCCTGGTGCAAAAACCTTGCTTGGGGCTTATCTGCACTTACTTCTGCACTTATTACTGCACTTACTCACAGGAGCAAAGTGGAGCTTATCTGCTTGGTTCATTTAAAGACACCAACCTATCTGCTACCTAGAACAAATGTGTAACAATTATGCCAAAAGCTGTCATGCTAGCACACTGCATATGTGGAGAATATGGTAAAGTCATCCATGAGAGGAAAGACTTCATTTTTAAGTGAACAACAAAGTTTTTCTTTCTATTATTGGTAATTTCCAGTGTGGTCCAATGGAGCCAGAAGGTACCTAAGTATATGATAGTTAATGAAAACAGGCCACAGAATCAGATATTTTGGCAAGTTTTTAAATTTTCCATTTTCACTTGTGTGTGAATTTTAAGACAGTACATGGACATAAAGGACCAAGGCAAGCCAAAATGTTTCAGTAAATAGGTTTCAGAAATGCCACATTATAACAAGTATAAATAAACTTATAAAATTGTTCTGCACAATGACAGCTTTTAGATATTTTAAAACCAAGAAATTTCTTATTGGTGGCAGCTAAGTGGTTTTTGTAGACTTCTTATTATATAATACATTCCATCTATTGACTATACTTTTCTAGCTGAGTTCTTGTACATACAAGCACACATTTGTAATGTGGGTTCTCTGTGTTATTCCTGTAAGTGTTCTGTTAAAACAAATGAACTCTTCATAAAAATTACCCTGGGCTCACCGAAGTCAGATGTGAGCTTCATGCTGTGCCTTGTCAAATCACAGGATCAAGTGAATCTCAAGTTCCTCAGTTGTGAAAAAAAGGGGATTGGTTTAGATGACGTCCAAGCCTCTCCACTGAACAATTTATTGTGTGTCTCCCTGGTCCACTGTGCTAGGTACTGGGGCCGAGGAGATAAAATTAGGGAAAAAAACCCCATTATACTCTATAAGTCTTTTCCAGCCTCTAAAGTAGTATAATATCCTGATATTTGTTAATGAGTCTCCATTAGACTGCACCATAGTTTCTTTATTATCTTGAGAAATTAATTAAAAGCATTTCAAAGGATTCATTATTTTTTCTACTTAAATGAAAGTGTTTAATGAAAGGGGTACTGTTTATAGGAAGCAGAGATGGAGAGGAATGATCTGCTAAAAAAAAAACCCCATTAACTCACTATTGTCTTCTTTACAATTATTCAATGGTTGTAGCTCTGGAATCAGTCATATTTGATTTCAAATCTCTTTCTGGTGTATGACCTTGGGGGACAAGGTCTTGGGGGAAGTTCTTTCAACTTTCAGTGAAAGTTATCTTGTCTATGAATAGGGACGCTAATCCCGTTTGAGGAGAGTCTACTGGTAGATTGAATGAGAGGATGTTTTGAACAGCAGTTGGCTTGAAAAGGCACGGTAAGCCCCCTTGGGGAATATTAGTGTCTGTCGACATTGTAATGGGTCAAGTTTCCTTCTCTTGGTCCCTATTGGTTCTGTCCTTATTCCCTTTCTTTGGCTTGGTCTCCCTAGCTCTGATCTTCTCTACTTCAATCCAGTTCCACACTGACACTAGAGTTACAAGTATGATTCCATCACACCCCTTCTTTAAACATTCAATGCTTTTCATCATATGGTTCAAACCTATCTTCCTAAATTCATTTCCTGAAACCACTCCCAGGTGCTCCCAGGCCTGACACTTCAAGGGTCCTTTGCTCCTTTCCAGGCTGGTTTGTGAACATGGCAGCTCCTGCCCTTGCTCCGTGTTACTGTGTGCCGTGACTTTGTGTCCCATCCTCCTCTGCCTGCATCTCCTCCAATTTCTCCTCCAGAAATCATCACCTGCAATGCCGTGAAACACTTAAGAGTTTAGCGTCGTACACTTGCAGAGTTTTTGGAGGTAATGTCCGACTACCCTGTTTAATTTTGTTTTCTGAGGACAGGTCAAGTAGTACCAAGTCCATAGTAAACACTCAGGGATGGGGAATTTGGAGATATTTTTGAAAAATAATTTGATGAGAAAGTGCAATATGATATACATCTTAAAAACTCTAAAAAAGTATTCTAAAATTCACTCTAGAAACAGCTAAAAATTACCAAATAAGGTGCTAGGATGATCTTGACTCTTTAATTGAATTTCTACAAAACATTTTACTATTTCTGTTTTGTAGGAAAGGAAATTAGATCTTTGCTTTGCAAGGCCTTTTGCATTTATTTACAAGTATGCTTAGATGTGAAATCAATAATTAATATTTTTTGGTTTCTCTCTAAACTGTGTTGAGTCTATAAAATAATGTGTCTCAACTGTATTTCTCCATTCCCCAGAAAAGAAAAAAAAAAAACAAACAAGCAAACAGTTTTTCAGTTGGAGTAACCTTTGAAATAATTTCTTGTGTTCCTAATACATTACAGGTGTCCTTATATTTGTGTTTAACATTAAGTTATCTATATTTTTCAAATTACCCACTGTTATAAACTAAGTCAACAATCCATCTCGATATTGACTGGATAGTACATATTTTCCAAAGTAATGGTGATGAAGGGAGTGAAACAAAAGTCAAGAGGAGCACAGCTTTGGGGTGCCTGGGTGGCTCAGTTGTTAAGCGTCTGCCTTCAGCTCAGGTCATGATCCCAGGGTCCTGGGATCGAGCCCCACATTGGGCTCCCTGCTCCTCCCTCTCCCTCTGCCTGCTGCTTCCCCTGCTTATACTCTCTTTCTCTCTCAAAAATAAAATAAAAATCTTAAAAAAAAAAAGAGCACAGCTTCTCACAATCATAAGCCAGGAGAACCAAAGATACAGCCAAGAAGCAGACTGCACCTTGCTCTCAATACTCTGACCAGGTGATCAGTGAGGCCTGCAAACAGAAATCATTAGTCACACGTTCCTGAGATTCACAGGAATATATTTGCTCTTTTGAGCAGTTCACCAAATTTCAGTGTTGCCATGACAACCTCTGTATTCATCCTTAGGTGTGCATTGGTATCACATCTTGCCAATTGAGGGGACCATATGATCCCTCTGGATAACTACTTAAATTATCACCTTTTAAAATCATGACAATTACAAAATTTTCACTTCACTATGTATTAAGGAACAGCAGCTCTGGGCAGAAGCTAAGCGATAATTTTTGTAATTATCTATCTACAAAGTAACATGCAATGCCTTCCAACTAGGAGCCATTAAATTCTTACTGGTGGGTAATAAAAACTCTTCTATTTTGATTCCCAGAATTTTACTTTAAATTACGTGTGGGGGTGCCTGCCCAGCTCAGTTGGTAGAGCGTGCGATCCTCAATTCCAGGGTAATGAGTTCAAGCCCCAGGATGGGCATGGAGCCTACTTTAAAAAAAAAAAAAAATGTGTGGCTCATAATTTAGTTGAAGAAAGCAGTGAGAAGGGGAGTGGGATGGCTTATGTGACTGACTCTTTGGAGAGAACAAGAAAAGTTTTCCCAAACTGGAGCTTGGGAGCTCAAGTTAAAAGATTAGTTGAAAGGAAGTGAAAATGCTGTGAGACATTTTCTTTTTCATTTTTAAATGGTGATCACTTTCATGCTTTAATTTTCTTCTCCTCATCTCTGCACAGAAAAGTAAGGGACACTAATTTGTAGAGATGAAATGATGCTTTGTTACTTCTTTTATGATAACAGAAATTCCAAAGACCAGAGAGCAAATATCTACTTTTAATTTTTAAAGAAAAACATAGATATTAGAGATGATAATATATTTAAATAAAAGTAATCCTTGTAAGCATATTTTAAACTATAGATTAGCTTATCTTAGAGTTAGTCCTTACTTCTTTTTAAGATATAGATAGTTCATTAAACTAACTGATCTAGTCTATTTTTCAAGAAAAAAGAAAATATTTGCCCTGTAGGATATGTGAATATGCACAATGTAATATAATAATTATTGACTAGATTATCTCAAATTAGAGAAAGTAATATATGACTCTCCCAAACAAGTGATATGCCTGCACATTTTAACCAATTTAGCAAATTTTATGTTAAATGTAGGTAATAATACATAATTAAAGTTCTGCCATCCCACAATATTGACAGGAAAGGTAGATTATTTTTGCATCATGAAAGACAATGGCATTGTCAACATTTAGTGCTTTTCAGGACAGTGTCTAAAACACAGATTCAATACCTGCTTGTTGAAAGATTAAGTGAGTTGGCTTCTCATTTTAACATGCTAAATGGTCATTAATACAGTTACCACAGAAGATGACATGAATGGGGACGGGTTAGGTTCAAACTTCCAACTGCTGTGGGGATGGTCGTGGCCGTAATGGTGGTAGGAAAACCAACTTAAATCCCAGTTAGTAAGGGAAGGTGGATGCACGCTGGGAAGTGGGCAACGTAATCAAGTGAGAGGAATAATGGAAACAGATGCTCTTGAAGGAAAAATGAAAGGACTCGGTTCCTGGTGTTGGTTTGGGACTGACCTTGATCCATTTGGAGAAGGAACTCAGGAGGAATGGGGTGGGGAAATGTAATTCAAGTTATCAGTGCAAAGAATGAATGGTCACCAAATCTGAGCCAGGAGAGGCCCTGCAGTTTGGGGAAAGCTAAGCACTGCCATTTAAAGGATAAAAGACAGTTTGGTGTGGCCAGAGGAAGGTCACAAGCACCAGGTTACTGGAGGATATTTTACGATGCAAATGGTGACCTCTTTCCATGAATACCTTGGAGTTAGGAGAACAATGAAAACTATAAGAAAGAAGGCTGGGAACAGACCCATCAGTAGTCTTCAACATGAGGAAGAAATTAGGAAAGAGAGAAGTTCTGATGATCTAGCTGGAGACCCACTAATTCTTTTTGTGTATAGATTTGTTTCTGCTAATAATTAGGGGGGAAAAAACTGATATATTTTAAAACAAAGGTTTTTTGTTGGTGGTGGTGAATTTGACTACAGTGAACTAAGGACTCCACTCAAGTGACTTAATGAAATGCATACTTTACACTGAAATTCCAATGTGGAAAATTGATTCTAAAATCATAGACAAGAAACAGGTTACTGGTACATTCTAGGACCTAAAAGGGTAATTATATTTTGCCACACTCTCTTCACCAAACCCACTGGGTTTTGCCTATCTAGTTTTTGCTACTATAAATAGAGTCAATCTTGTGCGTGTATATATACACACACATATATATATACATACACACACACACACACACATCCCTTTATCTAGCTCACTGCTACTTATCCTTCAAAACTCAGCTCAAACATCACCTCCTTTGAAAAGTCTGCCTTGATTTACTCACAGGCTGACCTAGGTGCCCTTCTTGTGCATTCTATTCCATTTTATTCTAGCTCTTGTCACGTCATATCATAACCCTTTAGTTTGCTTATCAGTCTCCCCCTCTTGACTGAGTGCTCCTTTAGAGAAGGACTTCCTCTGGAGGGCCTGACCATTCCCAGGATCTTTGTGAGTACTCTGTTTATTCAAAGAATGGCTGGAACAAATTTAGCAAGCTTTTCTTTGGCACCACTGTGCCAGGTGCTATGGGGGTGACTGAAGAATTATAACACATGATCCCTGACAGCAGAGTGATTCAAATGTAGCTGAGATAGATCTATTATCTATATCCTCTCCCTACTTTTTTTTTTTTTAAAACTTTCCTCTGATTCAAGACTCATTTTTTTTTCAATTTAGTAACTAAGATTTTATGGTCTTTGTCCTGGGAGAACTATTTAAGGCTTGAATACAGAAGCACCGGAGTTAGGATGAACTGATTTGTACCAGAGGAACAAAAGGCCAAGCAGCAGACTGAGAAAAAAGCGTAGAAGCAGGAGGCTCCTATACTCTGCTGATGCTCAGGGAGCTCAGAATATCCCCTTCTGGGACAGGAATGAGTGCTCCAGACAGCAATGAAACTGAGGTAGTTCCCTAGTAAAACATGCCCAGTGTGGGTTATCCTCACCATGTGCGTCCATCCTTGCTGTGGCTGTGGGAAATTTTCTCCGGCACACAGAGTTATGCTTCTTTCTCACTTGATATTTTTAAAATACTTAGCAGCTCTATTCTCATCTCTAACCTTCCTTCTCCCTCATAACCCCAACAGCCTACTGCAAGAGGACAGTCCCTGGCTACCCTCACCTCTTTCTTGCCCCTCTTCATCCTACAGTACCATCTTAGTCCACCTCCTCCCCTTCTCCAGCCTGCCTCAAAGTTTGGTCCAGGATACTTTCCTGTCACATGAACAAGGGGAGACCATAGAGCTGTGTTCAAACCCACTGAGAACGTAACCACTAGACAAATACATTTTTCTCTCAGAATTAAGTGTAAATGCTGGCGTTGCGCTTCCACTAGTTGCAACTTCAACAGGGAAAAGTTGTCCTGAGTTCACATTTCTTAGTTTGCAAAGCCACGTTTAGAAAGTGAATCCTTCTGCGAAGTGGTGGTTCCTTGTACCAGTGGAGCACAATTATATTCCAAAGGTGTGGAAAGAAAGAGATTTCAGTACCAGAGACTCAGTGATGATGTCAAGGCGTGTTAGTCTGGCAATAGTTTACAGATCTCAGTGGAGATGTCTGAGATAATCCATGCTAGGAATCCAGTTAGGATTTCTTTTGTACTGAGAAGTGAGAAAATTAGGTGGTAAAATATGGTGACATCAGTGAGCTTAAAGATTAAAACAGCTAAGAGTAAAATGTAAAAATGTTAGTTGAATATCTGGCTATAAGATATTACTGGCCAGGAGATGGAGGCCCCAAGCAGTGAAATGATTTGTCGGAGATGGCTATTTTCACTTAAGACTGGGAGAGGTGATCTTTTGTCCAGATAAAGAAATTTCAATTATCAATCAATCATTCTGTAAGAAAATGACGATGATTTCAACAAATCTGCATTTTAAGGCCATCTTTAGCTAAATTCAAACTAGTCTTCACCATTATATATGTATATATTTAAAATGGTGAAATAGTTGTGTTTACAATAAGAGATACAGATGTAGTCATTTTCGTTAACGAAGAGAGGATAAAGAAAAGAAAATCCAGTGTCATTCAAGCTAAGCTGGAAATAATTTCTGATTTCATACAGAACTTGGGCAGGATCCAAACTGAAAAGAGTCAATGGATTTAGCTATCTTGCTGTTGCTATTTCTTACACAAAGAAATATAACTTATTTGAATGACTCACAGACTCTTGATGAAATTATCCAAGTCAAGATGTTTTTGTTTATTAGAAAAAAAATTCTTTGTGACAATTGTTTTGTAAATTACAAGAGAATAAAAAATAGGGGCTACTTGTTTGGCATCGTGCTATTCAGTTCCTTTTTTCAATCTCATTTCCATTGGTAATAAAGGCCAATAATATTTTTAATTCAACAGTAAGCTTTTGTGTCTCTTATTAAAAATAATGAAGAACACGTTTTTATAATATGAAGCACAGAAGCCTCAGGTGAGAGAGGAAAATTTATTGACCAGTATTTTATTAACAATAAAATTTGATTTGGGGTTTTTGAGCACATACAGGGACTAGAGCTAAAAAGAAAAATTCAGGAAAAGATTACTTTTATCTTGCGTTTGAAGTGAGGCTTCTGCACTTGCCTGAGATCTAATCACTCTTCCTCATGAATAACAATTTGGTAAAAGAGGAAGAAGAAAGAAAAGGTGTAACACTCTTCCTGCAATCAAACCGGTGGTCAGAAATCAACACCATCAAATGCAGTGGATGCCCTGTAGGACAGGAGAGTTAGGGATGGGGGAAAAGACTCAACCAGATGAGGAGATATGAATGAATTGCTTTGCTAAGTAAGATGAAAACATGTAGAGATCGCCGTGACCTACATATTGACCACTATTTCACAATTTGGTCATATTTATACTAGAACTATTTACTTTCTACTTTCCTCAGCTACATTTTCAATGCCACTTCGCTTCATTTTCTTACTGCTTCTTTGGATTTCCTCATGCTCTGTCTTGGAGATCTGGGGCCCTCCAAGGCTTGTACTTCTAGGCAGTGATTCACTTTTTGGATTTTTTTCACTTTATCCCTCTATTAAAATTTACCCATTCAACATTTCACTCTGCCTCCTAAACATCCCCCATGTCCCATGGTGGCAACATCCTTTATATCTACCTGATATCATTCCTTGGGATGAGTTTCTAAGATTGTATATGACAAGGAATGACATGCTTTTTTTTACTCTCCAATGAAGCCATTTCAGGCTTGACAATGGACTCCTCTGTAAGGCTGGAAGTTCAGGATGCCCTGACCAAGTACACTGCAGTGGGATTAGAGGACAGGGTTGCAGTTTGTGAGGTAAATTCATGGAAGTTGTGTAAAATTAAGGAACTTGGTAACCTAAAATTAACTTCACAAATTTACTGAAGGTTAGCCTCTTGTGTAATTATAACATGGTTTAGATGACATTGACCAAGTATTTTGCATTAGTATTGGCATAAAAAGAAATATACTTCAGTTACATAATAAAAATAGGACTTTCTGTTGAACAGAAAAAAGATTTAGTATCTATATCTGAATCTCTTTAAAAATAGAACATATTCAGATTTGAGTGGTTTGCTTTGTGAAAGTTCAAGGAGAACCCTGATTCATGTCATAAAGGCACAGAGTAGTTCCTGATTAATACATCCAAGCTGGTGCATGCATAGATCTCTCACTACAAACATGAGAAACAAACAGAATCTTGGGAAGTGTGTAAAGTGGTTGAAGGCTGTCTACAGGAACTTTTTGGCCTGTGGATGTTCTCTATCACTGTGGTAGGGCTATGTGTGGGGTTTTCTTAGTGCATTTTTAGGAACTCAATTATTTTTTGATTAGTGGAAATTCAGTTGAGGCCTAACAAAACATTGACTAATATTGCTGGTTTCCGAGGAAGTCAGAAATTTTGGTCTTCCGGTATACATTTTCTCCTTCTTCCTCCTCTCCCTCCTCCTCTCCTTCTATTCCTCTTCCTCCTTCTTCTCAATGAATCTTTCAATGAGAAGTTGGAAGAGTAAGCTACGCATCCTCTAACCTCTAAATCTCCTTCATAATTTTATTGTAATGGGTGGTGACAAAATAAATTATCCCTGTTGGCTAAATTTACTTTACTGAAATTAGTTGGAATGTATAAAAAAGTGCAGTATCCCTAGTGAACTTAATTTAACATTCTAATTAGATGTCACTACTTCCAAACCTAGAGTAATTGACTTGTGATTTCAAGGACTTTAAGCGTATTTGCTTAAGGAAGCTATGACGAACGCTTCGTATTTTCCTGGAAAAATTATTCATGGCCATAACTCAAATAAAGAGAAAAGGCTTTTGTAACCTATGTGTGAAAGACCTGAAGATACGTGTCAGTGGCCTCTGTTCTGCCCTGATGACCATGTTGATTGACTGATTTCGGTGGCTTAGCTGTGTTCTATATTTGTTTCTTCCAAAAAGGAAGACCTTCCCCAGTAGAGAAGCCCAGATTTTTGGTTCCTATAGGAAGGAAAGCCTTTGGAAATGTGATGCTCTGGCTAAAGAGATTTGCCGTTTTTTTCTCATGTTATGCCATGAAAAAGCCATTACATTTCCTTACATGAAATAATTAAAAATGTTGTCTGAGAGTTGCAACTAATAATTTTTTTTTTTCTCATCTGAAGACAAACTTCTGATCAAAATAGTGACAAAATTCAAAATTCGAGCCAGGAAATACGACCTTGTCCTTTGCTTTATTTTTTTTTTTCCACATATATGGCCTCACCTGGATCTGCTTCACTTTTCTTTTCGTAATATTTCTGTCTTAAACCTCTCTCCTGAGTGACATATCTGCTTGGGTTTCTCATTGGCTAAAATTCAGCATGTCCAAGAGATGTAAGAAGTCTGCTTTTGTTTTTTTTATTTTTTGAGAGAGTGCGCATGCGAGAGAGAGAGCAGGAGCAGGGGTCGGGGGTGCAGAGGGAGAGGGACAAGCAGACTCCCTGCTGAGCAGAGAGCCCAACGCAATGCTGGGGCTCAATCCCAAGACCCTGAATCATGACCTGAGCCAAAGGCAGATGTTTAACTGGCTGAGCCCCCCAGGCGCCCCTCTCCACCATCTTTTCTTCTGCAGCATGCTTGTATATGCACAGCACAATTTCACTCTTATCCACATCCCATACATCTTACCTAATTTCTGTTTCTCATTTCAGTGAGAAGCAATGCCATCCAAAGAAAGAAATATGGTATTATTTTTTTACTCTACTTCATCCATGTACTCCTCAGTCAATAAGCCATCAAATCCTGTCACCTAGCAACTGCAGTTCAAAAGCATATGGTCCACTAAGATAGATAGACCCCAGGAGGGGCCATAGAGCAAACCTCAATGAATTTAAAAGGGTTGAAAGCATTCAGAATCCTTCCTGACCACTATAAAGTAAAATTAGAAAATTATCAATTACATGTAATCAATAATCAGTCAATCAGATTTCTGTAAGATATTTGGAGAAAATCCAAATATTTGGAAATTAAGCAGCAAACTCTGAATAACTCATGAGTAAAAGAATAAGTTACATGGGAAACTAAAATAAGCATTTGAACTGATGATAATGAAAACACAACTTTTCAAATTGTGGGCTACAGCTAAAGCAGCACATAGAGACTTATTTGTAATTTTTAATGCTTACATTTAGTAAATTCCATGAAAGTAGATTTTGCTTGCTGAGCATCCAGGTGTCTGGAACATAATAACATAAATCCTTACTAAATATTTATTTATGGAATCAACTTGATTATGTATCACTTTTTTTCTGATATGTTCTAACTCTCTAGATTCTCTCTCATTCAACTTTCTTATTTATCTCATTTACAAGATGTATAAAAGTAAGAAACTGTAACACTACTATCTCTCACTTCTGGGATTGATTTTATACTTCCCAATCATGACAGTAGTGATTTTTTTTCAAGTATATTTAATTTTTTTGCCCTTATGGAAGTATAGTCATCTAGTTACAAATAATTATTAACAAAAATTCCTGTTTGGCTTCATTTTCCTTTTATCTAAATATATTATACGAGAGGAATATTTAAGATGCAGGTCATACACTTTAGAGGATGGTAAAACTTTTACTAGCTTACCACAGACAGCTGAATAAAAATACAAGTTTTAATGATAGAATTATTCTTAGGGCAGAAACATTGCATCAGCTTAAATTTCATCTACTATTGGAAAAGTATTTGAAACCCTAGATTCTATTTGTGGGTTAATGACATCACTCCTTTTCTTAAGTCATATTATATTGATGTTTGACATTGATTGGTTGTAATTTGTGCCTGCCAGTTCTGTATTCTTTTGTCATTGGCTTTCTTTAGAGGTAAAGTTTTACACCGATAATGATCTCAGTAACTATTAATACATATTGACCAACTGGTTTGATTTCAAAGTGCTCACTCCAAGCTCAGCACTCTTTACTCCCCATTCCCAGTGAGGAGGATAATTTCTGGCTCATTCCCTGAATGCCTAGATTAGCACTTTGTTTAACATTTAATAATTCAATTAAATAAAAGAATGCCGGTAGCCTTTTTTTTTAAAAAAAAAGAAAAAGAAAAAACCCTGTTTAGTTTTAGGATGGTTTCTGATGAAAATTCTGAGGAGCTCATCACATCAGTCTGTGGCTCTAGCTCTACCTAATGTCTAATGAAAAACAGATGAGGAAGGTTTACAAAGCTGATCTTGCTAGAAGTGCTTGTGCTTCTCCTTGCTTTGACAGTATTACTCCCTTAAAATTGAGAAATGTTGGCTTATGCTACCCAGGACAGTACTTATGGAATTAAAGACTCACTTTGACATTTTGACAAATAAACATGCGTGCTAATTTCTCAGAGGAGGCACAGATGACTGATTATTTCATCAGGCACTCAATTTAAAATGATAAGTGGTGCCAAGCCAAAATTAATCAGCAATTTAAGTGACTGACATGTTGCTTAAAATCGAAGGCTCTGCCATGCAACTTTATATGCTCATCCATTAGTCTCCAAATGCAAAAGTGGTAGAGAAAGGAAATGTCATTTACTTGAAATACATTTTATTAGTGTCAAACTAACAGTTTTTAGAAAAACGAAAAAAGGATAATTTGATTATACACGGTATTGATTATTTGAAAACAAATACCGATTTTTTTCACAAATCATTTTTCAGATAATAGAGTACATCAAGCAAAAAAAAAATTAAGAACAAGAGAAAGCACTGTTTATAGTTAGACGAATATTTTTTTCAGCCTTTGTTCTGTTTAGTTACCTAGGTATTATGCTATCTATATTGGGACATCATTTTCTCAAGATAAAAAAAATTGGGGGATGTATTCTATCTAATATTCTACAAATTGTTTTTTGGATTTTTAATTAGCATTTTATTTTCTGTATCTTTTCCTGGTCCTTTATATTAGCTCTGATTCTTTATAATGGTATGGTGTATTTCATTAACTTTGATTCCAGTTTCTTCTTGTTACAATGGTACAATAAATATTTATGCAGATAATTGAAGTGCTCCTACTCAGTGAATAAGGGATTTAAGGTTGGAAAAATTCAAAGATAATTAAAGACTTATAAGAAATGGTATATAAGAATATTAATCTTTAAATATGAATGCATATGAATGTACAACTTTTTGCTACCTGTATATTGGACCAACACTAATTAGCTTACCATGCCATCTTCTTTTGCATAAGCCACTGTTCTTTTGCATCCAGTTTTTGTAAAAAGTTCGGTGAGAATTTAAGCACATTTAAAGTGTATTAATTACAGGATAATTTTAGATTTTTTTCTTTTGCATGCAATTTGACAAGTGTATTTTAATATCTTGTATTTTGCAGATCTTCCCAAAACTTTCAAAAAATTGTTTTTAACAGAAACAAGTGCATCCCTTTTTTTCTGGTGTATATTATTTCTGGTGTGTGTAATATTTAATAAAATTACATAATTACATTTACAAATTCAGCAGGTTTGTGAACAAACACAACTGGTTTTTGGTAACTTGGTAAACTTTAAATTCATTGGTGTGAACAGGAGTTCACATACTAGTTCTAAGCATACTAGAAAGTGGCTGGCTCACCAGCTTGTGACGAGGCATGGGTATTGTTTAAGTGATTTATAAATGAGAACAAGTGTCAGCTAACCCGATGTATTAGCTAAGTGGAGGTCAGTTAGGAGAACTTCTGTACATTTTTACATACTTCCTCTGTATGACCAAAGATTGAATTAGGGGTTCAAAGAATTTGACAATTTAAGATTTCCATAGATATCACCATTTTTTATTTCCTCCAAACTATGTATGCTTCCATCAAAATTACATGAGTTTCCATTTTCCCTAGATTTATGAATGCTGGGTATTTTCTTTTAAGATTTTATTTATTTATTTGAGAGAGAGAGAGAGATAGAGAACAAGCATGGGAGGGGCAGAGGGAGAGAGAGAGAGAGGGAGAGCAGACTACTCAATGAGTGCAGGGCTCCGCTTGAGGCTCGATCTCATGACCCTGAGATCAGACGCTTAACTGACTGAGCTACCCAGGAACCCCTATAAGTTCTGGGTATTATCCATCTTGTTAATCTTCTCTACATAATAGATAAAAATTATACTTTGTTTAATTTGCATTTCTTGATTTTTAGCAAGATTGAAAATATTTTTACATCTTTTTCTGTGAACTGCTTGTTTATATATTTTTCAAATTATTATGTTACTATATCGGGCTTATTTTTTCATAGGAATTTTTATGTATTTCTTTTATATATCACAGGTCAGTTTACCCCAAATATACTGAATTAATTGGTCCAGGGTAGCCTTGGGTATTGGTAATTTTTAAAAACTCCCAAGATGATACTAATATGCATAGATGAGTGTCACTGGTTCAGCTTTATTTTTAGCTTTATGGATAATATCTTTTACAGTGTAGAAGTTTTTATTATATAGCTAACCTTGTTAATGTTTCTCTGTTCTTCGCTCATAATCAATATTTTACCAAGAACTGAGTATCTCTTTTTCCAACTTATTTATAATGTCTTTCATCCTACAAAAAAAAATCAATTTTAATGTTGTCAAGATTATCAATCATTCTCTCTTGGTCATCAGCTTTTAAAAATCTGTAGTATTTGTATTGTCCTGAAAGTAGATACAAGGTTCCCGGGTCAGGGTCAGATGAATCTTGCTTACATATAGTAATAACTCTGCTGATTCTGCCACACTCCAATTTCCCCTTTCTGGGGTGACTCAGTGAGAGCCTGATGTCAGTCTACCTAACTGGTGTTGACTTCCTGGGCAAGGAACCACAAAGTAAGAATCTAGGAGCTTATACAGGACAAGGGCAGTTGTCTCTTCCCCCCTCCTCTGAGAGACAAGGAGAAACTCCATCTCCCCAGTGTAAACAAATTTTCCTTTGAACCCATAGAGAAGGATCTTTGGTTTATAGGCTTTGGAATGTAAATAAACATCTCCAGGGAGAAACTAGTGTCTCCCAGTTTACAACCCACAGGATGTCTCCATGGTGCCGGGTGTCATCTCTTCTTTGAAATGGGAACGAATACCTCAACGGGGGGTAAATCTCCGGAGCTTTCGCTGTCTAGTCAATCATAATTTAACTTTCATACCTGTGTTTTAGTCCAGAAGCTCTAATTGTGTAGAAACAAAAAATAATTTCTCTACAGTCCCATACTGTGGTTTATACTTTTGTGACCTACTTAAGTAATCTTGTCTTATGCTAAAGGCATCAAGATAATCTCTACTCTTTCAAAATTTAGTTTCTATTTTATATTTGAAGCTTTAAGCTAAAAAATATATAATAGAAATAAAATGCTTATTGTTTAAGGGAATAATTCAGCAATTAAAAGGAATTCCAATTTTTTACAACTTTAAAAACACAATACAAATCAGAAATATAATCCCAGCAGTGTTTGTTTTTTGTTTGTTTGTTTTGCTTTTCTTTCCAAAATGTGCTTCTCTAGCCCTTGATTCACTTCCCAGGTGTAATTACATCTAGAACCTCTCATTTGCTCATCAGTCTCCTTAGGTGCCTCCCCCAATCTAAGCCTCAGCTCCTCTCCACTGAGTCTAGCCCACCCTCACCCATCTGCCTGGGACTTTGAGAAGCCTCATTCTAACAGCCTAGATCCTTCTCTGATATAGAATTTACATCATAGAAGACTAGAAACTTGTCTTCAAAGACTCTAGGAAGTGAGTGTCAGTCAGGGTTAGGGGTGAACAAAAAGTAAAACTGAGGGGGAAGTCGGACAATATTCTTACATCAAAAATTCCTTTTGTTGTTGCTTTTGTTTTGTTTGTTTGGAGCCAGATTGGTTTCAGGCTGCAACACTGGTAAAAACCCTAATTCGGGTTTTACCAGACCCTAACCAATCTGAGGAAAGGAAAAGGCCAATTCTGGCCCCTCTAGCCGTTCTGTCTCACCAGGTGGGGGGAAACAAAGCTGAGAAGCACTTGTGAATGTCAAAGACTAGGGACATAGTCTCCTGAAAGCCTGAGGCTTGAAATAGGATTATAGAATGCCTCTCCTCCCCCCACCGTCCAACCACATGAATACAGTTCCCACGAGTAACGAGTAACGAGGTGCTACAGCTGGAAGAACCACAGATTCAGAACCTACTTAAGGAGGAGTCTGGACAGAAGCCCAAGGACAACAGAGGCAACAAAACAAAGTAATGAGAGAGACCTTAACCTCTAATACCACAGCTATAGAAACAGTAAACACAACCTAACTCTTAGCTGTAAACCCAAAGCCTCACATTCAAGGCCTTGTTTCAGTTCTTATTACTTGACACATCACGTGTGGCTTTCCATGAAAAAATCACAAAACATGCCAAAAGGCAAAAAACACAGTCTGAAGAGATAAAACAAGCATCAAAACCAGACTCAGACATGGTAAAAAATTTTGGAATTATCAGACTGGGTATTTAAAGTAACTGTGATTAATATGGTAAGGGCTCTAATGTGAAAACTGAACAACATGCAAGAACAGATGAGCAAAGTAAGGAAAGAGATAGGACTCAAGAAAAGAATCAAAAGAAAATGCTAGAAATCAAAATTGCTAACAGAGATAAAGAATGTCTTCTATGGACTCATCAGTGCACTAAACATGGCCTAGTTTGCTGAGAGTTTGCATCATGAATAGGTTGCAACATCAGAAAATGCTTTCTCTGCCTCTATTGATATGGGTATATGATTTCTCTTGTTTAGTCCGTTGATACGATGGATTGCGGTAATTGATTTTTGAATGTTGAACCAGCCTTGGATACCTGAAATAAATCTCACTTGGTTGTAGTACATAATTCTTTTTATACATGGTTGGATTCAACTTGTTAATGCTTCATTGAGAATTTTTCAATTTATGTTCATAAGAGATATTGGTCTCCAGCATTCCTTTGTTATGGTGTTTTTGCCTGTTCTGTATAAGGATAATGCTGGAGTCATAGAAAGAATTAGGGAATATTCCCTCTGTTCTATTTTCTGAAACAGATTGTAGAGAAATGGTGTCATTCTACTTTACATCATTTGGTAGTTAACCAGTGAACTCCCTGGTGCAAATAAGCACATGAAAAGATGCTGAACACCGTATGTCATTAGGCAGTTGCAAGAACAAAACAAAACAACAACAACAACAACAAACAACAACAACAAAAACAAGATACCATTACATCCAATAAATGGCAAAAATCCAAAGCACTGATGACACCAAATGCTTATGGGGATGTGGAGTAACAAGAATTCATTCATTTTTGGTGGAAACACACAGTGGTACAGTCACTGTGGAAAGACACCTTGAAAGTTTCTTCCAAAACTAAAGACAACCTTGCCATACAATCCCACAATTGTGCTCCCTGGTATTTAGTTAAAAATTTATGTTCACATAAACACTTTCACACAAATGTTTATAGTGCTTTATTCATAATTACCAAAACTTAGAAGCAACCAAAATATCTTTTAGTAAGTGAATGGATAAACTGTGGTAATCCATTTAATGGAATATCTTTCAGTGATTAAAAAAATGAGCTGTCAAGACACAGAGGAACTTTAAATGCATATTGCTAAGTGAAAGAAGCCAGTCTGAAAAGGCTACATACTATATGATTCCCACTATATGACTTTATAGACAAAGCAAAACTGTAGAGAGAGTAAAAAGATCAGTGGTTGCCACGGGGTAGGGAGAAAGATGAATAGGTGAGGCACAGGAGATTTTTAAGGCAGTGAAACTATTTTGTATAATATTGTAATGATGAATAGAAAACATTATGCATTCACAAGGTGAAGCCTAATATAAACTATGAACTTAGTTAATACGAGTGTATAAATATTTGTTCATCAATTGTAAAAAATGTAACACACTAATGCAAGATGTTAATAAAAGGGGAAACTGGGGGCGGGGAGAAAAGGGACTATATGGAAACTGTACTTTCTTTTCAATGCTTTTATAAACCTAAAATTGCTCTAAAAGTGCAGTCTATTTAATTTTAAAAAGTTCTTCTTTATTTTCTTGTTGTTATATTAAATAAGCTTTAATTTCATGAAGAGAATTAATAAAAGAAATAGCACTGTTATTGCATTACTTAAAAAAAAATCAGAGAGTGTGGTAAGGTATAGAATAACTCTGTAGCCATGTACTTAAAAAAAGTGATTGCTCCTTTAGCAGCACTTAAATGACAAAGGGCTGCTGATGGGAAAGAGAAGAAATTATTTTGTTGGTTGGTAGCCTACCTGAAGGCATGATTTTATGGGTAGTTGCAGTGTCTTAGACTACTTTGTAGTTAATATTGGTCAAGGAAGCAATGACAACTTCACTTGGCTTCTGCTTTCATTTTATAGCACTGAAGTGATTACAAAGTAGATGTGAGCATAGAACAAATGATGATTAGCATTTGAGCTAGAAACGATAGCTTTTTGTTCATTTTTGTTGCTAGATAAAAAATGAATAAAGGGCACATAAATTTAGTCAAATTAACCAGAATCTTATTGAATAACTATGTCATATAACCATTTCAGAGTTTCATTTATTTTAGGTTACCAGACACTTGATAAATGACAAGAATTTTAAGTATATGTGGCTAAGTTCTGTCATTTGCTTGGGAAAATAGAAAAATGAAATCTCATATTAAATTATATTGGGTTTTATGGTAATCATTTGAACTGTAATATAATTCTAATTGGTTTACCAGTGAATTTTTTAGGGTTCTTATTTCTGGCTTTTTGATGATCAATTTCAATTTGCTTTCATGTATTTTATTTTTCCTTCCATCATCTGTCTTTTAATATTATGAAACTTGGTAATAATATATTCATTTGAATTTTATGAGCCCAGTAAATGTCCTTTTATGATGCCTTTTTCATTTCTAGAGAAAAAGGCATTCCCAGCCTCAGAAGGTTATTTCTTTAAGCTTTTTATAAAAGCTAGTCAAATTGGTTCAACTGTCCTGACCTCCTCAGTTTTAGTTGGTTTTCCATTTTACTGTTGCAAGTAAAAGTACATCTCAAGTTTTTAGTAGCTATCAGAAATTGAAGTGCCACAGATAAAAATTCGGGGAAAAAAACCCAGCATGCTATGAAAACAAATTCTATAAAGGATATTGTAGTATCATTGCAATTATATTATCCCCTTTGGATATAAAAGAGTAAGAAAAGTTTTATTTTGTGACCAACAACCGTGAAGTTTGTATTATAACACCCTTATCCTCAAAGTATTTCCACATATTTTATACATTTATAATAATAGCTACTATCACCTGAGCACATTATATGAGATGCCACCAACCTAAATGCATCAGCAAAGGAAGATTCAGTTCAATAAGAGAATAGTAATGGTTTTAGCACAGAACAAGTGTTTGGTAAAAGTCAGCTATTCTTATTACTTTTCTTAGGCCATTACTTTTTTTCTAATCTGAGATCTCTCAATTTTCTTCTTAAATTAAGATTTAATTTATGGGCAGTGAAGTGCACAAGTGCACACTCTAAATGTACAATTCGATGAGTCTTGATAAATGATTACATCCATGTAACCCATACCCGATCAAGATATAGGATATTTTGATCTTCCTAGAAAAAGTCCTTGCTCCTTTCCAACAAATCTCTCCCACTGAGTAGAGGCAACTTCTAGTCTGACCTCTATTAGTTTAGGTGATTTGTGCAGATCCCCAAGCCTGCTAGAGTGGAATTATATAGTTGTTACTCTTTTGTTTCTGGCTTCTTTCACTCATGTTTTTGAGCTCATCCATGTCCTTGTGCAAATCAGTAGTTTGTGCCTTTTTATTTCTGAGCAATAGGTCATTTGTATGAATATATCTCAATTTGTTTATTCATTCACCTGTTGATGAACATTAGTTGTTTTCAGTGTTTGACTACTGCTAATAAAATGAATCGAGATCCATTCAATGAAACAAGGAGGTACTTATAGCCAGATTTTAGAGCACAAGGAAGATGGAATAAGAGATGAAAGTATGGGGACAGTCATGAAAGACTTTATTTTGCTAAGGAAGTTTGATTTTAATTGTCAAAAGGATAAGGGACCATTTGAGGAAGCAACGTGTCAGATAATCATTTCAGAAATACTACTTGGTGGGGCAATGAGCGAAAAACATGGCTTTCTATAAGCTCTACCTCACAGGAGGAAAAAGATATTGTTTGGAATTAAAGTATGCATAAATTAAAGCACTATTTCCTGTGAGTTAAAGCATAAAATATAGGTATATGTTTGGGGAAGAGATTTTTTGGGGGCACCATGGCATAGGACATAAGTACCCCATGCATATACAGATTAGTCAGCTGTAGGTTTGAGGGGATCACCTTTGTATAACTCTGGAATACCCACCCTATGCAGCACCTTCCTCTTCAGTACTCTACTACACAAATTCTAGCAGCTCGACCTGCCCCCCAACCAATTTCTAACTCCAATTCCTTTCTCCTCAGTCTGTGAAGATGGTCAACCTCTGTTTGAGTTCCTCCTCCCTGTACTAAAGCTGGGAACCTGCCTCCAGACAGTAAGTTGATACAGCCATGAAGCTCACCTCATTTGTCTCAGGAATTAGAGTCCTGCATATCCAGGTGTGCAATATATGAAAAGATTTTCACATATTTTGTCTAGATTTCCATGTGCTTATAGCAAAAGCACAATTTTCATACCAGTTCATCTTTATAAAAGTCACCATTTTCTTTCTATTGCTAGTGTTTGGTTGGCTAATATGTCTATTTCTCACTAGAGCGCAAGCTTCATAAGCAGAAGAATTTATTCTTTTTAAATTATTTTTATCCTCATTGCAACCATTCAGAACAATCATACCCAGGGTGGGTTTTGGTGTGCAGAGTCCAGAGGAAGCCATGCTAGGAGCCTGAACATACCCACCACCTAATTCTTTTTTATTTTAGAAACTGCCCAACTCAGGCAAGTTTGTCTGGAGTAGTTATGAATGTTTGTGCATCAGGTACCAAAGACAAAGTATGTAAGAGAATGAGAAGTTGTCTTCTGATTTGGTAACTTAATGGATTTGAATTATTGGTTTCAGCACTATATGTGTATTACTCTGCAAAGGGCATTAGTATATTTTATCATTTTATTCTCACTGGAATCTCATGCCCTCTCAGAAACCTCCCTTGGAGTACATAGCTCATTTAGGATCACAGAGCTAGTGACAGAGCCAAATCTTCTTATAACTTCAAAATCTTTTTCCATCAGTGGGGCACGTGGGTGGCTCAATTGGTCTGACTCTTGGTTTCAGCTCAGGTCATGATCTTGAGGGTTGTGGAATCAGGTTCTGCGTTCAGCAGGGAGTCTGCTTCAGATTCTCTCTTTCCCTTTCCCTCTACCCCTCCTCCACTTACACATATGCATTCTCTCTCTCAAATAAATAAATCTTAAAAAAAATTTTCCATCATACAATCCACTAGCTGCAGAATTCACAAGCTTTTAATACAAGTAAAAATCAATGGTTTAATATAAATAGTATGACCATGATAGGCACAATCACATTGTCAATTTTAATTATCATTGGTCCTATCAAAGGGATATAGGAGGGGCTCTCCCTACTGATATTTATTTTTAATTGAGATATAATTGACATATAACATTGAATTAATTTTAGAGGTACAGCATAATGATTTGGGATATGTATATATTGAGAAGTGTTTACCACAATAAATTTAGTTAACACCCATTACCACACATATATTTTCCCCCGGAGATGAGAACTTTTAAGATCCATTCTCTTATCAACCTTCAAATATTCAATACAGTATTGTTAACTGTAGTTATCACATTGTACTTATACTCCTAGGACTTACTTATCTTATAATTGGCTACTTGTACCTTTTGACCACTTTCGTCCATTTTGCCCACCCCGAAACCCTGGAAGCAAAACAAAATTTTAATCATTATATATTCAAACTTAGCACAAAATAATGCTTAAAACATAAATAAATATCTCTTGAATGAATTAATGAAGTTAGGAAGCTACTCAAACAGAAAGCCAAACAAATATTAAATGTCATAGAGACATCAGTTAAAACAAACCCTGTAATTTGTCTGTAGGTCATTAGCCAGAACCATTTTGGTGGAGTGATGTCGATGAAAACCCTACTGCATTAAGTACAAGAGGAAAAAGAAAAATAAAGTAAACATGTTAAAAACATGGTAAGGGTAGACACGTTGAGATCTGTATATTAAGCAGGATTCAATTCAGCAGTGAATTCCAGGAAAGAAAAGTGGCTTACTTATGTGATAGTTCAGTAATTACAAATCTAGTAAGGACAGGCTTTCTGTAGTGTATCCTGGTGTCAGCGATGACCAAGATTCCCTTATCTTCAACTTTATCTTTATGTTTATAATTCCACACATCCTCTAAAATCATTAGAAACTACATTTATACTTATATTTTTATGTATGTCCTTATTTGTGCTTCATTATGAATTCTTTAATTCGTCAAAATATCCTTAGGTTTATAGAGAATGATTTTTTAAAGATAGAAAGGATGCACTTACAGTTTATATAGAGGGAGCTAGCAGATACTTTGATGTGGAAATCACAGGGGGGGAAGAGTGAGTAATTGAAGGATCAGCTTCCCTGAGGAGATAGGATAAGATTTGTAGAATTGCTTGATGCATTATCTTTGAATGCAAAAAATAATTTTCCTTTCAGACTACTGAGGAAAGAAGTAAATATATAGAAATAAATATACATGGTATTCTTATAGGTGTGGGATTTAAAGCTAATGGCACTCTGTTAAGCAGCAATTTTCACTGTGAATTTGTTGGTAATTTTATTTGTTGGGACAGGATGATTTGTTACTTCTGAGGATGGTGAAGGGCACCTATCAAGGAATATTAAAATATAATTGTTCTTAGCAATATTAATGGCCCAGCTAAAGAGGTGGTCATAAATTTGTGGTGATATCAATTTGGTCAAACTCTTAGCTTCTGCAGTATGTCCTATAGTTTGGGTATAAAAGAAGAGAAGGCAGTTTGACTCATGACCCAGGGTATTCTGGGAAAAGCACTAAGATACATGGACAAGGGCATTGAGAATACAGAAAAGAGAAGTCAAAGCCATAAAGTATGCAGCAGTATAACAAGAAAAAGTCGTGAAGAAAGAGGATGTCAGATTGGGAGAAAAAGTAGTTATGGGGAGACTGATGTTAATAATGAATTTGGAAAGGAATAGAAGATTGTGGCCCTAAGTTGAATTTTTTATTTTAAAAGGGAACTTAACACAGACTCTACACTATTGGTTCCCAAATGTAGCCAATGATCAGAATATCCAAGCTGCTGAATTTTGAATCCTATGTTTGAGAGTAGGAACAAAATCAAATTTTTTTTACAAAAAGATACTTGGTTGATTCTGATATTTGATAGGTTCGAAAACCACTGTTCTAAATATTCCAAGATGAAACAAGCATCATATGTCTTTTCTCATCTGATCTATTTCATTTGGAGAGTCCTCCTCCATTTCTAGCTAAGGAATTCCAATCAAAACTTTTTAGACCTAGCCCCCAATTTTCCTCATCCTGAAGTTCCAGGTATTATGCTAAGTACTTTACTTACATTCTTTCTTTAATCTTCTACTTACATTCTTTAATCTTCAAACACTTCTATAAGGTAGACATAATTGATGCTAAGAAAGCTGTCCAAGATTATACACACATAAAAGTCACAGCACCAGGATTTGAACCAAAGCTGTCCAAATCCAAAATATTGGTAAGAGAAAAGCATATTTTATTGGGACCTAAACCAATTATACAAACCCAATTCACTTATTTTTTATCAGTTATCTTGCCACATGATTTTGTGATCTTTTATAATGGTAATTCCACCTTGCTGTCATTAGTATCTGTGATATTTGTCTTAGTTTCAGCTGTGTTTTGTTTTAGATTGGCTCTTTCATCACTGAAATCTACAATGAGAAGAATTATGGAATCACAACTTTTTGAGCTATGGTGATTGAATTGTGATTAACTTGATTCACCAAACATTCATTGATCTCCTCTTAGATACCTAAAGTTATACAAAATAGCAAAATTCTGTGATAAATAATATTTACTAGAAACATCAAGGACTCAGGAAGGAGGGCCCTGGGGAAGGGAGAGGAGCCTGGAAGGTGGGCAATTCAGTTTCCCAATTTATAAGGTAAAAGGGTAAATGAAAATAATTTTTATCCTTTTATGAAGAGCAAGGAGAAATTTTTCCCTTACCTTTTTTCTTAACCTGTTTTCTTGGACACATATTTAAACTGAGTCCTTCCTCTAACCTCTGGAACAGAAGTTGATCTCTGGGATTAAGCCCAGTATCCATTTGCCCAAATTGTTCTATTTTGGAGTTCATCTCGTTTAGGTAAAAGCATTTGTTTTCTTGTGGCCATAAAAATTCTTAGACTTGGAAATCGCCAAACTAATTTTCCTGCACTGCCTTAGAAACAGATTTCTAGTCATGCCATGTTTTCTTAAAAGTTGTTTTCATACTTACACCAAATATTGCCTATTTCTGAACTCCTAAATGAAGCAAAAATATATTTCTGGAAAGCAATAATAACATTTCTTACATGTCCTCCTTGTCCTCATTACATGTCTACTTTTTGTACAGCATTTTCCCATTATCACATTATTCTCAAAACAATCTAATAAAAAGCACATAAAGATGGTACCTTCACTCCCATATACAAATGCCAGAACTGATATACAGATATGGTGAAGCATTTGTCCAGTAGGATAGGTATTGGGAGGAGGAATGAGTCAATAACAGCCCTTCTGGTGTTCAGTCCCTTAGTTTTTCTGTTTTCTGTCAGTTTTGACAAGTGTTTTGAATATGACTGAATACTCAGAAGAATTGCTCCTTCCTCCTACAACCTAAGGCAGAAGCAGGCAGGCTGACCAGCCTCCACAAGCCTCCCTCTTAATGCCTTAAACCACTTTGCAAAGAAAGTGAGTTAAAACTACTCAGGAAACAAACATGTAGCACTGTGAAAACATCATGAAAATTAATATTCAAAGTGCTCTAGGACTTTATTTTAATGATTCTCAAGCTCATGATTTATCTTCATAGCAAATGCCAAAGAAACTCCATCGAGATTGAATTTAGAAAATAATATTAGGCTGAAAGAACCGGAATAAAATAATATTTTCATTTTACCTCTCAAATCAGGATTTATCTGACTAATAACATTTCCGTTTTCATGTGTATTTAGCAATTTCATGAGCGGTACAACTCCTATTTTAGGGATTCTTATGAATCATATGAAATAAATAAGTTTGCTGGGTGAATGTGTGGCAGACAGAAGTCAATCATTTTTACCAGTTAAATCTACTGATAATATAAGAAAAAATAGCACCTGTGAAAAATGCAATGAGAATTAAAATGGCTGATTTTGTTTGAACACAGCATATGTGTCTTGTTTTGAAGTGTATATAATTAGAGGGTTTTTAATGAACAGAAAAATGTAGTTTTGTATTGATCTCTTTCCTCTGAATGTTCCCTCATTTCCTCCTTTGAAATCTGATAGCACTTTGCGTAATCTTGAGATACTTGAAATGAATTACATTACTCTAGAGTAATTTATAGTTCTTTCTAATCTATTGCTGAGTACAAGTACATTTTTCCAGACTGGGCACATGCTAGATAGTCTCCTTCTTCCTATAACACCTAGCTCAGTGCCTGGCTAAAAACATACTTGAATTTTGAATAAATTATTCAAAGTCATGATTAATAAAACCTTTCTCAAAATTCCTTCTTTCAGAACCTTGACTTCTTTGGATTTTTCCAGGAGGAAGAAGAAAATTGCTAGCACAGTCAGTATAAATTTTGCGGGATTACAGGATAGAATCCACAGTTAAGCATTACTACCTAACACCTTTCTGTAGGATGGGGACAGTTTGCCAACTAGTTTTCTTTGCTTTTCTAAAATGTAGCTTTAACTTTTTAAAATTTAAATATCGTTACTAGGGTTTTTCCTTGAAATCTTCCTTACAGCTTTTCAAATATGTCTTGTGGACTGTTTTAAAGTTAACCTGAGCTGTGTGATGAAGTGGGGTGGGGATGGAGCAGGGTTCAAGGACAGCTTCTAATGTCCCAGAGAATTAAAGAAATAGAATGAGACATGAAGAAATGCTTGGCTGTGAAACCAGATGTGCAAGGCCTATAGTAGACAACATTCTATAGGAGGTCATTTCTTTGAAATTCTGACATTTTATCAATAAATATTTTTGGGCCATGCCAAGGACAGGGACCTTAAAAATCTTTATCAAAATGTAAATATACTCATTAATCTTTTACCAGCTGATATCCAAAGATAAGTTTAATGCTAAAGAAATAAGCTTTGAAAGGGCAGCGCAGGCAAAACAAATGTTTGTTCAAAGGGAGAATTTAAAAAGTGTCAGCAAAGAATATCTTAGATCTCCATAGGAGATATGGCAAGAGGTAAAAGACCAAGTCCACTTGCTTCGAAATTTTACTGTAGGCCTGCCCTGGTTAAGGGTGAGCATTTCATTAGCCATTGGCTTCCCTGTCTTAGCATTTATTCTCAGTACTTGAGAAGAGACTCTTATAATGACACTAAAGCTGCTTTTCCTCTCATGGGAGCCCTGTTAACAATAGCGCATTCCTTTAGCAATCACTGTGAGTGACAAGGCAAGGACGCCTTCCATTCTGATGCTGTCTAGAAATGTTCTCCTGCATTCTTCAAGCTCCAGATTAATCGGAAGCCTCTGCTCACGCATTGTGCTATTAGTATTCTATCTGCTGCATGGATATGAGGAGATAATATCAAGTGATGAATATGTATTCTAAAAATACAGCCCAAAAAAAGTAAAGTTGACATTTTATTATAGTAGAATCAATGGAATCAAATTTACACTTGTCAAAAGATCATAAGTGGTCTTTGAAAAACCGTGGCAAAAGAGCTTTCCAACTATAACAGAAGTCATTTAGCGGCTGGAAAGGTCAGAAATGTCAGCCAAGGTCAAAAAAATTGAGAGAATTACGTTTTATCTTCTGCTTTTCATGTGGACAATGATTCACCCATCAGATATTCAGAAGAAATCTGTATTTTGTACGGTTGTTAGATTAGTTGATATTATCTATGGGTGGATATTAATTTCCTTGTTTGGTGAAATTGAATGGACACACCATCTCTCTGTTTAATGCTGCAAAATGTTACTTTAGTTCTTTTTTATATTTATGAATACACAGTTTTGGTTGGGTTCATGAACAGAGAAATAGAGAATTGTAATTATATATATATATATATATTTTTTTTTTTTTTCTGGAAGTGAAGTTCTTAGCATTCATAAAATTTTCAAAGGGATCCTATATCAATCAATGTCACAGCAGGAAACAGATGTCATATACAAGTTGGGATAGTCTGAAAGATTTAAATAGGGGACTATTTATAAGCAGTGGGAGGGTGTAGAAAAATCATGCTCAATAACACAATATCCTTGGGCTTGGACCATAGTAGAGGAGACCTCCCAAGGCCTAAGTGGTAAGGAGAGGGAAAAGTAACTGGAAGAAGAGGCACAGAGACCTATGCAGAGAGAGCTGCCTGATAGTAACTGCAAACTTCGACTGAAAGATGATGCCATCCCCTTCTCACTCCTAGGTGGGAGCCAGGGGATACTCTGATCTCATTCTTATTTCACTGTCTGTTCTCCTATTCGTGCTCTCTCTCTCTGTGTCAAATAAATAAATAGAATCCTAAAAAAAAAAAAAAAAAGAAAGGAGAAGATTGATAATGGTGGGTATTGGATCCAGAGAATGAATGAATGAATGAATGAACGAATAAAGGTATACATATGTAATATTATATATAGTATTATACATATTTATATAATGTGTATAAGTATATAATATATATAATGTTAACTATGTGTATGTAACTATGTATATATATCTAGCTCAGTTCCACCACTAAAGCAAAGTTAAGTCCTGTCTTGTTAACTCATTTTTTTCCTGTAAAGTAGAAATGTGTCTCCTTGTGACTTTCACAATTGTTCAAATTCTTATTCCCCACTCTCCAGAGCATGATTTGATATTCTTTAAGTATTTGAATACATTTATCATTTTCCTTTCAACTCATCTCTTCTCCAGTTTTAACTAACAAGATTCTCAAGAATTTCTCATATTACAGCTTGCGTGGTAGTTTAGATTGAGAAGGTAGCAAGAATGGTGGAAATGAACATAATTAAAATAAAAATTACATTTGAAATCCCTTTCACCATCCATATAACATGGATACATTGTTTAATGCATGCAATATTGTATTGGAAAACTATGACAAAAACAACAAAAGCAAAGTCTACATGTAGCTGTCTGTGAATCAAGCTATTTTATCTCATATGTGACTAACAAATCCACAGTGGTGAATGGAAAATGAATGAAAAATTCTGAAAATTCTAAAGTATCCTGAATTGCCTATAGGGCTTATGCCATTCTGTTTTAATACCAAGTTTCTCTAGGCTTAATACATCTAATGCTTGTTTCTTCTTGTAAGGATTAAAGAAATGAGTGAAGTGACATCTTTGGGGAAGGTGAATATAAGTTAAGGGGAAGGAAAATATAAGTTAAATATGTATATATTACACTTCTACCATGTACGGTTTCTACTTGCCTCTCAACTCCAAAAACCCTCTTCCTAGAGCTCTAGTTCATCAATATTTCTTTTCTAAGATATTTAGGCTTGCACATGATACCCCAGTTGTGAATTCCCTATGTAGAGGGTCATGGATGATAATATCTTAAACTGAAAACTATAATGTACTTACTACTACTGATAATTGCATTACCATGTTGGTTAACCTATATTAAACTACAATCTTTAATTTTTTTAAAATAGGACATGTTATTTAATTAGGATTGATAAACTGATTTCCTATGCAATTTATAACCCAAATGCATAACAGTAGATTGGTCTTTGATAAATATTTTTTTAAGTGACATAATGAAATAAAATCAAAAGAAATGAGATATATAAGTTTTCAAACAGTGGATGAATCAACATCTTTGTGAAATATTGTAGAAGGGACTCCTTCATTATACAGACATTTGGAATTAATGCCCACAAAGATCTTTTAATTCAACATATTCAACAAATATTCATTGAGTATCCATTATGTGACAGGCACCATAAAACAAAGTTATAATTATTATTTATTTATTTATTTATTTATTTATTTGAGACAGAGAGAACGAGAGAGAGAGAGCACATGAGAGGGGGGAGGGTCAGAGGGAGAAGCAGGTTCCTTGCTGAGCAGGGAGCCCGATGCGGGACTTGATCCAGAGACTCCAGGATCATGACCTGAGCCGAAGGCAGTCGCTTAACCAACTGAGCCACCCAGGTGCCCCACAAAGTTATAATTATTAAGTAATGCATGATCCCTAACCTCAAGGATTGCTGTTTAATAGATTGACAACATGTATGCCAAAGTTAGAGGTGATACTTTGAAAAGATAAACGATGATGAAAAGGAACAGTATAGTTAGTCTTCCCTGGGGAGGAAGGTAAGGTATGTGCATGGTAGAAATTCTTCATAAGAGATATAACGTTTAGGAATCTTGAAGGATCCAAGGAAAAAGTGGGGCCTCAGAGAAGCTATTCTAGCATAAGGAGTAGCATTAATGGAGGCTCATTAATATCAAACTAATGTCCCCTACAGAACTACAGGGATCATAGAAGTATAGAGAATGTAGAGACATAACCAGAGATACACTTAAAAACAATATTATCAAGGTCTTCTCTACCAGACTTTCATTTTATACTATATCTTATAAGCTTTAGGCACCAATAAAACACTTTAAATAACAGTGTGACATGAACAAGTTTTTTTATTTTAGAAAATATCTGTCTACCACATGGAAGATAAAGTAAAAACCAAAGCTTGGAAAGCAGTTAGGTAAGCACTGCATCAGTCCTACTTTGGTATAATGAGGTTTCGAACTAACATGGTAGTAGTGGGGGTGGAAAGATGTGGCAAATATGATGAACATTAATCACTCGTAGAATTTAAAGTTTTGACAAAGAGAAAGTCAGCATATCTCATATCTGATTTGTTAAACTAGGTAGATTGAGTTGGGTTTACCATAAAAAGGATCCGAGGAGAAGCAGATTTACAGGTAAACACTTTAGCCCTTTAACTCTTAGGTTCCTTTACAATACATAATTTTCTTTTTTTTTTTTTATTTGAGAGAGAGAGAATGAGAGACAGGGAGCATGAGAGGGAGGAGCAGACTCCCTGCCGAGCAGGGAGCCCGATGTGGGACTCGATCCCGGGACTCCAGGATCATGACCTGAGCCGAAGGCAGTCGCTTAACCAACTGAGCCACCCAGGCGCCCACAATACATAATTTTCAAAGTAGGTAGTTCAGTATATGATTCTAGAAACCAGAAAAAAAAAGTATGGAATGAAGAAATATATTAGAGGGTCAAATTAAAAAAAAGGGATCTATGGTTGCAGGTATATTTTTTTCAATAGAGAAAGAGAAGGGCTAAGATCGAAATTTTTGAAGATAGACTGAATTTCTTTTAAGTGGAAAAGGAGTTACCAAAAGGCATTGTGAGGAAAAAGAATTACCAATGTTATCAGATGTCAAAGGCTGATAAAGCTAGATGACGTCACTGAACAACTCATTGAACTTGTACGTAGGTATCGTTGGTAAACTTACTAGAGAGGTATCGGTGGAGAAATTGTGGTAGAAGTTCCACAGTGCACTAAAAATTGAGTGTGGCTGGGAAGAGGGAATGTGGTTAATAAGCACAGACTGTTTTGTAGTCCATAAGTGTGGGCTGTTCTTTTCAGGTGCTTTGCTTTGAACAGAAGAGTGACAGAATTACAGGGTGGAGGAGCCTGGGTGCCGTATGTAAAGAAAAGTGATCAAGCTCCAGGAAGTGGGAAGAAGTGACAAACATAAGAAAAGGACTGTCAGAGCAAGTTTTGACATGAGTGGGCAAAAGATCAGATCATGAGAACAGGAAGAAGAATGAGCTGAAGGGAGGCAATGTTTTTGAGAATGGGAGAAATAAGGGAGAGTGGATTCGGATTTAGATGAATTTGTAGATAGGAATGTTGACAAAGTTAGCATCTGATAGATTAATTGTTCTCTGTTAGTTTTTGGACATTGAAGATGGTTGGAATTGTATTTTAGGAATGGGGGGGAGTTGACTGATGAGCTAGAAAAGGGCTTCTGGGACCTCTGAGGAGTCATTATGGGCCGAAAAAAAAAAATTATGTTGAAATTGTAACCACAAGTATCTTAGAATGTGGCTGTATTTGGAGATAGGCTTTTTACAGAGGAGATTAAGTTAAAATGAGGTCATTAGGGTAGGCATTAGGTCAATGAAACTGGTGTCCTTATAAGAAGAGAAAATTTGGTCACAGATATATGGGGGGAGAGACCATGTGAAGATACAAGAAGATGGCCATCTGTAAAACAAGGAGATAACACACCCTTTATGGCCCTCCAAAGAAACCAACCCTGCTGACACCTTGATCTTGGGCTTCTAGCATCAAAAATTGTGAAAATAAATTTCTATTTTTTTTAAGCTACCTAGCCTGTGGTACCTGTTATGGAAGCCCTAGCAAATTAATACAGAGATAAACTAAAAATAAAAGCATATTTTTATAGTGATATATTATTTTTTCCTTCAAGATTTGGTGCTCCAGGAGGAGATGCATAAAAGTTACATTCTATATAGTATGTAGTATACTATTTTTAAAAATAGTGTATGTGTCATTGCCCTCCAGGGAAAGGACAAAATATCAAAATGATATTAAATTTGGACTGATATATATGTGTATGAGTGGTATATTATATATACCTCCATAATTAAAGTAAAATTTAAATAACACAAGTAAGGAGGAAAGTTGGAAAAACAAGAAAGAAGATGATAGGCAGTTAAATAGGAAGAAACAACTAAATATTTATTAAGGCCTACCACTGGCAACATGTTAAATACTTTCACTTACTCATCTAAATTCACTCCTTAAAATAGCCTCTAGGATTAATATTGTCATTTTTACAAATAAGAGAATTGAGTGTCAGAGAAGATAAATAACTCATCAAGATCATACAGCTATTAAATATCAGAGCTGGGATTTGAATATAACTCACCAACTCTAAAGAACAATACAAGAGGTATAACAATGGAATATATAATTAATTGCTTCTTGAATCATTGTTTTCATGAATTCCTTGTTTGTATTATGTGAAAACAAATGTTGGCACAATAACATCAGGTGAAAATAAACTCAGACTTTCTTTCAATTTGTTTTAATTCTTAATAGGCAATAGGAAACCAGTTGAGGCTCCTAATATACTACTTTGTATTGAGTGATGGTTAAAAACTTTAAAATAAGATGTGATTCCCTCAAGCAGTAAAATAAAAAAATAGATTATATTAGGTTACATTTTATGTCACCTGATGTGGTAGTTACAGAAATACTAGTAAAAGATCAATCAAATGAAATCCCATTGTGGTTGTTAAAATGAATAATTTTATAGACCTACCAAAAGATAAAACTTTATGGCTAGGGAAACAAAAAATTATGTTTAATATAAATTGTTATTGTTAAACATCTATAAAATATCTGTTTTGAATTATAATTATAAAAGCAACATACAATCTTAAATATTTTGAACAAACAATTTAACGGTAGAATTGTTTGTCCTTCTTGTGTAATATATTCCCCACAGATAGTTTGAAGAAATTTATAAATACGTACTTGAAGAAAGCCTCTAGGTCTGGAGGATAATGTGATGATCTGATTCCAATACTCCATTACACTCCCTGGAATAAACAAAACAAAGCAATAAATAAACATGAAATCAGCAAAGACAGCAAATAAAACTACATATAGCCCACAACTTCAGCATCAGTAAGAGAAAGAGAATACCAAACCTTATCTACAAGCAGAGAACTAAAACAAATTCCAAAAGACAGGTTCAGAGAGCCAAGGACAGGAGAGCCTTAAAAAGCTCAGGTAAAAGAGTACAAGGGCATGGAAGACATAGGCAGAGCACAGAAAAAATCCTCCCCCCCAACACACACATACTTACTTTCTCAACCAGCAAATATTTATTGAGCTGCTATCTCTCAGGGGTGAGAACTCTTACCAAAGATGCTGATAGAATACATTCCTCTTCCCTCTCCACTCCAAGAACTAGGATCTTCAGTCCAGAAGAGCCTCAGGTTTGCAGGCATGGAAATCACCAATTCTTCATGTGGGTAACTGGGAATGATGATGATAAGGACCAATCCTAATCCTACCACTTTCGCCCTGGACTCGTGTTTCCTAGCTGTTAAGAACACAGTCCTACATAATAGTCACTGGTTCAAATAATATACTTCACCTTGAAAGACAATGTCCTAAAGCCAAAAGGGTCATCCTCAAGCTGTTGCCTTATCTCTGACCTTAGAAAGCCACATAATGTATGAAATGGTAGAAACAGCATATACTTATTTACCATTGTTATCCCTCCTTTTCTTTAAAGTAGAACCCTCGATCCAAGGAGAGGTTTTGGATATTTTATGGTGATGTAACAGACACTCTATGAGTCCTTTAACAGTGATGCTGTCCAAGATACTATGGGAAAGAAAGGCAGTTCTATGCCCATAACAGGTAAGAACAAATCACTACTCCCTTGAGCATAGAACTGGTCTGATATTTTCAACTTGCTACCAAGCAGCTAGTTGGTCTCCTTGATGGATGATACAGCAACAAGGACTCCACATTGGTCTCTGCTTTCAACTGGTTTGACATTCAATAACAGTGATACCTAGTACCACCTTAGCAAGAGAGAGTCCTTGCTGGGAGCTCATGTATTATGTCACCATGGCTGTTTCATCCTTGGGCCCAATGTATAAGCACTGGAGTGTATGAACAAAGAGGCTGGCTGAACTCCTCTTGATGAGTCATCTGTCCAGGTGACCTGCTTAAAGATCTGCAAACTTGGGAGATTTCTCCTCACCATTGTCTCCTTGAGAGAAATGGCAGTATAATATAACTGTTTTTTAGTCACTGCAACTATTGTGATCCATTCATGAACCAGGCCTGGGTTTTCCCCCTGCTCTACCAGCTGATTGTAAACAACCTTCTGAAGATACAGGAGTAAGCTCAGGGATTAGTGTCCATACAACAGAAGTAATAAGAGAATCTTCTGCCCTTAGAAACTGCTCATGATCCACTTTGAATATACCATTTCCATCATATAATTTGGTTGATCCGACAGTAACCAGCTTATGAAAGATGGTGGTAGTTGCATAATTATTTTATGTCCCATAGTCAAGAAACCAGTCTTAGGGCCAAGTGTCATGCCAGTAGCTACTTTGCTAAACCTGATTAGACCTCTGCTGCAGACAGCCTTGCCCCAGCATCTTGGAGCTGTCTGCTATAATTCTCCTATAAGGCTTACCAAAAACTTTGCATGGGTTCTTTTCTACCACTCATAACTGTAGAACCCAGGAGATCTGCTGGGTCATATAGCCCAAGTGACAAGGTCATATGGACCCAGTACTTGTGCTGTACTCTGAACTTTTTTGCTCTGGGCTCCCCTCTAAACTTACATCTCTTCAGGCCATTCAATAAATGAGATGGAGCAGTCCTTCAAGGTGTAGAATGTGCTATTCCCAAAATCCGAAGAGGTCTTCTAACAGCTTTATTGCTATTTTAGTTGTAGAATTTTCAAAGTGCAGTAATTTACCATTTTCTGTGGATGACACGGTAGCTAAAAGATAGCTGTAATTTTATTTTGCTATTCCTTTCATTGAAAGGTTGAATCCAATTCCCTTTCCCCTGAATTTGGGTTGGCCTTAATTACTTACTGTATGAATATAATTCAGCAAAACTAACTTTCCAGGGCTTTTGCGGACAAGTGATATTTGTAGCTTCTGTCTAGGGCTCTTGGGCACTCACTCTTGGAACCTAGTTGCTGTGTTGTAAGAAATATCAAGAAGTCCTGAGGAGAGGTCCCTGTAAAAAGGAACTGAGGTCTCCAGCTGACAATTCCAACTGAGTTCACAGGTACCAGCCGGCCTTAACTTGCTAGTTTTGTGAGTGAGCCTCCAGCCCCAGCTGATGCTGCATGGAGCAGACAGAAGTGAGTTTGGCCATTTCCTGCTGAATTGCAGATTTATCAGCAAAATAAATAATTCTTGTTTTTCTAAGTCACAACGTGTTATATTGATTTATTATGTAGCAATGGATAATTGGAACAGAGAGAATGTCCTATCATGCCCCACATCACAGGACTGCTAAATACTTCACTAGTGTGGCAAGCACCCTATATGTTTTTAGGGTTTATTTCCTCTACTGTGGTCCACATGTGGCTAACCCTCATGTACATAGTACTTGGCAGTTTCTGCTTATGCTTCTGAATAGTATGGTGTCATTGACATACTAGACCAGTGTGATGTTATGAAGATGTCACCTGGCCCAACTAGGAAAGTACAGTATCTTCTTTGAGAAGAAAGAGATTATTAACTAAAAATGGTATAGGACCTTGCCAATATTTTCTGGCAGCACGCAGGAGAACATGTCTTAGAACATATTTGGGGGATATAGAAATAGGGAAGACAGAATAAGAAAGTAGATATGAGAAAGTTCTTGCTGTAAAGCTAACTCTTCCACACCTCATGATTTAATATCCTGTCATTGATATCTGAAGCTCGTCCTAATACAGCACTGGTATCACTTCTTGAAGCTCAGGTAAAACAATGGCCTATAGTAATGATGGGAAGATGTGGAAATGTAAAACCATATACAGTAAAATAAATCATTTACAAATAATTTAAAATAAGACAAAGATAAATTGTGGTTAAGTGGATAGTTCTTGAAACTGATGGGATTGGATATGTGGATATTTAATTTTCTTCTTTTTTGAATATTATTTTCTATGTCCTCTTAGCAGTGATCTCTTTATCTGCCATATGGGAATAAGCCAATTTTTATTCTGTTGCAATTTTCCAAAGTGCTGATCCCTTTGATTTTGCAGGATATTTCATTCATGATCAGTTTCATTCTACAAAGTATTATATAAAATGTATTAATAAGCTGTAGACTTTAAATTGTTCAAGAGAAAGAAATATGTATTTCAGTGCAGAGTTTTGTCTCATTTCCTGAAATATCTGCATTTGGATTTAAAAATGTGAAAATTATTCTGTATTCAAATTCTTCAGTCAATGCTTACCAAAGTCTCATTTTCATGCATTATTTGTGTGTTTATTTTTAAAACCAGACATTAAGTTAAAAAAAAAAACCAGAAATGGAAATTAGAAAACAATGAGGAACCCAAAACACAAATAACGGGGGTGCCTGGGTGGCTCAGTTGGTTAAGCGACTGCCTTCGGCTCAGGTCATGATCCTGGAGTCCCAGGATCGAGGCCCACATCGGGCTCCCTGCTCAGCGGGGAGTCTGCTTCTCCCTCTGATGCTCCCCCCTCTCATGCTCTCTCTCTCTCTCTCTCATTCTCTCTCTCAAATAAATAAATAAATAAAATCTTAAAAAAAAAAAACACAAATAACATCCAGGAACAAAGTCTTTATTTAGTCAAGCACCTAAAGCGTTCATTTCATTCATTCATTCATTCATTCATTCATTCACTCATTCAAACCGTTATAATTTCCTTCAGTAAATTATTATTGGTCATCTACCAGACACTGAGGATTTGTGAATGATTAAGATCCACATGTTCCCTACTTTCATAAAGCTATAACATAGCAGAAAGAAATATATTACAAGGTTACAAAATAAATTAGTTAATTAAAACTGTGATTAATGGTTATAAGTGCAAAGAGAGTAATAACCTACTAAATAGTCTTCCTACTTCTGCTATTGCCCTCCAACAGCTCCTGTAGTCTTTCCACAACATAGCATAAATGAGTGGTCCTTGAAAACATGTCATTTCTCAGCTCAGAATCTTCCAATGGCTTTCTATCTCACTTAGAGAAAAATCCTACTTTGATTACTTGTTGAAAGTAATAGACCACCTCAAAACTTAGTGGCTTAAAAGCACAGTTGATTATCTCTTATGTTTGGGACTGGCTAGGTTTGGATGCATGGCTCTTGAAGTCTTTCATGTGGTTTCAGTCTAAAGCAGCTGGGGTTAGATTCATAGGAGGTTTGATGGAACTGGACATTCAAGACGACTTCTGCACTCACATGTGCAGTAAGTGTGAATGGCCAGAGCAGCATGGGGCTGACCAGAATCTCTCTCAACATGCAGCTTCTCCACTGGATAGCTTGGGCTTCCTTAGAATATACAAGTCTCAATCAAGGTAGACTTCTTATTGTAGTTAACTTCCCAAGGGCGAACATTCCAAAAGACCTAGATAGAAGCAAGACATTTTATGACTAAGTTTTGAATGCCACACTATTGCTTACACAGGTTCTGGCTTCAGTGTGGAAAGGGGCTTTACAAAAGTGTGACTACTGGGAAGCCTAACACTCACAAGTTCAAAGATCTTCAAATGAAAAGACCTTGAAATCTCAAGCTTTACTTCCCTATTAAATCCATGTCCTAATTCTATCCTTTCCCACTCTTGATCCTGCCGTTTAGCTATTCTGGCTCCCTCATTGTTCACTGAAATTGTTAGGTTGACAACCATCTCAGGGAAGTTTGCACTGATGTTTCCTCTTGCTCGAACACTCTTTCCCAGATGTTTACATAACTTTTTCCCTCACTCTCATAGTTCTGATGAAAAGTCACTTCAGTGAGATGTTTTCTTATTACCCTATTTAAAATAGCCACCAATGCTACCAAACCATGATCCCCCCATGTCTATTTTCATTTTTTGCTTGGTTTTTTCAATGTAATTAGCATCTAACATATATATTTTAAATAATTTCTTTGAAGTATGGCAGCAGAGTCACAGACCATAAAAGTTCAGCCTAGTGCATGAACAAACCCATAAAACCTACACCAAAAATAAATAACAGCATATCACTACAACCCAAGAAACTCTTCATTATCCTCTTCTGTCACCACTACCCAAAGCGGTGGTAACCACTTTCTTGATTTCTAATAGCATGGATTTTTGTCTAGTTTTGAACTCTCCATATATGGAATAAGACAGAAAGTTTATATTCTCTTATTTATCTCATTAAATATCACATTTGTGAGATTCATTACTGTTGGTATATGCAGATTTGCTGCATGCAGATTGCTGAATGATATTCCTTTATATGAATTCACTGAATTCACTGTAATTTACTCACTCTCTTGTAGATGAGCATTTGGGATTTTTCTAGTGGTGGACTAATCATATTGCTATAAACACTAGTGTATATGTCTTTGATAATTTTATGTATCGACCTGAAATATATACATTTCTGTTGGTTATATGTTCTAGAGTGAAATTTCTGGATTGCTGATATTCTACTTATTTTATTTGATTATTGCCTCTTTCTCCTCTCAGGATGTGTAAAGTTTAATGAGTATGGAGGGTTTTGTCTGTAATGTTAGGAGGTGGAGTAGGGAATGTTTTCATGGAGAAATAAATTAGAGTTGAAATGTTAAGGATGACTAGGTACCTAATTATGCAATACAGTTGGGAAAATCTTTTCTCAAGCAGAAGGAAAAGCCTGCTCAAAAGCTTGGAGGTGGGAAAGAGAATGGTGTGTCCAAAAAAATGAAAGACCTGTGTGGAGTTTAGAGAGGGAGGAGATTAGAAAATAACATTTTAAAAGATTCTAGAGATTTTTCACATCTTTTAGAATATTTTAAATGTTTTATTCATTATTTTAAAAGCAATTGGATGTGTCTTTTATAGGATAACACCATAATCATATTTTCATTTACAAAAAGAACCCTGGATCCACAACAGGATGGAGTAATGAGTGGGGGGAGGGAAACTATTTGAGATTTCCAGCAGTGTAGTCAAGAAACAACCAAGATTTGAGAAGAAATGTTTTGGAAGGTACTTAGGATTTGAATAAATGATTAATTAATTATGATGGCTGAGACATTTTTTCTAGGATATCTTCAGGCCTTTTGAGAACAAACCAGATTGAGATGTATTTAAGATATTCAAGGGAAGACATGGATAGGTACATCCCCAAGGAAGGGTCTAAGCTGAAAGTATAAAATTCAGAGTTATTTGAAATATATAAACAAATATGATGTCATATTTGAAGATGATAATGTTCAAGATCAGGACTAGAAGACTGGCAATATCTAAATTATGGTTAGGAGAACACAAACCAGAACATGAACCTAAGAGAAAGAAAAAAATGGCCTGAGATGTGAAGGGAAAAGCCAGAATAATAACAACAAAAAAAATGTTTCAAGGGAACAGAGTCATCGAGTAACACAATTATTGTCATCATAGAACTTACCACTATTTGATATTATTTTTATTCATTTGCTTGATGTCTTTTGTCATTCTTTCACTTTCTAGAATATAAGCTCCATGAGTATAGAGACCTCCAACTTCTGTTCACTTCAGTGTTCTTTGTGTCTAATACAGTGGTGGGTATTCAAAAGTATTTGTTCAGTCAATAGGAATGAAACAGTTTATGTATGATGAGAACTTAAGAATGCCCGTTGGATTCATAACATGGTAGTTTTAGTGACTTTTCCAAGAGTTGGGTATTAGTGTGTTTGGGCAGCCATAACAAAATACCACAGATTACGTGGCTTAAAAAACAGAAAGAAATGTGTTTTGTCATACCCTAGAGGCTAGAAGTCCCAGATCAAGGTGCCAGCAGATTTGGTTTTTGGTGCGATCACTCTCTTCCTGCCTGGTAGACAGACAGCTTCTCACTGTGTTCTTCCATGGCCTTTCTTCTGTGTGTGCAGAGAGAGAAGGAGCTCTCTGGTGACTCTTGTCATAGGAGCCCTAATCCTGTTGGGCCAGGTCCCACCCTTATGACATTATTTAAGTCAAATTACTTCCATAGAGATCCTATTCCAAATACAGCCACATTGGGGTTTAGGGATTCCACACAGGAATTTTGGGGAACACAAACTTTAGTCCATGACAAGCTGTATAGTAATATTTTTTGCAACATGTTACAAGAATGGAAACAAGTAATTAGTCTTACAATTTCCTGGATGCAAGACAAACTTTACTGACATTTTGAGGAAAAAGTAATAACAAAAAAAGGAATTAAACAAGATGATATTTAGACAAAGACACAGCATTCCACAACTATTTCTTACTCTGTGACAGCAAATCCTCTCAGGGAGAAGTTAAGCAAAATAAGGCTTGCATTAGAAGCAGTATATAATATCATTATCATTCTGTTTTACAACAAAAGGCTCTATAAGATCTCTCTGGAGGAAAAAAGCACAACACAAAACTCATGTAAGAAAGCAAAGTAGCAATGAAGATGCAACCATCCCTTTGAAATCTCTCATAGGAATAAACACAGCACAGCTGGAGGAGCAAGATGGCGGTGGAGTAGGAGACCTAAATTTCGTCTGGTCCCAGGAATTCAGCTAGGTATGGATCAAACCATTCTGAACACCTACGAACTCAACAGGAAATTGAAGAAAAGAGTAGCAGCAACTCGCTGAACAGAAAAGCGACCACTTTCTGGAAGGTAGGACGTGCGGAGAAGTGAATCTGAGGTGATATTCGGGAGGATAGATGGCGGGGGAGGGGGCCTCCGTGGGCCGCTTCTGGCAAGTGATAGAGCCGGGGAGCACAAAATCGGAACTTTTAGAAGTCGGCTCCGCTGAGGGATGTCACTCCGGTGGCTAAGCAGGGGCTGGAAGCCCTGCTGGGACAGTGTGGTCTCAGGACCCTCGGGGTCACAGAAAGACCGGGGCTGCCTGAGTGGCAGAGCTCCCAGGTACTGGAGCAGGGAAGCCGGCGGCAGAGACAGAGCCGAGGTGCGGGCTCTCAGCTCAGGTTTGCCATAAACTGTGATCTGCAGCACAGTCGGGCCCCTGCTCCTCCAGCAGGGACCCAACAAGCGGCACATCCGGGGAGACACCCCTTCTTCCCCAGGGAGGAACAGCGTGGGAGCTCACCCCAGGGATCTGCTGGGTTTGGAGACTCCACACGGGGTTGGGTGCCAGAGATAGAAATGCTCCATCACAGGCCAGGTGAGCACAGAGTGAGGCCAAAGACTGGGGAGATGGGAGTGATTGACTGCTTTTCTCTGGGGGCGCATTGAGGAGTGGGGCCCCAAGTTCTTGCCTCTTCCGGGGCGGAGATTGGGAGGCCGCCATTTTCACTCCCGTCCTCTGAAGCTGTATGGAAAGCTTGCAGGGAACAAAAGCTCCCGAGAGCAAACCCGAGCAGATTACTTAGCCTGCCCTTGGCAAGGGTGGGGCAATTCTGCCTCCGGCAAAGACACTTGAGACTCACTGCAACAGGCCCCTCCCCCAGAAGATCAGCAAGAACAGCCAGCCAAGACCAAGTTTACCGATCAATGAGAACGACAGAACACCAGCACTAAGGGAATACTGCACATAGAATTCATGGCTTTTTTCCCCCTTGATTCTTTAGTCTTTCAAAGTTAATTAAAAAAATTTTTTTTCTTTTTCTTTTTTTTTTTTTTGAATTTTTCTTTTCCCTTTTTCAACCAACATCTTATCAATCCCTTTCTTAAAAATCTTTTTTTATTTTTCATTTTTAGAGTCATATTCTATCCCTTCAGAGTAGTTAACCTTATTTTTGGTATATATATATATATATATATAAGTTGTTCTCTCTTTAAAATTTTGGGATACAGTTTCTTCTAACAAATCAAAATATATCCTAAATCTCTAGTGTATGGCTTTTTTCTAGTCTCCTGCATGATCACATTCTCTCCCTTTTTTTTTTAATCCTTTTATAAAATGTTTTATGATTTTCTTCTTTACAGTCATATCCCATCCCTTCATTGTATTTACCCTTATTTTTGTACATATATAAGTTTTTCTTTCTTTAAAATTTTGGGAGGCACTTTCTTCTAACAGACCAAAGTACACCCAAAATCCAGTGTGTGGCACTGATCTATTCACCAGCCTGATTGTATTTGATCATATTCTTTTTTTTTTTTAAATCTTTTTCTTTTTCTTTTTTCTTTCTTTCCCTTTCTTTTCCCCTGGTTTCAAGTCTCTTCTAATTTGTTTAGTGTATATTTTTCTGGGGTCATTGTTATCCTGTTAGCATTTTGTTCTCTCATTCATCTGTTCTCTGGACAAAATGATAAGATGGAAAAAATCACCTCAAAAAAAAAAAAAAAAAAACAAGAGGCAGTATGGACTGCCAGGGACCTAATCAATACAGACATTAGTAAGATGTTCTCTAGTTCAGAAGGACAATTATAAAGATACTAGCTGGGCTTGAAAAAAAACATGGAAGATATTAGAGAAACCCTTTGTGGAGAAATAAAAGAACTAAAATCTAACCAAGTTGAAATCGAAAATGCCATTAATGAGGTGCAATAAAAAATGGAGGCTCTAAATGCTAGGATAAATGAGGCAGATGAGAGAATCAGTCATATAGAAGACCAAATAATGGAAATTAAAGAAGCTGAGAAAAAGAGAGATAAACAACTACTGGATCACGAGGGCAGAATGCGAGAGATAAGTGATACCGTAAGATAAAACAATATTAGAATAATTGGGATCCCAGAAGAAGAAGAAAGAGAGAGAGGGGCAGAAGGTATACTGGAGCAAATTATAGCAGAGAACTTCCCTAATTTGGGGAAGGAAACAGGCATCAAAATCCAGGAGGCACAGAGAACCCCCCCTCAAAATCAATAAAAATAGGTCAACACCCCGACATCTAATAGTGAAACTTACAAGTCTCAGAGACAAAGGGAAAATCCTGAAAGCAGCTCAGGACAAGAGATCTGTAACCTACAATGGTAGAAACATTAGATTGGCAACAGACCTATCCACAGAGACCTGGCAGGCCAGAAAGGACTGGCAGGATATATTCAGAGCACTAAATGAGAAAAATATGCAGCCAAGAATACTCTATCCAGCTAGGATATCATTGAAAATAGAAGGAGAGCTAAAAAGCTTCCAGGCAAACAAAAACTAAAGGAATTTGCAAACACGAAACCAGCCCTACAAGAAATATTGAAAGGGGTCCTCTAAGCAAAGAGAGAGCCTAAAAGTAACATAGACCAGAAAGGAACACAGACAATATACAATAACCATCACCTTACAGGCAATACAATGGCACTAAATTCCTATCTTTCAATAGTTACCCTGAATGTAAATGGGCTAAATGCCCTAATCAAAAGACCCAGGGTATCAGATTGGATAAAAAAAACAAGACCCATTGATATGCTGTCTGAAAGAGACTCATTTTAGACCCAAAGACACCACCAGATTGAAAGTGAGGGGGTGGAAAACCATTTACCATGCTAATGGACACCAAAAGAAAGCTGGGGTGGCAATCCTTATATCAGACAAATTAGATTTTAAACCAAAGGCTATAATAAGAGATGAGGAAGGACACTATATCCTACTTAAAGGATCTATCCAACAAGAAGATCTAACAATTGTAAATAGCTATGCCCCTAACATGGGAGCAGCCAATTATATAAGCCAATTAATAACAAAAGCAAAGAAACACATCGACAACAATACAATAATAGTGTGGGACTTTAACACCCCCCCTCACTGAAATGGACAGATCATCTAAGCAAAAGATCAATGAGGAAATAAAGACTTTAAATGACACACTGGAGAAAATGGACTTCACAGATATATTCAGAACATTCCATCCCAAAACAACAAATACACATTCTTCTCTAGTGCCCATGGAACATTCTCCTGAATAGATCACATTCTAGGTCACAAATCAGGTCTCAACTGGTACCAAAATACTGGGATCATTCCCTGCATATTTTTGGACCACAGTGCTTTGAAACTAGAACTCAATCACAAGAGGAAAGTCGGAAAGAACTCAAATACATGGAGGCTAAAGAGCTTCCTACTAAAGAATAAATGGGTCAACGAGGAAATTAAAGAAGAATTAAAAAAATTCATGGAAGCAAATGAAAATGAAAACACAACTGTTCAGAATCTTTGGGATGCAGCAAAGGCAGTCCTAAGAGGAAAGTATATAGCAATACAAGCCTTTCTCAAGAAACAAGAAAGGTCTCAAATACACAACCTAACCCTACACCTAAAGGAGCTGGAGAAAGAACAGCAAATAAAGCCTAAACCCAGCAGGAGAAGAGAAATAATAAAGATCAGAGCAGAAATCAATGAAATAGAAACCAAAAGAACAGTAGAACAGATCAATGGAACTAAGAGCTTGTTCTTTGAAAGAATTAATAAGATTGATAAACCCCTGGCCAGACTTATCAAAAAGAAAAGAGAAAGGATCCAAGTAAATAAAATCATGAATGAAAGAAGAGAGATCACAACCAACACCAAAGAAATACAAACAATTATAAGAACATATTATGAGCAACTATATGCCTGCAAATTAGATAATCTGTAAGAAACGGATGCATTCCTAGAGATGTATCAACTACCAAAACTGAACCAGGAAGAAATAGAAAACTTGAACAGACCCATAACCTGTAAGGAAATTGAAGCAGTAATCAAAAACCTCCCAACAAACAAGAGCCCAGGGCAAGATGGCTTCCCAGGGGAATTCTACCAAACATTTGAAGATTAATTAATGCCTATTCTTCTGAAACTGTTCCAAAAAATAGAAATGGAATGAAAACTTCCAAACTAGTTTTATGAGGCCACCATTACCTTGATCCCAAAACCAAAGACCCCATCAAAAAGAATTACAGACCAATATTCCTGATGAACATGGATGCAAAAACTCTCACCAAAATACTAACCAATAGGATCCACAGTACATTAAAAGGATTATTCACCACGACCAAGTGGGGTTTATTCCTGGGCTGCAAGGTTGGTTCAACATCCGCAAATCAATCAATGTGATACAATACATTAATAAAAGAAAGAACAAGAACCATATGATCCTCTCAATAGATGCAGAAAAAGTATTTGACAACGTGCAGCATCCTTTCTTGATCAAAACTCTTCAGAGTATAGGGATAGAGGGTACATACCTCAATATCATAAAAGCCATCTATGAAAAACCCACAGGGAATATCATTCTCAATGGGAAAAAGAGAGCTTTCCCCCTAAGGTCAGGAACACGACAACGATGTCCACTATCCCCACTGCTATTCAACATAGTACTAGAAGTCCTAGCCACAGCAATCAGACAACAAAAAGAAATCAAAGGCATCCGAATCGGCACAGAAGAAGCCAAACTCTCACTCTTTGCAGATGATAAGATACTTTATGTGGAAAACCCAAAAGACTCCACCCCAAAACTGCTAGAACTCATACAGGATTCAGGAAAGTGGCAGGATATAAAATCAATGCACAGATATCAGTGGCATTCCTATACACCAGCAACAAGACAGAAGAAAGAGAAATTAAGGAGTCAATCCCATATACAATTGCACCCAAAACCATAAGATGCCTAGGAATAAATCTAACCAAAGAGGCTAAGAATCTGTACTCAGAAAACTATAAAATACTTATGAAAGAGATGGAAAAACATTCTATGCTCATGGATTGGAAGAATAAATATTGTGAAGATGTCAATGCTACCTAGAGCAATCTATACATTTAATGCAATCCCTACCAAAATACCATCCACTTTTTTCAAAGAAATGGAACAAATAATCCTAAAATTTGTATGGAACCAGAAAAGGCCCTGAATAGCCAGAGGAATGTTGAAAAAGAAAAGCAAAGCTGATGGCATTACAATTCTGGACTTCAAGCTCTATTACAAAGCTGTAATCATCAAGACAGTATGGTACTGGCACAAAAACAGACACATAGATCAATGGAACAGAATGGAGAGCCCAGAAATGGGCCCTCAACTCTATGGTCAACTCATCTTTGACAAATCAGGAAAGAATGTCAAGTGGGGAAAAAACAGTCTCTTCAACAAATGATGTTGGGAAAATTGGACAGCTGCATGCAGAAGAATGAAACTGGACCATTTCCTTACACCACACACAAAAATAGACTCCAAATGGTTAAAAGACCTCAATGTGAGACAGGAGTCCATCAAAATCCTAACGGAGAACACAGGCAGCAACCTCTTCGACCTCAGCCAACTTCTTCCTAGAAACACTGCCAAAGGCAAGGGAAGCAAGATCAAAAATGAACTATTGGGACTTCATCAAGATAAAAAGCTTTTGCACAGCAAAGAACACAGTCAACAAAACCAAAAGACACCTGACAGAATGGGAGAAGATATTTGCAAATGACATATCAGATAAAGGGCTAGTATCCAAAATTTATAAAGAACTTATCAAACTCAACACCCAAAGAACAAATAATCCAATCAAGAAATGGACAGAAGATATGAACAGGCAGTTTTCCAAAGAAGACATCCAAAAGGCCAACAGACATATGAAAAAGTGCTCAACGTTGTTCGGTGTCAGGGAAATCCAAATCAAAACCTCAATGAGATACCACCTCACACCAGTCAGAATGGCTAAAATTATCAAATCAGGAAATGACAGATGTTGGCAGGGATGCGGAGAAAGGGGAACCCTCCTACACTGTTGGTGGGAATGCAAGCTGGTGCAGCCACTCTGGAAAACATTATCGAGGTTCCTCAAAAAGTTGAAAATAGAGCTACCCTATGACCCAGCAATTGCACTACTGGGTATTTACCCCAAAGATACAAATGTAGTGATACGAAGGGGTATGTACACCCTGATGTTTATAGCAGCAATGTCCACAATAGCCAAACTATGGAAAGAGCCAAGATGTCCATCGACAGATGAATGGATAAAGAAGGTATGGTGTGTATGTGTATGTATACACACACACACACACACACACACAATGGAATATTATGCAGCCATCAAAAGGAATGAAATCTTGCCTTTTGCAATGACGTGGATGGAACTGGAGTATATAATGCTGAGTGAAATAAGTCAATCAGAGAAAGACATGTATCATATGATCTCACTGATATCAGGAATTCTTAATCTCAGGAAACAAACTGAGGGTTTCTGGAGTGGTGAGGGGTGGGAGGGATGGGGTGGCTGGGTGATAGACATTGGGGAGGGTATGTGCTATGGTGAGCACTGTGGATTGTGTAAGACTGTTGAATCACAGACCTGTATCTCTGAAACAAATAATACATTATATGTTAAAAAAAAGAAGAAGTTAGTAGGAAGGGAAAAACGAATGGGGGGAAATTGGAGGGGGAGACAAACCATGAGAGACTATGGACTCTGAAAAACAAACTGAGGGTTCTAGAGGGGAGGGGGGTGGGTGTTAGCCTGGTGATGGGTATTAAAGAGGGCACGTATTGAATGGAGCACTGGGTGTTTTATGCAAACAATGAATCATGGAACACTACATCAAAAACTAATGACGTAATGTATGGTGATTAACATAACAATAAAATTTTTTAAAAAAGGAATAAACACAGCACAAGTACACTGTTTTACACTCAACTTGTAGTCGGCAGCTTGGAGAATAGAGACGAGAATGTAGGTGGTTCATTCAGAGTGGTTGCCTGTAGTTTTTGCTTGCTTGTTTTTATGTGCCTATATTTTGTTTGACATAGGTTCAAAATGAGAGGAACAAAATGGTTAAATATGTCTATTGGACTCATGTAGCTCCTAAGCTTTTCTTAATATTTAAGGTATTAAAAATTTCTCTGAAAGAATTTTATATTTTATTTCAAAAACATAGAATAGTTTATGGAACTCTCAAATGGGTCTTCTCTGTTACTGACTTACAGTGTCTTGTTCTTTCTCTTTATATCATTTAGCATTAACTGTATTGTATATTTATTTGTGTGTTTATTTGTTCAATGTCTTCTAGTGGAACATAGCCTTGAATTGTAGGATCTGCCTACTGGTGCTCAATCATATTTATTATGTTGAATATATGGAGTCCATGTAATAGTTTTCCCCTAAATATTAATATAAGGGTCTGTTCATGTGTGGGGTCTCTTCTTGTTTGCTAAATTGGTTTCAAATAGTGATTAATGAAAAGACAGTAGACTTTGAATTCTAAGTGATGTCATCCAAGTTACAGGAGCTCTGAGTCTCAGTTCTCTCATCCATAGAAGTGATGCTAACTAAAATAATAACAATTGAACACTTCTCCATTTCAGGAAAGCAGGGGTTTAATCCAAGGGAAAGTGATTATGATAGGGTTGGTCCTATTTCATCTTAATGAAGGAAATTGAGAAAACCAAGAATTTAATTATTTTGTATAATAAAGAATTAATAAATTGTGAGCCATCTGCTAGTCCTCAATAGAGTTGTTTTGGCGAACCAGAAAGGAATTCAGATAAGAGATTTGGTTCGAAGAAATGGAGCCCTGAAATGATGATGTCAGGCTAGGCCTGTGGAGCTTCATAGCCAGTTATGAACTTCCTCATGGCAGTGATGAGTCATAATACATAGCAGAGAAGTAGCAACTGATATATGATAATCAATTTTGAATTATTATTGTTGTGTTTTGTAATTTCTCTTCCTTATCCAGAGACCCTGGATACTATATTAACAGCTACAATGGGTCTAAGTTCAAGTGTGCATTTACATATATGTGTTTGTGTACTTGTGTGTATCCATCATATGTGTACAGATCTTGTTTACAAAGCTGATTAGTTGTACTTCTTTGAAATTGCTGATGTCATATGCATGTATCATGAAATCTGATTCATCTCTACTAATTCTTTCAAACACAAATGCTTTCTATATTGTTGGCTTTAATAGTTTTTGTTTTAGAGAGGAACTTACAAGGTATTTTATTTTCATTATATTGTCACTCTAGGTTAGATTCTGCTTTCTCATTAGAATTTCAGTGGCAAAGATAGCTCAGGCTGCTGGAGTTGGGCTGACCTAGGGGCAGATTTTGAGCTTCTAATGTTTGATTTTAATCCAACCTCTTGCAGATTCTGTGAACTACCCCCATTGACTCTAGTGAATGGATCCTCAGATGCAGTTTTGACTCTTATGCTTATGTGACCTTGGGATATACGAGGGAAGGCACAGATATGCCCTTCTTTTCTATTGACCCTCTCTACCCTAAATTCTTATGTTCATACAGTTTCATAGTTAACTATTATGTTAGACAACCATGTGGCTGCATAAATCCTATGCAGAATTAATGATGTTTTAATTGTACATGATTTGACATAGATTTTCCAATTCCCTCTTCTAGAATTTATCTTCTAATTGCTTGGTAAACTGAATTTTTCAGAGTCTTGGATTGAAACAGCTTTCCTGATAGATAACATCATGCATTATTTATGTTCAACCTTAGTTTGAGGGACACAGATTTTGGAAACAAGTTTAATAGGCAGTTTTTGATGGGAAATATGCTTCTGGCTACATATAAAAGTGCATCTAAATTCTCATCCTGCAAAATAGTCAGAATGACATTTGTTGGTTTAACATGAATAGTAAATAATGGGATCATGGCATTTTAAAAAATGAAAATCAAGTATGATGACAACATTATACAGTTTAAACAAGATAAACAAGTTCTGCATTTATAGTAATAGGGTGGATAAGCTAGTTGTTTACCCAGTAGTATCTTTCTTCTTTATAACAGAATGCTAACTTACTTTATGTATGTATTTCTCTCCCACATGGTTTACGCTGCCTGAGGGAAATATGATTGCAAACTCAATTCCAAAGATGGCTCAGATTGGACTAAAAGAAATCCCACCTCTCTTGCCAATGATCAGCTCAAGAATAAATTTGTGATTCAATATTGTTCAATAGATTCGGTTTTCTGGAATCTTTGGGGGAAATTTTTCTTTGGTCTTAAGTCTCTGCAGATCAGCTCTTTCCCTTCTGCTAAATATAAGCAAGAGGAAATGAAGTTCTGGCTGTCATTCTACAGTCTGATTTTTCACTGGGTCAAACAACCTTGAGGTTTGCCCTACCTCTGCTCTTGCTCTCATGTGAGCCAATATGTTTCCTTACTGTTAAGAAAGTCCAGTTTAGTGAGATAAATATTAAAGAAATGATAGTAAATATTAAAGATAAATATTAAAGAAATGATTATCACATAAGCATATGCATACTAAAAAAACATAAACATTATGAAAAAAAACAAACTAGTTATGATAGGAAATTTAGTTTAGGGGTCCAAGAAGGCCTCTTTGTAGAGATCATGGTTAAGTGGGATCAAAAGTATAGTTTTACTAGGTAAAGAGTTAGGGAAAGGGGCACCTGGGTGGCTCAGTCGTTAAGTGTCTGCCTTCGGGTCAGGTCATGATCCCAGTGTCCTGGGATCGAGCCCTGCTTCGGGCTCCCTACTTGGCGGGAAGCCTGCTTCTCCCTCTCCCACTCCCCCTGCTTGTGCTCCTGCTCTCACTCTCTCTCTCTCACTCTCTCTCTCTGTCAAATAAATAAATAAGATCTGAAAAAAAAAAAAGAGTTAGGGAAAGAATATTCCATGCAAAGGCCTCGAGGTAGGAAATTTGTTGGCACTTTAGAGGAACTTAGAGAAACTTAGCATGGCTCAATCAAGGATAAGGAATAAGCAGGGAAATAGAACACTGGTAGGAAACGAATCGGGATAAAATCAATGTCCAGATACTTTATGACATTAAAAGTCTTAAAGGAATCATTAATCCAAACAAATATAAGATTTTGTAAGTTGAATGCTGTCTTTCTCCTTTATATTCTCCCTGGACTTACATTAATAATCACAGTAGGAAGGGAGTCTTGGTAGGCAAATACATGAGCAAAAAAAGTACGTGTCCTCCCCCCACCCAAGACTCACACCGTCCTCTTTTTCTATTGTTAGAAACACAAGGGCCACATGTTAAGTTTTCTTTCTTTTATGCCTAACTTAATTAGTTCATTTTAAAATATGAGAACAGTACCTCTAAAACTAATGATGTAATGTATGGGGATTAACATAACAATAAAAATTTAAAAAAATAAAAAAATAAAAATAAAATATGAGAACAAAATTATACTGCCCAATTTTTAGTTAGTCTAAATCAGAATTCGGTTGGTTAAATGTGACGAAAGACGAATGTGTGTTCAGTTACCAGCATAGCTGTATCTTTTAATTAGTGATGTGGGAAAACAGGTGTGGTTTATCTAATAGTAATTAGATAATAATAATAGATACCAGAGTTATCTAATTGTTTAGGAACCGGTGGAAGAACCTATAACTGAAAACAGACTGCTGGTCCTTCTTTGCAAGTGTGCTCTTGTTAGCCTCATGTTTAATCTACCATGAGTAAACCAGAATCTCAACGAAGGACTGGTAGCAAAACAGAGGGAAGTAGAATTTATTAAGATTGGGCTGGGAAAAATTTATATAGGTGAATGACTTCCCTGAGTAAGGTGGCTAGTAGGGGTCTAAATTATATGGTCTATGGAAGAATAGCACCTTGATTTGTTAATAGCAGCTGAAATATTAAAAAGTCTGTATCTGATGGATGAGATACAGTAGCCAGATTTATTGGAAAGGCAACACTTAAAGTTAAATAGACAAGAGCTTTATGATTTAGGGAAAACTATCTGAATAATGGAGAACAGAGTTTTTCCCCAAAGGGAAAAGACTGCCAAAGGCTAGTAAGTTTGACAAATAGGTTGAGTCAGCCAAAGTTCCAAATTCAATGGGAATAATGGAAAAGTTGTGAGAAACCGAGGCACCCATTAAAAATAATAATAGGAACCAGTTTTAGTCTCTTACTGGTTTCTTCATTAATCAATATATTAAATAAAATCTTTGAGAAATGTTCAAAAACTGTAGCAATAACAAGACAACTGCAACTATAGTAACAACTAATAAAGCTATTACTGTCACCATTATTTTTTTATGCCAAGTACATTGTAATCCTCTCTGTCACAACAGAGATAAATGGTGGTGAGTGATTAGTACCCAATATTCATTGGAAGGGAAAAAAAATCCAAAATAAATTATTCTTGAGCAATATCCCTTATTATCTTACTGAGACAAAATACACATACTTTAAATATGTTTTCTATATATATAGAGAGAGAGAGAGAGATCGGTGTGCGTGGTGTGTGTGTATACTGACCTTGTATATATTTTGATCAAAGTTTTGATTTTGATTTTTCTTTTGCCTTGCAAGTACAAAAGATTATATATACTGATCTTGCATGTATATATGTATATATATACTTATTATATATACTGATTATTATATATACTGATTATATATGCTGATCTTATATATATATATGCATATATATATAGTACTTGTAAGGCAAAAAGAAGAATCAAAGTAAAAATTTTGATAATTTAACTGTATTTCTATATTTCATTAATAAAAACTCCTAGAGGTTGTTCTACAAACCCCAAACTCTGAACTAACTTGGAAGAAAGACCACTGTTATAGGCTAAAAACCCTGTGTCCTTGAGTACAAGGGGTTTGGAAGAGGTGTTATATAGTTTGACTAAAGTAATTTATTACCAACTGACTAAACATGGCTAGGCACAAAGAAATTAAGGTGCTTCTTAATATTGTAACTGGAGGATAACAATAGTTATTATATATTTATAAAGAGGATTAAATGAGAACAATCCAAACAACTTTTTCGGCCATGATGAATATTCCAGGACCTGTATATTAGTTGTTGTATAAAAGTAATTCCCCCAATTTAAAATTCCTTTAAAACAATCACTTAATTCATTCATAAAGGGTGTGTGAGGGAAATGGAATTATTCACAAAACTGGGAAGAGGCAACCAGAATCCAACCAGCTGAATAAATTGCTGACACTGAATCCATGAGCAAGTTCTGTCTCATTTACTGTTTCTATTTTCCTTGGCCTCTCTTCCTGCTCCAGCAGAGTGTGGCTTTAAAATTGTAATTGCAAATGAAGCTAATAATAACATGTTTTGCTGTAGCTGTTTCCAGCAAAGTATAAAATCCCACATTGATCTACCTTGTTTGAGTCCATGAAAGCCAAAAGCAATCAATATGACATGAAAGATAACTGCATTTCTCTTTCAAACTTGTACATTGCCGGGGGAGGAGAGTCAAAATAATTTTCACGTGTTTTCTGGCTGGACAAATATATTTCAAGACTCTGCTTGAATTATATAGCAACAGTAACAACAGTGCATACTTTAATTCTGTTTTGAATAGCAGGCTTAGTGCCTTTTTGGGGTTTGATGGAATTTCTAATTAGCTACGGAAGGTTTCAGAAATATATTCAGTAACTGACTTGTGGACAAGTGCAGATAATCCATTACAAGGCATTCCGTTGTTTTCTACATTATCAAAGTACTCTAAATACAGATAGGTGGGCTTATGGTAGGTGTTGAAGACTAAATATTTGTCAAAAGATTTAAGAACACTGTACATATGGGTGCCTGGGTGGCTCAGTTGGTTAAGTGACTGCCTTCGGCTCAGGTCATGATCCCGGGGTCCTGAGATCGAGTCCCGAATCGGGCTCCCTGCTCTGCGGGGAGCCTGCTTCTTCCTTTCCCACTCCGCCTGCTTGTGTTCCCTCTCTCGCTGTGTCTCTCTCTGTCAAATAAACAAAATCTTTAAAAAAAAAACAAAATAAAACACTGTACATAAAATTAGAATTATTTATTTATTTAATCTATTCATTTATTTATTTGGTGATTCCAAAAGGGCCAAAAAGCTACAAGTGGATTAGTAAGGGCACAAAGATTCTAGTAAATTTTATAACATAAAAAATTGAATCGTGTTTAATTTACTACTGTGCATAAAATATTACATAGTTTAACATTGGAAGATATGATTCATTTCCTGCGAAAGTAGGCTCATTCTAATAACCTGACAAAGTTAAGACATTATGGAATCTCCTTTACCCCGATATTCAGTTCAATCTTTTTAATAATTAGAGCAGGCACTTCTGAAGATAATGATCTTTTATATATATATTGCACATGACTCTAGGCATATACTTACTTTAAACATTTTAATATTACCACAAACAACTGGCATAGAAAGATCCTTTACCATTTTTGGTTTTATTTTTTTAAAAGATTTTATTTATTTATTTGACAGAGAGAGACATAGCGAGAGAGGGAACATAAGTAGGGGGAGTGGGAGAGGGAGAAGCAGGCTTCCCGCTGGGCGGGGAGCCCCGATGCAGGGCTCAATCCCAGGACGCTGGGACCAGGGCCCAAGTGGAAGGCAGATGCTTACAACTGAGCCACCCAGGCACCCCTGCCATTTTTGGTTTTAAAGAAATAGCCATTGCCCTAGTCATTACATATCCCCCATTTGTAATCTTTACATCCAGGCCCAAATACAACCTGTGGCCCTTTTCTTGGGTATTTATCCTCTAAAATGGAGTCTTCCTCTCTCCATTTAATATGTAACCCAGAAGATACACATGTAACTTTGATTAATTAGGAAAGAGCCTCATTCAGTTATAATTCTTTCCTTTTGATATTACTGGTAATGGTGTGAATATCTTTTGTAATACCTCCTTAAATAATGTTACATTCTTAAATTTGTATAATCTGCATCTCACATCCTGCTAGGTTTAGTTAAAATTTATTTAAAAATTTGCCTGGGAAAGATACCTATGTATTTAATTACTGAATAATTTTAGGATGGTTTGGAATGATGTCTTAGATCCAATAAAATGAACTGTAAAAGGGACAAATGTAAAATCCTATGTTTACAGCTTTAAAAATTACAAATTCAGAAAAATGTAGCTTAGTGGTATAATGGGGCAAAAAAAAAGATTTAGGGATGTTTGGTTTATTGTATGCTCCATTTGTGTTAGTGTGATGGTGTTGCCTATAGTGCTCATAAAATCTTAGGTTATGTTTGTAGAAACAGAGTATTCAGAAAAACTACAAGGTGTACTGGTTATCCCACACCTTATTGTCGAGAAGCATAGAATAGACTCTATGGGATACACTTTGAAGTCACGTTCCTTAGGTATGAGCTTTGGCTCTTGAATATACTAGTTATGCAAACTTGGATAGGTTAGTCAATAACATCCCCAAGGCCCAGTTTTCTTATTTTTGAAACTGGGATGATGTAATAGTATTGTCTTTAGAGAGATGTTTAAGGATTAAATGAGATAAAATTTATTGGAATACCTATTTACTCACTAAATGCAAAATATTAATTAACACTCAACAAGTAAAACAGTCTCCCAGTTCACTTTTTTTTTGCCTATGGAATACCATTTCCTGGTAAACAGATACCCCACATCATTAATTTATCGATGAAATGCTTTTGCTACACTTTTACCTTCATTTAAACTTGGCTTTTCAGTGTAGCCACCTCTACGAGACTGCCTTATTTTCCACCTTCCATAATGCCGTGGCCTAGAATTCCCACTGAGAGCTTCCCTCACCCTTCAGCCTTCATTTAAAAACTCTCTTATATTGTGGGCTTTTGCATTCTGGCTACACTACCTTATCCCCACTGTGTTGTACTGATATAACCTGCTAGTGATCACATTTTCTTATCCTCTGAAGGACTCTCAATCCAGTGACCTCAGTCTTTTTGAGAAAAGTAATATAAATCCATATTGTAATTCCAAAATTATTCCTCTATTCACATTTTAAATATATTCTTGTGTTTCTCACTTATTGTATTAAATGGTGTATAGAAAAAGAAAAAGATATATTTACTAAGAATATTATTCTGATCAAGAAATTGAAATATAAGGGCGCCTGGGTGGCTCAGTCGTTAAGCGTCTGCCTTCGGCTCAGGTCATGGTCCTAGGGTCCTGGGATCGAGCCCCGCATCGGGCTCCCTGCTCAGCGGGAAGCCTGCTTCTCCCTCCTCCACTCCCCCTGCTTGTGTTCCCTCTCTCGCTGTGTCTCTCTCTATGTCAAATAAATAAATAAAATCTTTAAAAAATAAAAAAATAAAAAAAAAGAAAAAAAAAAGAAATTGAAATATAGTTGATTACCTATCATGAAGTGGTGAATAATAATCTATTTATAATTAACAAGATGGAGAGCCGGATTTATGCTTTGCTAATTCATTAGTTTGCCGTTTAATATTTCCTTTCTTGCTCTAGGATTTAATGTCATTATGACAATGTATTACTTTTTAATAAAAATATGGTTCAGTCAAATATACAAAGTTACCATATCCATATTTCTTTTACATTAATATGTTTTCATATGAATCTTTAAATTTATGCTCTAAAATTTTACCATAAGCAAAATTAATAAATGTGGTATTGCCAATTAATATTATACAAATTAAGCTCTTTAAATACTAATGAGATCCATGTGCTAAAAAATATATAATTTAGGAAACATAATACAAGATATACAAAGTAGGCCTGAAAAACCCTGACCAAGATTAACATTGGAAAATGTACAACACTCTAAATTTGAAAATAATTGAGTTTTCTTGATTTAAAAACTTAATTACCCCTTGAATATTTTATATTAGTCTGAATTGTTTATACAAGCAACTAAAAATGTGCCCTTTGGGTCCCATTTGTTGATTCTAACCAAATTTTATTCTTATATCCAATTTTCACTACTTTGAAATATCTTTACAGTAAGGATATTTAAATCATGTAGTTGGATATTCCTATTTTACAGCGCCTTAATACACCATTAACATTTTCAGTATTTTTCATGTTTCCTATTACTTTACATTTGGAAGAAATGCATATTGTAGTCATATTTATCAAAGTGAGTGCCCTTATATGTATTTTCTGTATCTGCAAAGCACCGAAATATTTACATCTTTTGTTAGACTTGGTGTCTCTGATTATAAACTAAAGATTCCCCTTCCTTTCTGCCAGCTAATAATGATTCTGGCTCCTTTTCAGTCTGAATAAAAAAGAAAAAATAAATTATTTTTCATGAATAAAGATAGGAGGTTTTATGATTGCTATGACTATTTATTCACATATTACTAAGACAATCCCAGTTTTTCCAGCTTTTTGGCACATATACAATGTTGAGGGAAATAGCTATAATAAAAAAAATTGTGGAAAAAATGTTTACATTAGAAGAGTGTATAGGGACGCCTGGGTGGCTCAGTTGGTTAAGTTCTGCCTTCAGCTCAGGTCATGATCCCGGGGTCCTGGGTTCGAGTCCCGCATCAGGCTCCCTGCTCAGCGGGAAGCCTGCTTCTCCCTCTGCCTCTGCATGCTGCTCCCTCTGCTTGTGCTCTTTCTGTCAAATAAATAAAATCTTAAAAAAAAAATAGAAGAGTGTATATTAGGGCACTTGGGTAGGCTCAGTTGGTTAAGCGTCTCCCTTCAGCTCAGGTCATGATCCCAGGGTCCTGGGATTGAGGGCCACATTGGCTCCTTTTCAGTGGGGAGTCTGCTTCTCCCTCTCCCTCTGCTCCTCCACCCCAATTGTGTTCTTTCTGTCTGTCTGTCTTTCTCTCAAATAAATAAAATCATGGTAAAAATATAAGCATTTAAATTTTTTTTTGATAAGTACATTGTTTTGAAAAACAAAACAATGAGCAATATTATTGGGTTTTTTTGTTTGTTTAAATGCAGTAAAAGTTAAGAAACAGCAGAAATTTGGAATGAAAATTCCAGATTACAAAACCTCAAAACATTTAATTAAAGAGTAATTTTAAAACTTTCTGTGCAAACTATTGGTTCAGAAATAGGAGTCCTTGAAGAAAGAGACATTAAAATAGTTTGCTGGCAATAGAGTGATAATTTTTAAAAATCTTTCTTTCCTTTTTTCCCTATAGAAAAGTATTCTCTAAATGAGTCCATGTGGAATAAAAACATTGCTGTGGCTGTGTGTGCTCTGATTACCTACCTTACTTCTGCATTGATTACCTTCAATTCTGTTCCAAATTCACCTTCTCAGGGCACCTGGATGATGCACTCAGTTGCGTGGACTCTTGCTTTGGGCTCAGGTTGTGATCTTAGGGTCCTGGGATGGAGCCCTGCATGGGGTCAGTGCTTAGTGCAGAGTCTGCTTGAGAATCTCCCCCCATTCCCCAGCTCTGCTCCTTCCCCTGCTCTCTCTCTCTCATATACATAAAATCTTTAAAAAGAAGCACCTTCTCAATGAAGACTACAACGATCAATCCTTAATTATTTGCAAACTAAGAAAATAACAAAATAACCTGTGAGTCAAAAAAGAAATCAGACAAGAAATCAGAAATTATTTTGATTGACTAAAAATGAAAGCTCAGTCCTCTCAAAATTTTTGTGAAATGCCACTAAAGCAGCTCTTCTGGGGAAAATTTATAGTGCTAAACATCTAGATTAGAAAATAAGAAATACGTGAAACCAAGGTCTTCAGCTTCCACCTTAAGAAAATAAGAAAAGTAAAACTAATTAAACTGAAAGTAAGTGAAGAAAGAAAAGGATAAGGATTAGAGAGAAGAGTACCAACAAATAAATTACAAACAGAAAAATTAAAGAGAAAGTCAAAGAGGGGCTCCTGGATGGCTCAGTCAGTTAAGCGTCTGACTTTAGTTCAGGTCATGATCCCAGGGTCCTGGAATAGAGCCCTGCCTGTCCATGCTCAGCAAGAAGTCTGTTTCCCCCTCTCCCTTTGCCCCTTTGCCCCTCTCCCCAATTCGTGCATGCTCTCTCTCTCTAATAAATAAAATTTTCATTAAAAAAAAAAAAGTGTGGGACACCTGGGTGGCTCAGTCAGTTAAGTGTCTGCCTTCGGCTCAGGTCATGATCCCAGGGTCTTAAAATCAAGTCCTGCATTGGGCTCCTTGCTTAGTGGGGGGGTCTGCTTCTCCCTCTGCCTGCTGCTCCCCCTGCTTGTGCTCTCTCTCTCTGACAAATAAATAAATAAAATCGCTTTTTTTTAAAGATTTTATTTATTTATCTGAGAAAGAGAGAGAGCCTGAGCTGGGGGAGAGGGGCAGAGGGAGAGGGAGAAGCAGACCCCCCGCTGAGAAGAGAGCCCAATGTGGGACTTGATCCCAGGACCCCGAGATCATGACCTGAGTCAAAGCCAGTGGCTTACCTGACTGAGCCACCCAGGTGCCCTAAATAAATAAAATCTTAAAAAAAAAAGGAAAGTAAAAGAAATCCAAAACTGGCTCCTTGAGATCAGTGAAATTGATAAACCTCTAGGAAAACTGATCATTAAAAAAAAAAAAAAAAGCAAATTACAATTATCTGGAATGAGTTAACATGACTACAGATTCTGTAGCTATTACAATGATTGTAAAGGACTGAATAACTTTATGGCAATGAATTTGACAACTTGAATGCAATAGATAGATCTTTGAAAGGCACAATTTACCATGGTTCACTCAATAAGGAATAGATAACCTAAATAGTACTATATATATATATTAAAGAAATTAAATTGTTGTTAAAAATTCCAGCCTGAAATGACTTCACTGGTAAATTCTACTAAACATTTAAGGACAAAATAATACCAATTTTATTTAACTCTTCCAGTAATAAAGAGAAGGGACTCACCCTATGAGTCCAGAATTACTCTGATAGCAAACAAAGACATTAAAACTACATCAAAAACTAATGATGTAATGTATGGTGATTAACAAAACATAATAAAATTTTAAAAAAGTAAAAAAAATAAAAGTACAGATCACTATCACTTATGAACATAGATGCAAAAACTAAAAAATACATGTCAAATCATATCAAACAATATATTAAAAGGATAATTATGATCAAGCAAGAGTTTTCCTAGAATACAAGATTAGTTAAGCATATGAAATCTACCTATGTAATTCATCATAAAAGTAAACAAACAAAAAACCAAATTATATGATCATCTTAGATGGTACGGAAAAAATATTTTGAATCCCAAATACTCTGCCAATAAAGACTCTCATCAAACTATGAATAGAAGGGAATTTTCTTGGTTTGATTAAGGACATCTATGGAAAACCTTACAGATAACATTGTATTTGATGTGAACCAGTGAAAACTTTCCCCTTAAGGTCAGGAAAGGGGGAGGAAAAACATCCATTCTCACTACCATTCAGCAGTGTATTGGAGTTTCTACCCAGTGCAATCAGGAGAGAAAAAGAAATGAAAGGTATTCAGTAAAAGACAAGCCACAGAAAGATTAAAAAAAAGAAATGAAAGGCATTCAGATAAAAAAGAAGGCACTGGGTGTTATAAGAAAACAATCGTGGATCACCACATCAAAAACTAATGATGTATGGTGACTAACATAACATAATAAAATAAAATCAAAAATAAAAGAAGGAATAAAACTGCTTTATTCACAGATGACATGATTGTGTAGAAAATCTGATGACATCTACAAAAAAGCTACTAGAATTAATAAGTGAGTTTAGCAAAGTTGTTCATGGGTCAGATGATTCATTATTAAAATGTCAATTTACCCCAAAATGATCTATACATTTAACATAACCCCAACTAAAATCTCACCAAGTATTCTTGTAAAAATTGTTATATTGTTGGATATCTTATCCCTGCCTAGGTTGTAAAGCCAAATACGCCTCACCTGTGATGATTTAATGGCCTTGCTTCACTAGGTGTTTCTCTGCATTGTAAGGATTAATTTAGAAAGCTAATAAACATCACACATAGAGCATATTTATTTTGAAGCAAAACAGAAAAACTTTTTGAAGTGAACTGATTGCAAATGTACAATTTGAATTAGTGTTTGCTTCATTTAAACTCTATTATACTTTTTGAGATCATTAAATGTGAATAATAAACTTCTTAATTCTCTCACAAGAGGAGAATGGAATAGATAAATTCAACTTTGAGTAGTCTTCACATTATCAATTCTTTTTCTGAAATTTTCTATTTTGTAAATGGGAATAATACAAATAAAATCTAAATTTTAGCATTAAAGAATAATCTAATTAACCAGACTCAAAGCCCAATGTACTGTAGAAATGAAACAAAATGTCATTTATTTTAAAGAAATAATAACTTTATGGCACTCTATTATAAAGTACTAAAATGATATTTAAGTAGCTTAAGAAAACTGACACAGTAACCAATGATATTGAGTGTCATATGATACAATGCCTTACCATAATGTATATTACTTGAGTTTTTCTTCTTTACAATTTCAGTCCAAAATTCATAATTAATGCAACAAATCATGAGAGTTATGGAATTCAGAAGGGCTTCTTTGGTGGTTTTTCATGTGCATTTTTTTTTATGAGTCTCAATGACATCTCATTATACTTTGAGAAATTTATTCTAGTTTGCTGGCTTTCTTTCATTATATATTTTTCCAAATAATGGAATTAAAGATTAAGCCATTCTTTTGCTTTTAAGTAAGGATTGTTTTCCTTTCTTGAATTGCCTTCTCACTCATATTAATCATTTCATTTTTTCAAATGACTACATATTGCATACCCACTCTTGAAAGTGTATATGGCAACTTGTCTTTGAGTTTGCTATTCTTTCCTACTGTTACATTTCACTATCAAAATCTCAATTTCTTTTGAATGGTAGGTTGTCTCAAAGGGAGTACTTGACTGATTTCAGGGCAAGAATGAGCAAACTGCAGCCTGAGGGCCAAATCCAGCCCACTGCCCCTTTCTGTACAGCTGTGAGCTGAGAATGTTTTTTTTTTGTTTTGTTTTGAAATGGTTGGAAAAAAATTGAAATGATATTATTTAGGGAAAAGTTTAAAATAATATAAAATTTAACTTTTTGTGTATATACATAAAATTTTGAATTTTTAAAATTAAATGATGGTGGAAATGTTCTTTCTTTGTATATAAGTTCCACATAATATCCTTGATTTTGCCTTTTGGACAGCAAAGCCTAAATATTTAATAACATGCCATTAACAGAAAAACTTTGCTGACCCTTATTTTAGAGAAATGGATTGCAATTTTTATGAAATAACACTCTTTTGTATCAGTTATTTTTATTGTTTTATTTTTTTAAAGCTTTATTTATTTGAGAGAGAGAGAGTGTGCCGGGCAGAGGGAGAGGGAGAAAAAATCACAAGTAGACTCCCCTCTGAGTGTGGAGCAGGACTTAGGGCTTGCTCTCAGGACCCTGAGCCAGAATGAGGAGTTGATGCTTAATTGACTGAGCCACCCAGGTACTCCCATGTCAGTTATTTTTAAATGATTTAAATGACCGAATGAAATATAGATTCCAAAAGCAGCAATGAAGCTTATTTTAAAGCAAGTATACTGGCTTTTCTATATCTAGAAAGGTATTGGGCTTTCAAGTAATCCTCTGGTGAGAAGACATTTTCATTCCATAAAGTTTCACAACAGAATATTTTCTAGAAACAATTTACTTGACATCAAGAAATTGGACTCAACTTAGAATCATAGGTTTGTTCTCTCATTCTGAAAAAAGTTTATTATTTTCTTTTAAGATTTTATTTATTTATTTATTTGAGAGACAGAGAGAGAGAGAGAGAGAGAGACAGCATGAGAGGAGAGAGGGTCAGAGGGAGAAGCAGGCTCCCCGCTGAGCCAGGAGCCCAATGTGGGACTCGATCCCAGAACTCTGGGATCACGACCCGAGCCGAAGGCAGTCGCTTAACCAACTGAGCCACCCAAGCACCCAAAAGTTTATTATTTTTTTCTTCATTTCCTAATTTCTTCTTCTTTCTTATGTCTGTGGTTTGAACCACATGGCCACCCATTTATCTTCCATTTTAGTACCCTCTATCGCCTCCATTCACACATCTTTTTTAATGCATTATCCACAGGCACTGTGAATACTTATCTAATATGCAAATATGATCATTCTTTTGCAATCTCTTAATCAGTCCAACTGCTGATCAAGACTCTATGAGCACTGGGTGTTATACACAACTGATGAATCATTGAACGCTACATCAGAAACTAATGATGTACTATATGTTGGCTAACTGAATTTAAATTAAAAAAAAAGATATGGATCTATGGTTCTCTTTTCTTGTGATGTCATTGTCCAGCTTTGGTATTGGGTAAATACTGCCTTAAGAAAATGAATTAGTGTTCCACTTACTTCTATTTTTTAAAGTGTTTGAGAAAGATTGAGATTTCTTTATTAAACAATTAATAAATATTGGGGCACCCGGGTCACTCAGCTGGGTAAGCATCTGCCTCAGTTCAGGTCATGATCCCAGGGTCCTGGGATCCAGCCCCATTTTGGGCTCCCTGCTCAGTGGGGAGCCTGCTTCTCCCTCTCCCTCTGCCTGCCACTCTGCCTGCTTGTGCTCTATCTCTCTGTGTCAAATAAATAAAATCTTTAAAAAAAAGACTCTATGAGTAGATCACATTCTAATTTGCCAGTATAATTTTTCACTATTCTCTGACATAACTAATCACACCGAAAACAAACAAAAGCCAAACCAAACCAAACAAAACAAAACAAAACTGCCACTCCTACTACGCCATGTTTACTTTTGTCTCAGACTTTGAGTAAACCATTTTTCCTGAAAGGGACAGGAGATTTCCCTGTGGAAATCTCCATTTTTCTGACTTTGCACAAGGACCAGTTCTTGCAAGACATATCTATCAATATTTTGATAGTGAAATGATTTTGATAGTGAAATGTAACAGTAGGAAAGAAGACTACAGAGATATCTTACTCTTCACCTCTAAGGCTGAAGTTTTTAATAATCCTGGGGGTTTCTTAAGTGTTCCGTCCTCAACTTACGTTTCTTGTAGCATTCACAGTGTTGTAATGGTTGAATCGCTCATCTGTCTGTCTTCTCACTAATGTAAATGTTCCTAGAAGACATGGCAGAGATGTATCTTTCCCTGTAGCCTCATTTACAGGCACTTCACCTTGCCCACTCTATGTACCAAATGGCAAAATCTTTTTTTTTCCTACAATTTTGTTAAGTTGAAAGATTTTCAATAACTCACAGACAGCGAGTTTCTGGGACATGTAGAAGTGGGAACTTTGTAGGAAAATGCATCTACTGTAGCCCGAAAGCTTGGGATCCACCCCTCTCCCCAATTCATATGTTGGATCCTAAGACCCAATGTGATGATACTTTGATGTGAGGCCTTTGGACAGTGATTAAATCATGAAGGTAGAGACCTCATGAATGGGATTAGTTCTCTTATAAAAGAAACATGTAAGGACACAGGGGAAAGACAACCATCTATGAACCAGGAAACTTACTCTCATCATACACCTGATCTGTCAGCACCTTGATCTTGGACTTTTCAGCTTCCAGAACTGTGAGAAATATATTTCTGTTGTTTTTAAACTACCCAGTTTATGGTATTCTATTATAACAATGCAAACAGACGAAGAAAACATCTGAGAAAAAAGTGGAAGCTTTATGTGTTGCTTGCCAAAAGCAGAATAAAATAAATTCATAAATTCATGTTAGTTCTGCTGTGTCATGAATTGATAAGGTGGTGATAACTGGCTAAACATTTATATTGTCATCCCTGAAAATCAAAGGCTGCTTATATGTGGGATTTTGTGTGACAAATGTGTCAAATTGGTGAATTGAAAGTATCTGCAGTGTTTTGCCCACATGCATTTCCACTGAGATATGTATGTGTGTGTTAAGTATACATACATATAATATACATATGAAAGAACTGAGGGTTACATTTTCTTTTTGCTCTTTTTGAGTTTTTTCCTTGTGCCTGCTAAATTATTTTTTTGTAGATGATGTAAACAAAATATTTAAGAGGACTGTGATAATTCAAAATCAAAGTCTCTAAGGATAGCAGCGAATAAAAAATACATTGTTTACTCTCCTTGAATCATTTACATGAATGTCTACATTATTTACCTCAACAAATGCTTCATTCTCCATTGGAAGGAACTGTTTTGCAATATTTTGAAAATCATTTACAGAAAGTACTATATTTCACAAAATTGATTGTATAATTTTTTACTGATTGTGTTCAAGCTAAATAGTTATTTAGGACAACATCCCTACACTATAATCATAAAACAATAGCATATTAGAAAGTATTGAGTTTTTTTCTTGCCTAGAATATACACAAACAGCCACTTGCCTGTTAAAAAATAAGAATCCACTTATTTTTTATATTATTATAAATGCAAGTGGAGGATATGTTTTTTTGATATTGTTTTCTCTTTAATTGATATTGTGTTTTTATTTGCAGTAAATGGGTGGAAGTAAATCACTGTAAGTTGGGAATGGTATTTAAACGAATAAGTATTTTAGTGTCAAAAGTTTCTTCAGTTCTATCAAGAAAACTTGAATAGTTTGTAGTGATGTATTATAGCACTGTTTGTTTCCTTAACCCTTTAAAACAGCTTTGCTACTTTATTGATTTCTGTCCACAGAAATCAGACCTTATTCTCCAGTATTGTTTTCAATAATAATTTCTATTGAGGAATACTCAGGCTCAGAACTTCTTTCCTCAGCCATATGTACTAATAACCTCATCAAAGGCATTTTTCATCTCTATTACAGTGTGATCGCTAGCATTTTCGTTAGTTCTTTGTTGGGTTTTCCATCTCTCCACTTACATTGCCTTTTTGTTCTTATTGCTATCTACTTTGTCCTTTAGAGTCCTGAGCATGCCAATCATAGTTGTTTTAAGTTCCTGGACTGATAATTCCCATATCCCTGCTGTGTCTGGTTCTGATGCTTGCCCTGTCTCTTCAAGTTGTGTTTTTGTGCCTTTTAGTATGTCTTGCAATTTTTTCTTGATAGCCAGACATGTTCTTTCAGGTAAAAGGAACGGCTCTAAATAGGCCTTTCATTATGTGGTGATGAGGAGGGAAGTGTTCTCCAGTCCTGTGATTAGGTCTCAGTCTTTTAGCGAGTATATGCCTCTGGAATGGGACCTTCATAAGTGTGTCTCAGTTTTTTTTCCTACCCCTTTATATGAGACAGATTGATTAAAGTGGGCTGGGGTTGGGTACTTCCCTTCTCCCAGTGGAAGACTGGAGGGGACTTGAGTTGAGTCTGTCCTTCCCCCCTGCAGGTCAGTTAGGTTTTGATAATACCCCAGCAGTTAGGTGGCTCTGGTTAACTAGTTTCTACTGAGGGCAGGTCTTGTGAAGAAGAACACAGTGCTCTGGCCAATTTCAGAATTGTTCTTTTCCCCTTCTCCCTGCTGGAACCCCAAGGGGATTTTTCTCCAGTATTTACTGTGGGAATTTGGTCAAACTCCTGGAGATAAGTATTACAATATTGTGGGGCTCCCCTGGAGTTTTTAACACTTGGAGGTGTCCACACTCAGCCTCCAGCAATTCATCAATTACAGTTCAGGTTTTCTTACCTTGGTTCCCAAGGTGGTTTCTGCTCATGAGTTTCTGCTCTGGTGAGTCTTAACTCCCTCTATTTGCCTGTCTGTTTCTCCAGTCTTGGAGAAAGCAGTTGTCTTTGTGTCTTCCTCTCTCTTATGGATCCAGAACACATTGTTGATTTTTCAGTATGTTCAGCTTTTTCCTGTTAAGACCAAGTGTGGACTTCCAAGCCCCTTCACATGGAACTGGAAACTAAAAGTCTTTTGAGATGTATTTTATCTTCATCTTTGGTCTGGAGGAGTTTATGTAGGATTGTCATTAAATTTTCCTTATGGGTTTGTTAGAATTCATCAAGGGAGTAATCCTTGTCTTGAATCTTGGGGGGATATTTTAACAAATGTACTTTTTATATAGATGTGAGGCTATTTTGATTGTTTCCTCTTGAGTGAGATTTGACAGTTTCTGACTTTAAAATAATTTGTCAATTTCATCTAAGTTGTTAAATTCATTAGAATTAAGTTGTTTATGTTATGTTTTATTATTGAAATGTCTATGGGAACTGTAGTGATGATCCTCTTTCATTCCTGATATTGGTAACTTGCATCCTTTTTCTTTCTTGCCTGAGCAGTCTGGAACTATTGACAGTTTGGACAGGATAATCCTTGCGAGGACTGTCCTGTGCATTGTAGAATATTCATTAGCATCTCTGGTCTCTATCCACTAGATGTCAGAAGCATGTCCCCCTTGACAACCAAAAATATATCCAGACATTGACAAATGTCACCTAGGGGAAAAATCCCTTCCAGTTGAAAACAACTGATCTGGTTAGATATTAATTGAAGGTACTAATTCTTTGAAAGACCCAGCTTTTGGTTTCATTGTTAGTCCCTGGTTTTCTGCTATTTCTTTTTTTTCCCTAGTTGTATTTTATTTTTTATTTTTTTTAATTCTTTATTTACAAATAATTCAATTTAGTTAACATATACTGTATTATTAGTTTCAGGGGTAGAATTTAGTGATTTATCAGTTGCATATAACACCCAGTGCTCATTACATCAGGTGCCCTCCTTAATGCCCATCACCCAATTACCCCATCCCCCAATCCACCTCTTCTCCAGCAGCCCTGTTTGTTTCCTAGAGTTAAGAGTCTCTTATAGTTTGCCTCCCTCCCTGTTTTTACCTTATTTTCTTTTTCCTTCCTTTCTGCTATGTTCATCTATTTTGTTTCTTAAATTCCACATATGAGTGAAATCATATGATATTTGCCTTTCTCTGACTTATTTCACATAGATTATACCCTCTAGGTCCAACCATGTTGTTGCAAATGGCAAGATTTCATTCCTTTTTATGGCTGAATAATATTCCTGTGTGTGTGTGTTGTGTGTGTGTGTGTGTGTGTGTATCACATCTGCTTTATTCATTCATCAATTGATGGACACTTGGGCTGCTTCCATAATTTGGCTATCATAAATAATATTGCTATGAATATAGGGGTGCATGTATCCCTTTGAATTAGCATTTTTGTATTTTTTTTTTTTTTAGTAGATTATTAGTTGTCTGATTACTGGATTGTAGGGTAGCTCTATTTTTAACTTTTTGAGGAAATTCCACACTGTTTTCCACAGTGGCTGCACCACCAACATCCCCACCAACAACACATGAGGGTTCCTTTTTCTCCACATCCTCAACAACACTTGTTGTTTCTTGTATTTTTGAATTTAGCCATTCTGAAAGATGGTAAGTTTGGAATTGCCTTTTAATTCTTCTTTTACCCATAGGTTAATTAGAAATGTGTTGCCTAGTTTTTCCAATATTTAGGATTTTTAAAAAACATTTTATTTATTTATTTATTTATTTATTTATTTATTTATTTATTTATTTATTTAGAGCATGAGTTGGGGTAGGGGCAGAGGGAGAGGGAGAGAATCTCAAGTAGACATACTGAGTGTGGAGCCTGACATGGGGCTTGATCTCACCACCCTGAGATCATGACCTGAGCTGAAATCAAGAGTTCATCACTCAACCAACTGAGCCACCCAGGTGCCCTGAGGAATTTCTTTATTACCAATTTCTGGTTTTAGCAATATATTTTACATTTGTTTTTCTTACTTACTCTTAAGCAACTCCTGTGCTTTACAGTACTAGCATATCTCAATCTGTCCAAATCAGATTTTTACTGCTCAACAGCCATATTTGGCTAGTGTCTGTTGTATTAGAAACCATAGTTTATTTAATTTTCATATTTTCACTTTTAACTGTGTAATTCTATTTATAGTAGATTTTCATAGCATTTTGTTAGTTTTTCTTTTTATACTCTCTGATAATATTTGCTTTTTAAGATTAAACCATTTAATGTTTATAATAATCTTGTTAATTGTTCTGCCAATTTTTTTCTGCTTGTTACATCAACACATTGTCTTTTTTCCTCTTTTCTTGTCATCTTTTGAATTAATTGAATTTTTTTTTCCATTTTATCTCCATTCTTCCTTATTATTTGTACTACTTTGTTTTAGTTTTTGGTAGTTACTCTGAATTTAAAAATACCCATATTTAACTTATCAAAGTCTACCTCCAAATATTAAACTATTTCACATGGAGCATAGGAAGCTACCAATGTATATTTTCATTTTGCTTCTCCTCTTACTTAGCTTATTTTTAATATATAATTTATATATGTTACAAAATTTATAAGGAATTATTATTTTGATCATATTGTTATATTTTAAATGTTTTTTTTTGAAAAATAAACTCTGTTTCATTGGGTTTTTTCCTATTGTTTTTCAATTTTATTGATTTCTGCTCTTATGTCCTTTTTTTCTTTATGTTTTGGATTTATTTTGGTCTTACTTTTCTGGTTCTTTGAAGTAGGAGCCTATATTATTTATCTGAGACTTCTCTGTTTCTAATGTGAGCATTAAGTGCTGTTAATTTTCTCCTCAGTACTGCTTTAGTTCATCCTACATTTTAAAATATGTTATGTTTTTATTTTCACTCAGATCCATGGTTTTATTTTTAACTATTTACTTATTTAGTTTAAAGAGAGAAAGAGCATGTGCAAATGGGGAGAGGGGCAGAGGGAGAAGGAGAGAGAATCCTAAGCAGACTCCATGCTGAGTGTGGAGCCAATGTGGGGCTCAATCCCAGGACCCTGAGATCATGACCCAAGCTGAAATCAAGAGGCAGATGCTCAACTGACTGAGCCACCCAGGCATCCCAGATCCATGGGCTTTTATAACAAGTTCTTTTGAGCCTTTCTCTTTGACCTATAAATTATTTAGTAGTGTGTTGTTTAATCTCCATATGTTTAGAGATCTTCCTATTGTTTTTCTGTTACTGATTTCTAGTTTAACACCCTTAAATTTAGAGAATACACTCTATATGATCTCAATTCTTTTGAACTTGTCTAGATTTTTTTTTTTTTTATGCCCCAGGTCTATAGAACCTATCTTATGAAAATACCATGGATACTCTGAAAAAAAATGGTATTCTCTGGTTCTTGATTTGAGTTTTCTATATAGATTCATTAGTTCTTGTTAGATGATTGTGCTATTTGCCTTCATTTTGAAGACTAAATTTTTTTTAGTGCTCAGAACTCTTTTTTGATTGTTATTAGTATTATCATCTTGAGGCTAGAATTTTATTCTCTTCTAGCTTCATTCTTGCTATCAACAATCATTCTCTTATTTTTTAAAGGTAATCTGTATTTTTATTGTTTTTGCTTTGAGGAGACTTTGGAAAGAATGATTCCATAAATTGGAAAGAATAATCATTTTATAATTAGGCAAATCCTACAAAAATCCTATCAATTGATTGAATTATAGAATCATTTTGAACTGATTCAAACAAGTTGAATAAATTCTGGTGTCAGGAATATGGAACCCAGCATAGATTTTTGTGAATCTTTCCAAAGTCTTTCATAAAAGATGTAGAGATCAATTAAGGGTGGAATGAAAGCAAAAAGACAACTTAGCATAGCCAGCCAACTTTGTTGTCTTTTTAGGCATTCATGCTTTCCCCATATTTTCAAAGTGCCTGTATTTTTCTACCAGCTGCAGTATTTCCCTCAACTAGGACATTTTCCTAGGTCACCACTAACAAAAGCATTAGTAAGGAATCACCACCTTTTACCAGGATGGCTTCTTCTGTTATGAAAAGTAGTTTGGCCAGTCTCAAATTACGACCTGCTTGATTGGATTCCTCCTGGTACTACTGGTGCTAGTCTGCCTTCTGAGATGAAGGCATAAATATGGGATTAATGCAAAAGTACTGTACCAGGAGAAATGCCTCTTTGAGGGGAAAAAAATAGTTCACCAGGAAGAGCTGGAAGAAATAGCAGACATAGTAAGAGTCTGGCCCTGAGTGAGGTGGAGGCAGGAAAGTTTGGGTGAGAGCCTCCTAGATGTCCATAGTCTAAATCTATCATGGAACCTTCAAGCCAAAGATGGCCCTCAGAGGAGTCTCATGTCTCCCAGAAGTGGGTATGCCTTTCCATTCTTGTGGGGTTCTGTCATTGGTTAGGTTCAGCCCATTGGAAGCTTGGGCCTTGTTCCAAATGCAGTCATGGATTTCAGAGCACTATCTGGGACCTTGGTTCATTACACTCTGTAGTTGGAGGTCTGTTTGGTGCATACTCAAGGCAGCATGGATTCTTAAATTTATAAAAACTTTTGCCTCTGTTAAGTGATATCACTGGCCAGTTTTCTAAAGATACAGTGTGGCTTATTGAACTAGTGCGTTCTATTCTAGAGAAGGTGTGAGTTAGTAGCATTAATATCTCCATCTTATAGATGAAGAAAATGAAGTTAGAAGACAAATAATTTGCTCCTATTCATTTAGCTAGTTAATGAGAAGATTCAAACTCACATCTGTCTGAATCCCAAGTCCACACTGAAACAACTATGGATACGGTGAGACAAATGCCTTAAAGTTTGACATTACTAATAGTCAAAAAAGCAAAAATTGCTTTTTTATTGGAGGAAAAAGTTAGTGGGATCTGAGGGTATAAGGCCGGAGGGAGGGGGATGAAGAATCTTATTTTATTTTTTAAAAATTAATGAACTTTATTTCTTTTCCAGATTTTCTGGGCTACTCTTGGCTTTTTGCATTTCCATATAAATTTTAGAATCAATTTGTCAAATCTTTTCCCTTTACCAAAAATACCCCCAAACTTACTAAACTGCAGGTTAGATTGCTTTGAATCTTTAGATCAATTCTAAAGGAATTATAATATTGAACATTCCAGCCCATAAATCTAATAACAATTCACTTATTTAGGTGTTTTATTATACTCACTTTTTTTTTTTTAGATTGATCTCAGGATACTTACTGGTTTCTTTTTTTTAATGCTATTGTAAATGGCACACTTTAAAAAATTCAGTTTCTGATTGTTGCTAGCATATAAAAGTACACGTGATTTTTGTATGTGTCTTGGTATTCAGAAATCTTACTAACTTTATTAGTTTATTGGTAAATTCTTTTAGATTGTGTACTTGATCATGTCATCTGCAAATAATGGCATTTTATTTTCTTCCCACTCAATCCAATTTTTTTTAAACATTATTTCCTTAGCCTGAGACCTAAGGTACTATCTTTTCCCAACATACAGTGATGTTGAAAGAATTTTATAGCAGACATCTGTATATCCACACCTAGATCCTACCATTCTAGATTTACTGTTTACCATACTTGCCTTATATACATCTATCAGTCCTTCTATCTATCCATCAATCCATTCTTTATTTTATTCTTTTTTAGATGCATTTTGAAGCAGTTGCAGACATTAGTACACTTCCCCCAAAACACTTTGGCATGCCTATCAGTATCTAGTGCCATTGTAAATAGGAGAGGTGATAATGGACATCCTTTTCTTGCTCCCAATATTAGAAGGAAAATTTTTGATATTTTAAGAATGATGTGTTTGTTGTAGGCTTTGTGTAGATAATCATTATCAAATTAAGATCATTTCCTTATTTATTTTAGATTTCTAAAATAAACATATCACCTGATGATTTTTGAATTGTTTTTGTTTTTTTTTTTACAAAAGAAAGTATTGAGTGATAGTGAAACAAAAAGGATGAAGTAATTTTAGAGAAAAAAATTATGCGATTTTATTTACTTGTCTCTAGGTATTTCTTATATATAGCAACATGGTGAGAGTTAAGCTACCAAAACAAAATACTCACCAGAAGAGGTAAACCTTGTCTATAGGTCATCCCACTTAAGAAATTGTTGAATGTTAATATTTTCTGGATGTAAGAGATTAAAATTATTCATAACTTAGTAAATATAAGTTTAACAGACTTGCATGGTTTTAATAATTTAATTCAGAATATGTTTTTCAATATTTAACTTAGAATAATCTTCTCATTATGTAGATAAAAGCATATATACTTCATAAAGATGCAATTTAATTTTTAAAAATATTAATAACCTTCTTTTGCCTCCAAGATATTTGTTAAAATCTTACAGAAATTTAAATGGTGTGCCACAGTGTTTTTTTAATGTATGATAATAATAACACTGATATTACTTAGCCACAAGAACTGAGAAGGAAAGACTTATGTGGGCAAAAGGCAGCGATTTAGGATATGATCCCCAAGTATCTGAAAAGCACTCAAAAAAATAAGAAGGAGGAATTAACTCTTGAAACTTTATCTCATATGTAGGAAAAAAATATTAGTTTTTCATATGACAGAAGACTTTTATATGTAAAAGAAATTTTAGAAATACATTTTTATTTTTTTTAAAAAAATTTATTTATTTATTTGAGAGAGAGAGAGAGCAAGCAAAAGCAGGAGGAGGGGCAGAGGGAGAGGGAGAAGAAGGCTCCCAGCTGAGCAGGGAGTCCAATGCTGGGCTAGGTCCCAGGACCCTGGGATCATGACCTGAGCCGAAAGCAGATGCTTAACTGACTGAGCCACCCAGGTACCCCTGAAACACATTTTTCTTAACATGTTAGAGGAAATCCTAGGTTGGCTGATTCTGGCAAAACTGAGGGATTGTGATATTTGAAGTCATTAAATTATAATATGGAAAATGTTGTACTAAGTGGAGAGCTTTGAATATTATAATAAGAACTTCACTTGGCAATTTCACAATCCTTGGGAGTCTATCCCAAAGTTACATTGAAGATTTAATTTTAACTTTATTGATATATGTATGTATGGATGTGGATATCTATCATCTATCTATCTATCTATCTATCTATCTATCTATCTATCATCTATCTATATCTATCTATCATCATCTATCTATACACACACACATATGTATGCACACTAAAATAAATGCCATTTATTGAATCCTTAGGCTCTGGCACAAAGCCAATCACATATATTTCACATATTATTAGGAATCTAATACTCACTATTCACTCATATTCAAACAGAAACTGAGGGAAATTAAGCCTTGGCACCTTTGATTCTTTTCTTATCTTTTTTCAGCATTTGCTTTTGCTGCTTCAAAACTCTTTTTTTTTTTTTTTTCAGTGATGATCCTTATTTATTCAACTGATAGACGGAAAGTCAGAAAGCATTTTTCTTCGGAACTTGTGATTATGATCAAAGGGTTGCTTAGAAGAAAAGGGAGGAATACATAATGTTCCCTCCTGGTATTTACCAAGGGTACAGGGCCACAGGAAGTCTGCAGTCAGTGATCAATGAGTGCCAAAGCATAGCATATGCCCTCCAAAGAAAAACTCTCCCAACTTTCCTTCCTACTTCTTCATTTCTGCTTAGGGAATACCATTTATCATGGTAGGAGGAGAGGACAGAATTGCAAAGCCATTAGAAAATCCTGGAATGTAGTTGAGGGATTCATTGAGTACTTGTGAACACTCCCAGTTGAAGTCAGACTGGAATATCTTTTTTTGATGTATTGAACTCCACAAGATCAATGCAATCTCTATCAGTCAGCAAACTGGAAAGCTGTAGCCTTCTTCAAGAATCATGGCTGCTAATGATGGGATATTATTATTCCTCATAAAACAGACCAATCACATCTAATTCTATGAGGGGCCATTATTATTCATGTTTAACTGATAAACAGTTGATGCTCAATGTGGTTAAGCCACTTGAGGTGGGATTGAGAGTTTATAATCTTACTGCTTCCTAAATGCAAGCTGTGCCTGCGGAAACTGATATATTATGAAAGCACTCAATTCTGAAATATAAAACGTGGCCACTAACTGATCCATAGCAAATACATTGCTGAAGAAATTTTAATGCTCTCAATGCTTCTTAGTTTGTATTTCTTTAAATTTTCATAGGGCATTTCTCCTTTCTGTCTCTCCCCATTCTAGATGGACCAAAAATGAAGTGATGGGTGGTATCGGGAAGGTGCTCTCAATCCTCAGAGGAGTACTTTATCTTGTTGTGGATACTGAGAAAACCTTATACTTCATGATACTCCCACATTTATCGTTACCCATCTATGGGGACTGAGGATCCATTTTTTGCTTCTACTGCCATGTGGAAACTCACAAGAGCAGCATTGATCTACTGGGCATCATGGTAGGCAAATCAGTCAAACTCAACCAGAATTGGGGGCATGGTGAATAGGGTAAAAGTCCTATGTTCCACATATTTAGCTAGAAATCTTATCCTGTATGTTTTAACTGTTACTTTTAGAATGTTCAATGTTGAATAAATAGTAATGTTCACTATTTCTGCCCTTAAGGCTGATTCTGCCCTTGTCGAGTACACACACAGACACTTTCAGGTTTAGTGGAATGTGTTTTTTTTGTGTGTGTGTTTGCTTCTTATCTTCCTCTTCATGAAATAAACATATATTAGACTATGTAGAAGTAAGCTTAATTTCTAGAGTGTTCTCAAACACATCTAACTCATCCAAAGCAGGACCAGCTTCAAGTATATTTGCCAAATGCCTTAATCTCCTGATTATGTTACTTGTTTGTGCTTTTAGCAATAAATTAGTAGCAGGAGAGGGATTAGAACAGACACTCCTGAGATGCTGATCTGCTGTGTACTCTTGCTTCAGTTACGGAAAGAAAAATAAAGAAGATTTTCTGTTGGATGCTTGGGAGCTAATTAGACTTTCTATTATCTAAATACTAATTGGAGTCTTATTCAATCTATTCACTTAAGGTGAAATACCAATTAAGTTTTTTCTCTTCATGATTTTCCTGAAGACAACAAAATAGTTAATGAATGGAGGGGGGTTCAGAGTTTCAATGAATGCAAATCAATATACAGAGGGAGTTTATATATTTAATTAGGGCTTTCAAAGATACAGATGCAAGTTGATTTGTATGGATTTACCATTATTAAAAATCGCTAAAATTGATAACAGGACAAGTATGCCACAATGGGAGAACAGATTTAAGCCAGTGATGTCTTCGAGTGAGGTTTCTTCTACATCTTGCCTATTTCCTCCATACTGCTATGTTCTCTCTCTTCACTACATCAGTGTATTTGAAATCTCAGCAGGCTTAAGTCTATTCCTGCTGCAAGTGTGTGTGTGTGTGTGTGTGTGTGTGTGTGTGTGTGTGAGTTTAAGTTCCTTTGGGAGGCAAAGTCACACTGATAATAACTTTCTGTTAGTGGCAATTCAGAAAAACCTTATGTTGCTAAAGACTACTGCATGACTCTACTAAGTACTATTTATTGATGTAGTGCTTAAATATGTTTTTGTGAAAAGATGCTCAGGCTTCCTTAGAAAGGAAAAATGGTTTCTGGAGTACTTGGTTAGGTCTCTTTTGCATGATGAAATCAATAATCAAAAAAGTATGAAAATGTTCCATAACTTTTTATTTTGAAATATTTTAAGACTCGTAGTAAATTGCAATAACAGTACAGAGCTTACCTGAGAACCCTCCACTTAGCTCTCCCCATTAATAACATCTAACATTACCACAGCACATTATCAAAGCCAGGAAACTAACAATACAATACTATTAACTAAACTATAGACCCTATTCAAATTTCATTTTTCATCTGCACTTGTTTTTATTTTGTTTTTTGGCATGTACTGTGATAAAAGTCTTTTCATATGTATAGATCCATATAACGACTACCAAAATCAAAACACAGAGTTATTCCATCAAAACAGACAAAATCCCTAATATCTGGCTCCATCACTGTAATTTTGTCATTTCGAGAATGTTATATAAATGGAATCAAGTAGTGTATAACCTTTTATGGCTGGCTTTTCCCACCCAACATAATGCCCTTGAGATCCATCCAAGGACTTGAGCATATCACTAGTTCCTTTCTTTAATTCCTGACTAGAATTTCATAGTATGAACATTCATGGTTTATATTTTTTGGTTTTGCATGAGGAATGTCTTTAAAAATTTGTTTTTAAATTTTTAATTGAGGTATAATTGACGTATAACATGATATTAATTTCAAGTGTACAACATAATGATTCAGTATATGCTTATATTGCAAAATAATCAGCACCAGTCTAGTTAGCATCCATCACCAATATAGTTACAGAATTTTTTCTTGTGATGAAAACTTTAAGATTTACTGTTTAGCAATTTTCAATATTATTAACTATAGTTTTCCTGCCGTATATTACATTCCCATGATTTATTTATTTTACATCCAGAAATTTATGCCTTTTGATTCCATTTACCCATTTTGCCCACTCCCCACTCCCACCTCTCACAACCACAAATCTGCTCTCTGTATATATTTTGTGTTTTATTTTTTTTAAGATTCTATGTGAGATTTTACAGTATTTGCCTTTTTCTACCTTTTTTCAATTAGCAGAAAGCCCTCAAGGTCCATCCATGCTGATGCAAATGGCAAGATTTCACTTTTTATGGCTGAATAATATTCCATTGCATATTATATATCTCATAATTCCTTTATCCATTCACCCATCAGTGGACACTTAGGTTGTTTCTATATTTTGGCTACTATAAATAATGCTGAAATAAACATGGTGTGCATTTTTCTGAGTTAGTATTTTTGTGTGCTTCAGATAAATACCCAGAAGTAGAATAGCTGGATCATATTGATAGTTTTATTTTTAATTTTTGGAGGAACCTCCACACTGTTTTCCATGGTTACTCTATACAGTTTTTCATTCCCATTAACAGTGCACAAGTGTTCCCTTTTCTCCTCATCCTTGCCAATACTTGTTATTTCTTGTCTTTTAGATAATAGCCATTTTAAGGATGTGAAGTGACATCTCATTGTGGTTTTGATTTGCATTTCCCTGATGATTAGTAATGTGGAACATCTATTCACATGTCTGTTTGCCATCTATATGTCTTCAGGAAAATGTCTGTTCAGATCTTCTGCCCATGTTTTTATCAAGTTGTTTGTTTTTTGCCATTAAGTTGTATGACTTCTTTAAAGTTTTTGGATATTACTTCCTTATCAGATATATGACTTACAAATATTATGTCTCATTCAGTAAGTTGCTTTTGCATTTATTTTTTATTTTTTATTATTTTTTAAATTTTATTTTATTATGTTATGTTAGTCACCATACATCACAAGTTTTCAATGCAATGATCCATGATTCATTGTTTTCATACAACACCCAGTGCTCCATGCAGTACGTGCCCTCCTTAATACCCATCACGGGGCTAACCAATCCCCCCACCCCCTCCCCTCTAAAACCCTCACTTTTTTTCTCAGAGTCCATAGTCTCTCATGGTTCATCTCTTCTTCCGATTTCCACCCCCTTCATTTTTCCCTTCCTTCTCCTAATGTCCTCCATGCTATTCCTTATGTTTCACGAATAAGTGAAACCATATGATAATTGACTTTCTCTGCTTGACTTATTTCACTTAGCATAATCTCCTCCAGTCCCCTCCATGTTGATGTAAAAGTTGGGTATTCACCCTTTCTGATGGCTGAGTAATATTCCATTGTATATATGGACCACATCTTCTTTATCCATTCATCTGTTGAAGGGCATCTCGGCTCTTTCCACAGTTTGGCTATTGCAGACATTGCTGCTATGAACATTGGGGTGCATATGGCCCTTCTCTTCACTACTCTGTGTCTTTGGGGTAAATACCCAGGAGTGCAATTGCTGGGTCATAGGGTAGCTCTATTTTTAAATTTTTGAGGAACCTCCACACTGTTTTCCAAAATAGCTGTACCAACTTGCATTCCCACCAACAGTGTAAGAGGGTTCCCCTTTCTCCACAACCTCTCCAACATTTGTTGTTTCTTTCCCTGTCCATTTTTGCCATTCTAACTGGTGTAAGGTGGTATCTCAATGTGGTTTTGACTTGGATTTCCCTGATGGCTAATGATGATGAACATTTTTTCATGTGTCTGTTAGCCATTTGTATGTCTTCTTCGGAGAAGTGTCTGTTCATGTCTTCTGCCCATTTTTGACTTGATTATTTGTTTTTTGGGTGTTGAGTTTGAGAAGTTCTTTATAGATCTTGGACACAAGCCCTCTGTCTGTAGTGTCATTTGCAAATATCTTCTCCCATTTTGTGGGTTGCCTCTTTGTTTTGTTGACTGTTTCCTTTGCTGTGCAGAAGCTTTTTATCTTGATGAAGTCCCAAAAGTTCATTTTTGCTTTTGTTTCACTAGCCTTTGGAGATGTATCTTGAAAGAAGTTGCTGTGGCCGATGTCAAAGAAGTTACTACCTATGTTCTCCTCTAGGATTTTGATGGATTCCTATCTCACATTGAGGTCTTTCATCCATTTTGAGTTTATCTTTGTGTATGGTTTTAGAGAATGGCCGAGTTTCATTCTTCTGCATGTGGCTGTCCAAATTTCCCAGCACCATTTATTGAAGAGACTGTCTTTTTTCCATTGCATGTTTTTTCCTGCTTTGTCAAAGATTATTTGACCATAGAGTTGAGGGTCCATATCTGGGTTCTCTATTCTGATCCATTGGTCTATGTGTCTGTTTTTGTGCCAATACCATGCTGTCTTGGTGATCACAGGTTTGTAATATAGCTTGAAATCGGGCAACATGATGCCCCCAGCTTTGTTTTTCTTTTTTAACATTTCCTTGGCGATTCGGGATCTTTTCTGATTCCATACAAATTTTAGGATTGTTTGTTCCAGCACTTTGAAAAATGTCATTGGAATTTTGATCGGGATGGCATTGAAGGTATAGATTGCTCTGGGTAGCATAGACATTTTAACAACATTTATTCTTCCGATCCATGAACATGGAATATTTTCCATCTTTTTGTGTCTTCTTCAATTTCTTTCATGAGTATTCTGTAGTTCCTAGAGTATAGATCCTTTACCTCTTTGGTTAGGTTTATTCCAAGGTATCTTATGGTTTTTGGTGCTATTGTAAATGGAATCGTTTCTCTAATTTCTCTTTCTACAGTTGCATTGTTAGTGTATAAGAAAGCAACTGATTTCTGTGCATTGATTTTGTATCCTGCCACATTACTGAATTGCTGGATGAGTTCTAGTAATTTTGGGTTTTCCACTTAAAGTATCATGTCGTCTGTGAAAAGAGAGAGTTTGACTTCTTCTTTGCCAATTTGAATACTTTTTATTTCTTTTTGTTGTCTGATTGCTCTCGCTAGGACTTCTAGTACTATGTTGAACAATAGTGGCTAGAGTGGGCATCCTTGACATGTTCCTGATCTTAAGGGAAAGGCTCTCAGCTTTTCCTCATTGAGGATGATATTCGCTGTGGGTTTTTCATAGATGGATTTTATGAACTTGAGGAATGTTCCCTCTATCCCTATACTCTGGGGAGTTTTAATCAGGAAAGGATGCTGTATTTTGTCAAATGCTTTTTCTGCATCAATTGAGAAGACCATATGGTTCTTCTCCCTCCTCTTATTAATGTGTTCTATCACATTGATTGATTTGCGAATGTTGAACCACCCTTGCATCCCGGGGATAAATCCCACTTGGTCATGGTGGATGATCCTTTTAATGTATTGTTGGATCCTATTAGCTCGGATTTTGTTGAGGATTTTGGAATCCATATTCATCAGGGATATCGGTCTGAAATTCTCCTTTTTGGATGGGGTCTTTGCCTGGTTTGGGGATTAAGGTAATGCTGGCCTCACAGAATGAGTTTGGAAGTTTTCCTTCTGTTTCTATTTTTTGAAACAGCTTCAGGAGAATAGATATTATTTCTTCTTTGAATGTGTGGTAGAATTCCCCAGGGAATCCATCAGGCCCTGGACTCTTGTTTTTTGGAAGGTTTTTGATCACTGCTTCAATCTCGTTACTGGTTATTGGCCTATTCAGGTTGTCAATTTCTTCCTGTTTCAGTCTTGGCAGCTTATAGGTTTCCAGGAAGGCCTCCATTTCATCCAGATTGCTCAGTTTATTGGCATATAGTTGTTGATAATAATTTCTAATAATTGTTTCTATTTCCTTGGTGTTAATTGTGATCTCTCCCCTTTCATTCATAATTTTATTAATTTGGGTCCTTTCTCTTTTCTTTTGCATAAGTCTGGCCAGTGGTTTTTTGATCTTATTAATTCTTTCAAAGAACCAACTTCTAGTTTCATTAATCTGATCTACTGTGTTTCTGGTTTCTGATTCATTGATCTCTGCTCTAATTTTAATTATTTCTCTTCTAATGCATGGCTTAGGCGTCATTTGTTGCTTTTTCTCTAGTTCTTTAATGTGTAGAGTTAGTTGGTGTATTCGGGATTTTTCTATTTTTTTGAGTGAGGCTTGGATGGCTATGTATTTCCCCCTTAGGACCGCCTTTGCAGTATCCCATAGGTTTTGGACTGATGTGTTTTCATTCTCATTGATTTCCATGAATTGTTTAAGTTCTTCTTTGATTTCCTGGTTGACCCAAACATTCTTGAGCAGAATGGTCTTTAGCTTCCAAGTGTTTGAATTTCTTCCAAATTTTTTCTTGTGATTGAGTTCCAGTTTTAAAGCATTGTGGTCTGAGAATATGCAGGAAATAATCTCAATCTTTTGGTATTGGTTGAGACCTGATTTGTGACCCAGTATGTGGTCTATTCTGGAGAAAGTTCCATGTGCTCTTGAAAAGAATGAGTCTTCCATTGTTTTAGGGTGGAATGTTCTGTATATATCTATGAGATCCATCTGGTCCTGTGTGTCATTCAAAGCTCTTGTTTCTTTGTTGATTTTCTGCTTAAATGATCTGTCTATTGCTGAGAGTGGAGTATTGAGGTCTCCTACAATTAATGTATTGTTATCAATATGACTTTTTATTTTGGTTAACAGTTGGCTTATGTAGATGGCTGCTCCCATGTTGGGGGTGTGCATATTTACAATTGTTAGATCTTCTTGTTGGATAGACGCTTTAAGAATGATATAGTGTCCTTCTGTGTCTCTTACTACAGTCTTTAGTTTAAAATCTAATTTGTCTGATATAAGAATTGCTACCCCAGTTTTCTTTTGAGGTCTGTTGGCATGGAAGATGGATCTCCATCCCTTCACCTTCAGTCTGGATGTATCTTTAGGTTCAAAATGAGTCTCTTATAGACAGTATATGGATGGGTCCTGTCTTTTTATCCAATCTGCAACCCTGTGCCATTTTATGGGAGCATTTAGGCCGTTCACATTGGGAGTGATTATTGAAAGATAAGAATTTATTGTCAGCATGTTGCCTGTGAAGACCTTGTTTTTATAGATTGTCCCTGTAAATTTCTGTTCTATATCACTCTTGGGGTCTTTCTCCTTTTATAGAACCCCGCTTAATATTTCTTGCAAGGTCGGCTTAGTGGTCAAATATTCTTATTTATTTATTTATTTATTTTTAAAGATTTTATTTATTTATTTGAGAGAGAGAGAATGAGAGAGAGAGAACACATGAGAGGGGGGAGGGTCAGAGGGAGAAGCAGGCTCCCTGCCGAGCAGGGAGCCCAATGCGGGACTCGCTCCAGGGACTCCAGGATCATGACCTGAGCTGAAGGCAGTCGCTTAACCAACTGAGCCACCCAGGTGCCCAGTGGTCAAATATTCTTTCAGTTTCTGCTGGTCCTGGAAGCTCTGCATCTTTCCATCCATTCTAAATGACAGCCCTTGCTGGGTAAAGTATTCTTGTCTGCATGTTCTTCTCATTTAGTACCCTGAATATATCTTGCCAGGCCTTTCTGGCTTGCCAGGTCTCTGTGGATAGGTCTGATGTTATTCTGATATTCTTCCTTCTGTACATAAGGAATCTCTTCCCCCTAACTGCCCTTAAGATGTTTTCCTTGGTTCTAAGATTTGCAGGTTTTACTATTACATGCTGGGGTGTTGGCCTGTTTTACTTGATCATAGGAGGTGTCCTCTCTGCCTCTAGGACATAAATGTTTGTTTCATTCCCCAGGTTAGGGAAGTTCTCAGCTACGATTTGTTCAAATATATCTTCTAGTCCTCTCTCTCTCTCCACCCCCTTAGGGATTCCAATAATTCTGACACTGGAATGTTTCATGTTGTTACTTATTTCTTATTTCTATTTTCATGGATTCTGAGTTGTTTTTCCCTGGCTTCCTCTTTTCCCTTTTTGTCTATTAATTGGTCTTTGAGTCACTAATTCGTTCTTCTGGCTCACTTACCCTAGCTGTTAGATTATCTAGATTAGATTGGATCTCACTGATAGCATTTTTAAGTTCTGCCAATTCAGCTTTCATTTCTGCCCTTAGAGACTCTATGTTGCCATTAATTGATTTCTCCATTCTAGCTATTGTCTTCACAATTCCTAGCCTGAATACATCTCCGACATCTTGGTTATATCTGAATCCATTTGTAAATCTGTGGCATAAATCATAATCCCTGAGTCTTTCCTATTTTGGGCGTTCCTCCTCCTAGTCATTCTGTTGAGGGGTGGTTGAGGGAATGTATAGAGTCCAAATTATTGACCACAATCCAAGCAAGATGCACCTGTTTTCTAGGGACATGAGGGTATCTGGTCTCTTGTTCTCCCAGCCTGTCTTCTGGGGGAGGGGCCTGCTGCGCTGTTACTCAGGCAACCCTGTTTGGGCAGAGTTGCCCTGCTCCCTGTGGTGGGGATGGGCTCAGTGAAAACTGTTTTTTTGTGGCTTTTGTTCTCTGGGGCGGCTTTCCCTGGCGGCTTTCCGCGTCTCTTCCGAGAGTCAGAGCAGAAGAGACCATTTCCAACCCTCTGCCTCAGAGCAGAGAGATTGCAGTTTGTTCTTCAGTGAGCTCTCCAGGCCACACTATCTCCATTTCTGTCTGTGTTGCTACAAACTGCAGCATCCTGGGTTGTGCGCCTCTCAGCAGGGCTCCTAGTACTCTCCTCCGGGTGGGGGCCCGTCTCTGTCCTTTGTGCTTCTAAAACCGCCAGCTGCCCCAGTTCACACATGTGGCCCAGCCACTCCAGTTTCCATCTGGGGGGCTGCCCTAAAGTCCTTTCCCTGCCGCTACCGGTCTGCGAGTCTGTGCCCCGTCCCCAGTGTGGGAGGCTGTCACTCACTGGCGTGTAGGATCCCCATGGCCAGGCTCCCTCCCGCTGCCATTTATCCTCCTATATATGCCTGCAGAATCACGGCTCCCCACTTCGTACCTCGAAACCAACCACCTGCGATATTCTGTTTGTAGAGATCCAGATCTTCTTACATCTCAGGGTGATTTCGTGGGTGCTCAGAGTGGTCTGGTAGATATCCAGCTCAATTCCGGGGACTGGTTGGAGTAGGGCCCCCTACTCCTCCACCATCTTTCCCCCTTTCATTTTATGGAAGGTCTACTAGCAAAAATAATCCTTAAATTTTGTTAATATGTGAAAGACTTTATTTCTCTCTTACTTTTGAAAGATAATTTTTCAAGCTACCGAATTCTAGGCTTACGGGTTTTTCTCTCAGCACTTTAAATATTTCACTCTACTTTTCTTGCTTGGATGGTTTCTGAGGAGAAGTTGGAAGTAACTCTTATTTTTTATACTAAGGTAAGTTGTTTTTTTCCCTCTGGCTTTCAGGATCAGTGGTTTGGTGTCTGACATTAATTGCGGGGGCGTGGGGGGGTTGTTCTCTGTCATTATTTTTTCAAATATTTCTTCTCTTCCTTTCTTTTCCTTTTCTAGTATTCTCATTTTGTGTATGCCACACTTTCTCAGTTGCCCCACAGTCCTTGGATATGCTGTTCTGTTTTTTGAGTCTTCTTTATCTTTGCTTTTCATTTTTTGAGGATTCTATTGATATATTCTCTGGCTCAGAGATTCTTTCTCCAGTTGTATCCAGTTTATAATAAGTCCATCAAAGGCATTCTTTATTTCTTTTAGTGTTTTTGATCTCTAGCATTTCTTTTTGGTTCTTATTAGGATTTCCAACTTTCTGTTTACATTTCCTGTCTGTTCTTGCATGCTGTCTACTTTATCCATTAAAGCTCTTAGCATATTAATCATAGTTATTTTAAATTCCCAGTATGATAGTTCCAATATCCTTGCCATGTCCAGTTCTTCAAATTGTGTGTGTGTGTGTGTGGGGGGGTGCCCTTTGATTTGACTTATAATTTTTTCTTGATAGCTGGATTAGATGTTTTGTATAAAAGAAACTGCTTTAAACAGGTCTTTATTAATATGGTAGTAAGGTGTTGGGGCAGGGGAAGCATTCTATAGTCTTATGACTAGGTCTAGGTCTTTTAGTGACCTTATGCCTCTGTACTATAAACTTCAAAAGCTATTGTTGAATATTTCCCATCCACCAGCAGCTTAGGCGCCTGTTAACTAGTTTTTCCTGAGGGCAGACCTTGTTGAGACCAGAGTACTCTTGTATATTTCCAAATGGCTCCTTTTTCCCTCCCCCTGCCAGAAGCAGGAGTGGATTTTTCTCTGATATTTACTGTGGGAATCTGGTTGAGATCCTGGAGGTAAGTCTGTTAATATTTTTAGGGTCTCCCTGTGACTGGGTCCCCCTAGAGGAGTTTTTAACACTCAGAGTTGTCCACATTGAGCCTCCAACAATTTATCAATTACAGTTCAGGTTTTCCTACCCTGGCTCTGGTTTCTGTAGTGGTTTCTGTGTGTGAGCTGAGCCTCTGTTTGGTAAACCATGACCCTTTGTAGTCTCCTGTCTCTCCAATGTTGGGGGACTTGGTTTTACTGAGTTCTTCTCGTTCTTATGGATCCAAGAAAAGTTGTTGATTTTTCAGTCTGTTCAGCTTATTACTTGATGATAGGATAGAGTGGTGACTTATAAGCTCCTCGCATATAGAACCAGAAATTGGAATCAGATTTTGCTTTTTAATCTAGATTAAAATCTCTTTTAAAATTTACTACAAAATGTCAATATAGTCAAAGGTATGAATAATAGTAAAACTCTCTGTACCTATCTCATGCACGAGCTCTAAAGCATTGCCAGCAGAGTTGTAGTGTCTCAAAGTTCTTCTCAATTGCAAAAGTAGAAACTCTGAATTTATTTATTATCTCATGCTTTAAAATGTGTGTTATATAACATGACATTATAATTTATGTGTTTATTCTGCGACTTGCTTTTCTAAGAATTCAACTTTACATTTGTGAGATTTATGTATGTTGATAAATATAGCTTTAGTTTATCTGCTACAAAGGATTCCATTGCATGAATATCGTATGATATATGTCTGTGTTGATGGACATTTAGCTACTCGCATGTTCTTTATAACCAGAACTCCTAACAATACTCTTCTGTATATTTCCTTCTGTATCTGTGCATTAGTTTCTCTAACATTTATACCTAAGAGTAAAATTATTGAGTGGAGGGTAATCACGCTTTAACTATACAATATGGGGCCCCATTATTCTCCAGATGGTTTTACATAATTAATATCCCTCGAAGAACTAGATGGTGGCTCTCTTTGCGCCACACCATCATAACACCTGATACTGATACTTATTAATGGAAATGAAATGGACTCCTATTCAGGTATTATTACTGAAGTTTGATATTTTTTCATGTATTTATTGGTCACTAGCCTGTCCTTATTTATGAATAACCAGTGTATTTTACCCCATAATGTTTTTTTGTCTTTTTCTTTATACACTTGGTGTACTAACGCTTTATTGCTTATATGCCCTTGGTATATCTTTTTTTTTTAATTTTTTATTGTTATGTTAATCCCCATACATTACATCATTAGTTTTAGATGTAGTGTTCCATGATTCATTGTTTGTGCATAACACGAGTGCTCCATGCAGAATGTGCCCTCCTCAATACCCATCACCAGGCTAACCCATCCTCCCACCACCCTCCCCTCTAGAACCCTCAGTTTGTTTTTCAGAGTCCATCGTCTCTCATGGTTCATCTACCCCTCTAATTTCCCCTCTTCATTCTTTCCCTCCTGCCATCTTCTTCTTCTTTTTTTTTTTCTTAACATATATTGCATTATTTGTTTCAGAGGTACAGATCTGAGATTCAACAGTCTTGCACAATTCACAGCGTTTACCAGAGCACATACCCTCTCCAGTGTCTATCACCCAGTCACCACATCCCTCCCACCCCACCCCCCACTCCAGCAACTCTCAGTTTGTTTCCTGAGATTAAGAATTCCTCATATTAGTGAGGTCATATGATACATGTCTTTCTCTGTTTGACTTATTTCACTCGGCATAATACCCTACAGTTCCATCCACGTCATTGCAAATGGCAAGATCTCATTCCTTTTGATGGCTGCATAATATTCCATTGTATATATATACCACAACTTCTTTATCCATTCATCTGTCGATGGACATCTTGGCTCTTTCCATAGTTTGGTTATTGTGGACATTGCTGCTATAAACATTGGGGTGCATGTACCCTTTCGGATCACTACTTTTGTATCTTTGGGGTAAATACCCAGTAGTGCAATTGCTGGATCATATGGTAGCTCTATTTTCAACTTTTTGAGGAACCTCCATACTGTTTTCCAGAGTGGCTGCACCAGCTTGCATTCCCACCAACAGTGTAGGAGGGTTCCCTTTTCTCCGCATCCCTGCCAACATCTGTCATTTCCTGACTTGTTAATTTTACCATTCTGACTGGTGTGAGGTGATATCTCATTGAGGTTTTGATTTGGATTTCCCTGATGCTGAGTGATGTTGAGCACTTTTTCATGTGTCTCTTGGCCATTTGGATGTCTTCTTTGGAAAAATGTCTGTTCATGTCTTCTGCCCATTTCTTGATTGGATTCTTTGTTCTTTGGGTGTTGAGTTTGATAAGTTCTTTATAGATTTTGGATACTAGCCCTTTATCTGATATGTCATTTGCAAATATCTTCTCCCATTCTGTCGGTTGTCTTTTGGTTTTGTTGACTGTTTCCTTTGCTTTGCAAAAGCTTTTTATCTTTTTGAAGTCCCAACAGTTCATTTTTGCCCTTGCTTCCCTTGCCTTTGGCGATGTTTCTAGGAAGAAGTTGCTTCGGCTGAGGTCAAAGAGGTTGCTGCCTGTGTTCTCTTTTAGGATTTTGATGGACTCCTGTCTCACATTTAGGTCTTTCAACTATTTGGAGTCTATTTTTGTGTGTGGTGTAAGGAAATGGTCCAGTTTCATTCTTCTACATATGGCTATCCAATTTTCCCAACACCATTTGTTGAAGAGACTGTCTTTTTTCCATTGGACATTCTTTCCTGCTTTGTCAAAGATTAGTTGACCATAGAGTTGAGGGTCCATTTCTGGGCTCTCTATTCTGTTCCATTGATGTATGTGTCTGTTTTTGTGCCAGTACCTTACTGTCTTGATGATGACAGCTTTGTAATAGAGCTGGAAGTCCGGAATTGTGATGCCACCAGCTTTGCTTTTCTTTTTCAACATTCCTCTGGCTATGCGGGGTCTTTTCTGGTTCCATACAAACTTTAGGATTATTTGTTCCATTTCTTTGAAAAAAGTGGATGGTATTTTGATGGGGATTGCATTGAATGTGTAGATTGCTCTAGGTAGCATTGACATCTTCACAATATTTGTTCTTCCAATCCATGAGCATGGAACGTTTTCCATTTCTTTTTGTCTTCCTCAATTGCTTTCATGAGTATTTTATAGTTTTCTGAGTACAGGTCCTTTGCCTCTTTGGTTAGATTTATTCCTAGGTATCTTATGGTTTTGGGTGCAATTGTATATGGGATTGACTCCTTAATTTCTCTTTCTTCTGTTTTGTTGTTGGTGTATAGGAATGCCACTGATTTCTGTGCATTGATTTTATATCCTGCCACTTTACTGAATTCCTGTATGAGTTCTAGCAGTTTTGGGGTGGAGTCTTTTGGATTTTCCACATAAAGTATCATATCATCTGCAAAGAGTGAGAGTTTCACTTCTTCTTTGCTGATTTGGATGCCTTTGATTTCTTTTTGTTGTCTGATTGCAGTGGCTAGGACTTCTAATACTATGTTGAATAGCAGTGGTGATAGTGGACATCCCTGCTGCGTTCCTGACCTTAGGCGGAAAGCTCTCAGTTTTTCCCCATTGAGAAGGATACTTGCTGTAGGTTTTTCATAGATGGCTTTTATGATATTGAGGTATGTACCCTCTATGCCTATACTCTGAAGAGTTTTGATCAAGAAAGGATGCTGTACTTTGTCAAATGCTTTTTCTGCATCTATTGAGAGGATCATATGAGTCTTGTTCTTTCTTTTGTTAATGTATTGTATCACGTTGATTGATTTGTGGATGTTGAACCAACCTTGCAGCCCAGGGATAAATCCCTCCTGGTCGTGGTGAATAATCCTTTTAATGTACTGTTGGATCCTATTGGCTAGTATTTTGGTGAGAATTTTTGCGTCCATGTTCATCAGGGATATTGGTCTGTAGTTCTCCTTTTTGATGGGGTCTTTGTCTGGTTTTGGGATCAAGGTAATGGTGGCCTCATAAAATGAGTTTGGAAGTTTTCCTTCCATTTCTATTTTTTGGAACAGTTTCAGAAGAATAGGTATTAATTCTTCTTTAAATGTTTGGTAGAATTCCCCTGGGAAGCCATCTGGCCCTGGGCTTTTGTTTGTTGGGAGATTTTTGATGACTGCTTCAATTTCCTTAGTGGTTATAGGTCTGTTCAGGTTTTCTCTTTCTTCCTGGTTCAGTTTTGGTAGTTGACACATCTCTAGGAATGCATCCATTTCTTCCAGGTTATCCAATTTGCTGGCATAGAGTTGCTCATAATATGTTCTTATAATTGTTTGTATTTCTTTGGTGTTGGTTGTCATCTCTCCTCTTTCATTCATGATTTCGTTGATGTGGATCATTTCTCTTTTCTTTTTGATAAGTCTGGCCAGGGGTTTATCAATCTTGTTAATTCTTTCAAAGAACCAGCTCCTCATTTCTTTGATCTGTTCTACTGTTCTTTTGGTTTCTATTTCATTGATTTCTGCTCTGATCTTTATTATTTCTCTTCTCCTGCTGGGTTTAGGCTTTATTTGCTGTTCTTTCTTCAGCTCTTTTAGGTGTAGGGTTAGGTTGTGTACTTGAGACCTTTCCTGTTTCTTGAGAAAGGCTTGTATTGCTATATACTTTCCTCTTAGGACTGCCTTTGCTGCATCCCAAAGATTTTGAATAGTTGTGTTTTCATTTTCATTGGTTTCCATGAATTTTTTAAATTCTTCTTTAATTTCCTGGTTGACGCATTCATTCTTTAGTAGGAAGTTCTTTAGCCTCCATGTATTTGAGTTCTTTCTGACTTTCCTGTTGTGATTGAGTTCTAATTTCAAAGCACTGTGGTCTGAAAATATGAAGGGAATGATCCCAATCTTTTGGTACCGGTTGAGACCTGATTTATGACCTAGGATGTGATCGATTCTGGAGAATGTTCCATGAGCATTAGAGAAGAATGTGTATTCCGTTGCTTTGGAATGGAATGTTCTGAATATGTCTGTGAAGTCCATTTGGTCCAGTGTGTCATTTAAGGTCTTTATTTCCTTGTTGATCTTTTGCTTAGACGATCTGTCCATTTCAGTGAGGGGGGTGTTAAAGTCCCCCACTATTATTGTATTGTTGTCGATGTGTTTCTTTGCTTTTGTTATTAATTGGCTTATATAATTGGCTGCTCCCATGTTAGGGGCATAGCTATTTACAATTGTTAGATCTTCTTGTTGGATAGACCCTTTAAGTAGGATATAGTGTCCTTCCTCATCTCTTAGTACAGTCTTTGGTTTAAAATCTAATTTGTCTGATATAAGGATTGCCACCCCAGCTTTCTTTTGGTGTCCATTAGCATGGTAAATGGTTTTCCACCCCCTCACTTTCAATCTGGGGGTGTCTTGGGGTCTAAAATGAGTCTCTTCCAGACAGCATACCGATGGGTCTTGTTTTTTAATCCAATCTGATACCCTGTGCCTTTTGATTGGCGCATTTAGCCCATTTACATTCAGGGTAACTATTGAAAGATAGGAATTTAGTGCCATTGTATTGCCTGTAAGGTGACTGTTACTGTATATTGTCTGTGTTCCTTTCTGGTCTATGTTGATTTTAGGCACTCTCTTTGCTTAGAGGACCCCTTTCAATATTTCTTCTAGGGCTGGTTTCATGTTTGCAAATTCCTTTGGTTTTTGTTTGTCCTGGAAGCTTTTTATTTCTCCTTCTATTTTCAATGACAGCCTAGCTGGATATAGTATTCTTGGCTGCCTATTTTTCTCATTTAGTGCTCTGAATATATCCTGCCAGTCCTTTCTGGCCTGCCAGGTCTCTGTGGATAGGTCGGCTGCCAATCTAATGTTTCTACCATTGTAGGTTACAGATCTCTTCTCCTGAGCTGCTTTCAGGATTTTCTCTTTGTCTCTGAGACTCGTAAGTTTTACTATTAGATGTTGGGGTGTTGACCTATTTTTATTGATTTTGAGAGGGGTTCTCTGTGCTTCCTGGATTTTGATGCCTGTTTCCTTCCCCAAATTATGGAAGTTCTCTGCTATAATTTGCTCCAGTATACCTTCTGCCCCTCTCTCTCTTTCTTCTTCTTCTGGGATCCCAATTATTCTAATGTTGTTTTGTCTTATGGTATCGCTTATCTCTCGAATTCTGCCCTCATGATCCAGTAGTTGTTTATCTCTCTTTTTCTCAGCTTCTTTATTTTCTCTCATTTGGTCTTCTATATGACTGATTCTCTCATCTGCCTCATTTATCCTAGCAGTTAGTGCCCCCATATTTGATTGTACCTCATTAATAGTCTTTTTGATTTCTACTTGGTTAGATTTTAGTTCTTTTACTTCTCCAGAAAGGGTTTCTCTAATAACTTCCATGCTTTTTCAAGCCCAGCTAGTATCTTTAAAGTGATGATTCTGAACTCTAGATCCGACATCATACTAATGTCCGTATTGAGTAGGTCCCTGGCAGTCAGTACTACCTCTTGTTCTTTTTGTTGAGGTGATTTTTTCCATCTTGTCATTTTGTCCAGAGGAGAATAGATTAATGAGAGAACAAAATGCTAATAGGGTAACAACATTCCCAGAAAATATACTCTAAACAAATCTGAAAAGACCTGAAGCAGTGGAAAAAGAAAGGGAAAGAGAGAAAAAAGAAAAAGAAAAAAATAAAAAAACAAACAAAAACAGAACAAAACAAAACAAAAAACCAGAATATGATCAAATATGATCAGGCTGGTATATAGATCAGTGCCACACACTAGATTTGGGGTGTATTTTGGTCTGTTAGAAGAAAGTGCCTCCCAAAATTTTAAAGAAAGAAAAACTTGTATATGTACAAACATAAGGGTTGATATGATGAAGGGATGGAATATGACTGTAAAGATGGAAATTATAAACAATTTTATAAAAGGAATTGATAAGAAGTTGTTTGAAAAAAGAAAGAAGAGGATTTAAAAAAAAAGAAAAAAGAAAAAAGAAGGGAGAGAATGTGATCAGGCAGGGGAGTAGAAAAAAAACATACACTAGAGATTTAGGGTATATTTTGATCTGTTAGAAGAAACTATCTCAAAATTTTAAAGAGAGAACAACTTATATATATATGCCAAAAATACGGGTAACTACTATGAAGGGATAGAATATGACTCTAAAAATGAAAAATAAAAATGAAAAATAATTTTTTTTTAAAAAAGGGATTGATAAGATGTTGTTTGAAAAAGGGAAAAAGAAAAATTCAAAAAAAAAAAAGACAGTTAAAAAAAAAATTAACTTTGAAAGACTAAAGAATCATGGTAAAAAAGCCATGAATTCTATGTGCATTATTCCCCTAGCACTGGAGTTCTGCCGTTCTCATTGATTGGTAAACTTGGTCTTGGCTGGCTGTTCTTGCTGATCTTCTGGGGGAGGGGCCTGTTGCCGTGGTTTCCAAAAGTCCTTGCCGGAGGGGGAATTGCCCCGCCATTGCCCCCTTCCGGGTTAAGTAATCTGCTCGGCTTTGCTCTCCAGAGCTTTTGTTCCCTGCAAGCTTTCCATATAGCTTTGGAGGCGGAGAGTGAAAATGGCAGCCTCCCAATCTCTGCCCCGGAGGAGCCAAGAACTCAGGGCCCCACTTCTCAGTGAGCCCCCAGAGAAAAGCTGTCAATCACTCCTATCTCCCCGGTCTCTGGCCGCACTCCGTGCTCACCCGGCCTGTGACCGAGTGTTTCTATCTCTGGCACCCGACCCCGGGTGGAGTCCCCAAACCCAGCAGATCCCTGTGGTGCACTCCCGCACCTCTCCTCTCGGGGGAAGAAGGGGAGTCTCCCCAGATCTGCCGCTTGTTGGGTCCCTGCTGGAGGAGCAGGGGCCCAGCTGTGCCACGGATCACAGTTTATGGCCACCCCGAGCTGAGAGCCCACGCCTGGGCTCTGTCTCTGCAGCCGGCTTCCCCGCTCTGATACCTGGGAGCTCTGCCGCACTCAGCCACCCCCGGTCTTTCTGTGACCCTGAGGGTCCTGAGACCACACTGTCCCGGAGGGTTCCACCCCCTGCTTAGCCACCAGAGTGATGTCCCTCAGCGGAGCAGACTTTTAAAAGTTCTGATTTTGTGCTCCGTGGCTCTATCACTTGCCAGAAGCGGCCGACGGAGGCCCCTCCCCCGCCGTCTATCCTCCCGAATATCGCCTCGGATTCACTTCTCTGCACGTCCTACCTTCCAGAAAGTGGTTGCTTTTCTGTTCAGAGAGTTGTTGCTCTTCTTCGATCTCCTGTTGAGTTAGTAGGTGTTCGGAATGGTTTGATCCCTATCCAGCTGAATTCCTGAGAGGAGATGAAATCCAGGTCTCCTACTCCTCTGCCATCTTGCTCCGCCTCCCTGTGGTATATCTTTTCCTAGTTTGTAATCTGTCTTATTTTTCTTATGTTTCTGAAGAATAGTAGTCTGGATATCAATGTGTATAAATTTAGCAATATTTTATGTGCTTTTTTGGATTTCATTTAATATATTTTAAACTACTGTGAGAAAATATAGTAAGAGCTCTAAAATCTTATATATTTGTGCTTAATGCATGTGGAACTGATGTTTGGTATTGTTTGCTACATGGACCTATTCCCTATTCCACCATTGATAATTATCACAGTATAATTTTTTTTTAAAGAAGATTCTTTTTTTTTTTTTAAAGATTTTTATTTATTTATTCATGAGAGACAGAGAGAGAGAGAGAGGCAGAGGGAGAAGCAGGCTCCCAAGGAGCAGAGAGCCCGATGTGGGACTCGATCCCAGGATCCTGGGATCATGACCTGAGCCGAAGGCAGACGCTCAACCATCTGAGCCATCCAGGTGCCCTATCACAGTATAATTTATTAAATACTTCATCCTTTCCTGATCTGAAATGCCACTTCCATCATATATTAAAATTCCAAATTTACATTTCTGTGATCTATATCTATTCCAACACTATATTTAATACTTTCCGCAAAGCTAGTGTTGCAAATTTTAGGGTATCTTTAAAATATTAAAATTTCTTATGCATCAACATGATATACATTTCTATGTATTTAATATATTTCAATAGTTTTATAATTTGTTCCATGATGGTCACGATCACCTTGTGTTAAAGATATATCTCTGATACCTGCACACATACCACACACAGAAACATAACATAAACATCCATATGAAAAGAAAGAGATTGAGTTGAGAGATTCTGTTGAATTGAGATTGAAAGGGAAAAAGAGTTGCTATGGAAAATGGAATCATTTTAAAAATATGCTTTCTAACTTTGTTGTTGCTTTCTAGCTTTGTATATTGATTGTATCTTTGCCAAAATTGCTAAATTCTCTCATAAATTATAAAGATTTTAGGTTCCTTTGGGTTTTCTATATAGAAAGTAACATACTTGGTGAACATGACAGCTCTGCTTCCGCATTTATAATCTCCATAATTTTATATCTTTCTCTTGACATATATAATGTCTAGACCTGCATACCTTTCTTTCTTCTCCCTTTCTTTCCTTCTTTCTTCCTTCTTTCTTTTTTCTTTCCTAGAAAGGCACACGTCTCATTGTTTTGCAGGCAAATTCATATCATTCTCTTCTGCTGCTGCTTCTTTATTTTTCTAACCTCCAGTGCTGGGTGCCCCAGTAATGAGACCTTTGATTTCCTCTCCTCTCTTTATATATTCCTAAGTACATACATTTCATCTCATTGCATTAATCACATAAGAACATATATGACTCTCAAGTTCATACATCTAGGTTAGTACCCTTCTTGAACTTGAGACTTGCATGTAACACTATTTATTCAACTTCTCCAACTTATATGTGTATTAAGGACCTTAAACTTACCAGCTTGGAAAACAAATACCAACCACAGGTGAGGTGAAGCATGGTTTGTCTGGGATAGTTTAGGTTATAACTCTCACCTGGAATAATAAGTAATGGTGCCCCTTTTAACTCTGATAAGTGTTGTGAGTAGGAAAACCAATTATCGGTTTACTCTACCTTTGCATATTGTAAATGCCCTTTCTTTTGGCTTGACTTTGTTATTTAGGTTAACTACTTGGACTTTATCAGCATTTGAATTTAGGGATATTTTTCTTTTTTTTTTCTTTATTTAAATTCAATTAGCCAACATATAGTACATCATTTTTTCAGATGTAGTGTTCAATAATTCATCAGTTGCATATAGCACCCAGTGCTCATCACAGGGGTACCTGGCTGGCTCCATTGGTAGAGTAGGGATATTTTTCTACATGAACATGAGAGTAAGTTTGTCAAGTTCCCTGAATCCCACTGCATTTTTCAATGAATATACATGGAGTTATAAGTGATTTGGAAAGTGTGGAGGATATTTTGTTTCTATTCCCAGTATTACTTCTTTTATTATCTTTGGATAATAGCCGTGAGGTTTGGTTCAGTTTCCAAAGGTAGTTGTTTATTGGCTTAAGTTAATCAGCACCTGGCATTTTTCTCACCATTGTGATTAGTTGAGTTGAATATATAACTGAAATTTGACTCATTAGAATGTATTTCAGTATTTTTATTTAAAGGTTGTGAAATACATACTTTCCCCTCCACCACCCCCCAACATGGACAGGGAATTCCATAGCCCAGGGAGCTTTTGGTAACTAACTTGAAATCAGGAAAACACAACAAAACAACACAAAAACTTCAGAATAAAGTTAACAACACACAGAGTATAACATATACTAAGATGGAAAAATAGTAAGACTTTGGACATAGTCAATAAGTTAAGCCAATTTTGAATTTTAGTTTTCTTCTGGACTTCTAGTTACATGAGCCAATAAATTCCCTGGTCCGTAATGCCAATTTGATTAGATCTGATGTTACTTTTTACATTAAGTGACCTAATTAACACAGGGATAAACAATGGCATTTTTGTATTTTATCCTCCCAGTCAGGAAAGGAATATGACCTTGTTTACATCTTTTCTACATGCCTCAGTAAATGTTTGTCTTTCTGTACATATCCTGCCAATTTTACTGTTTATTCCTTGTGATTTTCCTAGAAAGGATTACTATAGAGACTAAATTGACAATATAAGTTGAACCTCCAATTTTATAGACATTAGCTACACATGCAAAATGGTGAAGGAAAGCATTGTTTGGGAGTCCTTTAACAATTCAAGACATAGTTCATAATCAGAAATAAACTAAGTGCAGTAAATTTTCACTTCTAAATGGTATACATAAAAAGACTAAGATTAATATATTATTTGAAAAATTGTAGAAAATATCCTGATCATGATACCCGGCTCTAAAACAGGAAATTATACTGTGAATGATTCAAACTAGATTACCAAACATTGAAACTTCTACAACGTGACGCATAAATTTAGCCTAAAAGTGAAAAAAATTTTTTTTATAAATACCAAATATATTGACAGGAAGTTTAAACTTACCTATAGCCCTTGGATTTTGACGAATGGAACATTTCTTAAACTGCTACTATGAAGACAAATGAAAAAATTTCAGAAACCTATGGAAGCTATTAAAATATAAATTGATATAAACTTTATAAATTCTTAAAAGAAACACTGCTTTACTAAAGGGAATAAATCTTTTGTTGAATTGACCATTTGGTGAAAGAATCATTTGATGAACAGCTAGCTATTTGGTGAAATGATCCATTTCTGCTGCTATTAACATTCTCTTATTTCTAAAGCTTATTGTGAAAATTCTTAATTTTATGTCTTTTGTTCTATGTCAGTATTCAGTTACTCTGTGCCTGGTATTTTTAAATAAAAGTACAGTAGAAAAAAATTATATCTGCTTTTTGGATTGGCTGTCAAACACTCTATGATACCTAAGCCATATCTAGATTGTTAAAGCATAAACAATTCTGAAATTTTGTAGTGAATGTCTAATTCTGAGTTTAGCCTTCCTTTCCATTTGTTTCCTGTGATTTCCCAAGTCCATGGTAAATATGGAGATTTAACTTACTTTTAGAGCTAGAAGTATAATGTTTCAGTGTAATTAAAATTGGCTTCTGAGTTGTAAAAAGACTAAACTACAATTTGGTTCAATTCTTGGTAGACAGATTAATTATACCCAAGAGACTAATTACTTTTCCAATTTTGATGTTTTAAAATTGTAGTGTGGATCTTGTGCATTAGGTAATTAAGCAATTGTTTATTTTTGAGGATTAACTCAAATGACTTACATTAGAGAACTATACCCTGGGAAAATATTGCTTTGTTTTAAAGGCAACAATGCAAAAATGCTAACATTTCATTGTCCTTTTTATTTTAAGTGTGATATTTAATTAACTAAGTAATTAGGGACTTATTAATTATGACTGATTTTTACTTTTAAAATAAATGTTACAAAAATGTCCAGTTTACTGATATTGATATAAATGTAAATTAGTCAATTATATAATTCATTTTAATTAAGGTCATCAGAAGCACTCCACTCTTACATAAAATAAAGGGCACTCAAACCTAGTTTTTAAATTAATTGACCTAATTATGTGTATCTCTATAATTTATTTCCATGAAAAGGGTACATATTCATAAAATACAGTATCTTTTGCTTTATTTAATCTTTTGAATCTTGCATGCTTCCTTTAAGATTGTACATGTGAATTTCTCAGTTTGCACTCTTGAAAGTTATATCATCTTGACAAGATGCTAAACCCATATTTATATCTAACTATAATAATAATGTAGTGACAATACTCAACAGCTTATCTTCAAAGAGCTCAAAGGCTGTGGATAATATGTTATCACACACATCACAGCATTCTTGTGAATTCTTCTGCTTTCTTTTCTTTTTGTTTGAATTAAGTAATCCCCGAATAGTAGAAAATGAAAACACTAGACTGGGAGCATTATGAACAGCATCGTTTATTATTTCTTAACTCTAAAATAGGAATTTTGAATTTTTAAGGTTTTATAAAAAGTTTCAATGACATGTAATTAGGAAAAATATCCAACTAATCTAATTCAATCTTTCTCATAAAGCAGGATGACCTTTATATTATTGCATACATAGCATCACTCAATTGTACTTAAAGCCTCCTATGTCGGGAGACAATCTCTTCCAGTATTAAGTAGCTCTACTTCCCTAAAATATAGTTTTCGTATTGAGCTGACATCTGTCTGCATGTACAGTTCACCCTTTGGCTCCTATTCTTTACCATAGGACAATACATCACAAATATTGACCATTGATCAAATATTGACCCCAATCTCAGGTCAATATTTGAGCAGCATTTGAGGCATTTCTTTCTTTCTTTTTTTTTTTTAAATATTCTATTTATTTATTTGATAGAGAGGAGAGAGATATCATAAGCAGAGGGAACGTCAGAGGGAGAGGAAGAAGCAGGCTCTCTGCTGAGCAGGGACCCCAATGTGGGACTCAATCCCAGGACCCTAGGATCATGACCCAAGCCAAAGGCAGACACTTAACCGACTGAGCCACCCAGGTGCCCCTGAGGTATTTCTATTAATGAGTCAAAGCTTGATGTCAGGATATGACCTGCAGAGGGGCTCAGATTTATAGTTTCTGAACTATCTGGATACTACGGGCAGCCAGTATTTTTTGGAAATGGGAGAGATTCTGAGGAGACCTGTTGCATTAACAGAATAAATTAGACAGGGAAAATTCTGAGTGTAAACATAAGGTTTGCAGAATAACCCAGGAAAAAGATAATGGGAACCTTGTCCAGTAAAACAATATAAGGTTTGAAAAAAGTGGAAGAGTTTGAAATTTTTTTAGAGTTAGCTTGGAAGATACGGTGACTCACTAGATATGAGGCAGAATAGCTAGCATCAAATATGACTAATATTGAGAGCCTGAATGACAGCAGGAACTATAATGACATCAGGAGAGTATCTCATTTAGTCAACAGATACTGAAAATTCACCATGTAACTCTCTCTAAATATCAATTCCTGCTTAACCCTTTCAAATGGTTGCTTATTGCACACCAAATAAAAACCAAATACCCTACTTTGCTTTCCAAGCTCTTCATGATCTGATTATTCCTACCTTTTTGACATCATCTCATGCTATTCTAGCCCATATTTATGGTCTTCCATCCCGACATTTTATAAATTTATTTCTTTGCACATTTTATGGCAAGCTTGTTACTATATTAGTATTTACTGTATTTGCTATAACCTATGCCTGAAATACTCTTTCCTGAAATCTCCTTGGTTATTCATGTAGGTCATAGGTAAAGTATCGTCCTCTTAGAGAAGACTTCCCTGACAAAACATCCACATTTTTAGTTTCCTTTGAATTGAACTGTGGTTTCATGGGATTTTTCTTAGACAGTTTTGTTTTTTCTTTATATTTAAAATATATGTATCATATATTCACATTTTTTCAATCTCTACTCATACCTTTCATTATGTTGAATACCTTTTGTTGTAGGAGGCCACTCTCCCAGAATGTTCCGTCTTCCTGCTAGAATCCCAATCAAGTTGCTTTGTTGATAGTTCTTTTTCTGGTGTTTTCTTGATTACTTTACAGATATTTTCTTTTCTCCTCCCCAACCCTTTTTTGGCATCCCATGACTTCCTCTTTCTTTACTGGGTAAGTACTATAAGAAAGAAGTCCCAAACAGCACTGGAAGCACAAAAATGTCAGTGGAAGGTCTTTTCTGCATTCTTTCAGGTACCTACGTTGATGGAAGTTATGATATCTTCAACATGTGGTTTTTCAGGTGCAATCTGTAGTAGGGTTAGTGCAATAGGAGCTACTTTTTAAAAAATCACTGACAGCCAGAACTCCAGGTGTACTATCTTAGACCAAAGTTCTCTTTTTCTGTGGTAGTTGTTTATTTTTCCCTTCTGACTCATTCTTTGTCTCTGCATATATACTTGCTCAAAATAATCTATTAGCACCGTTTCTCTTTATTTAGGGTTGACGTGCCCTGCTGCAGGTCGTTCCAACTGGAATGACCTCATACATTCTGTTTACATTACCTAGGTAAAAATCAGCGTTGCAGTATTGCATTCTTATTTTAATTTGTATTTCCTTCATGACATAAGATGTGGAGCTCATTTTCATATGCTTATTTGCCATCTGTATATTATCTTTGGTGAGGTGTTCAATATGGTCTTTGATCCATTTTTAATTGGATTATTTGTTTCCTTGTTACTGTTTTATTTTATTTTATTTTATTTTATTTTATTTTATTTTATTTTATTTTATTTTATTTTATTTTATTTTATTTTATTATGTTATGTTAGTCACCATACAGTACATCATTAGTTTTTTGATGTAGTGTTCCATGATTCATTGTTTTCATATAACACCCAGTGCTCCATGCAATACGTGCTCTCCTTAATACCCATCACTGGGCTAACCCATCCCCCCACCCCCCTCCCCTCTAAAACCCTCACTTTGTTTCTTGGAGTCCATAGTCTGTCATGGTTCATCTCCCCATCCGATTCCCCCCCTTTCATTTTTCCCTTCCTTCTAATGCCCTCCATTGCTATTCCTTATATTCCACAAATAAGTGAAACCATATGATAATTGATTTTCTCTGCTTATTTCACTTAGCGTAATCTCCTCCAGTCCCCTCCATGTTGATGTAAAAGTTGGGTATTCATCCTTTCTGATGGCTGAGTAATATTCCATTGTATATATGGACCACATCTTCTTTATCCATTCATCTGTTGAAGGGCATCTTGGCTCCTTCCACAGTTTGGCTATTGCGGACATTGCTGCTATGAACATTGGGGTGCATATGGCCCTTATTTTCACCACATCTGTGTCTTTGGGGTAAATACCCAGGAATGCAATTGCTGGGTCATTAAGAGTTCTTTGTATATTTTGGAAAACAGTCCTTTGTCAGAGGTTTGCTTTTGCAAATGGTTTCTCCTAATCTGTGGCTTATCTTCTAATTCTCTTGACATTATCTTTCATAGAGTAGAAGTTCTTAATTTTAATGAATTCAATTATTTCTTTCCTGAAATGTGCCTTTGGTGTTGTTGATTTCTCTTTTTTATTGTTTTGTTGCAGTTTTTTTTTTAATTATACCAGAAACAATTCCTTTGTATTTCTATATATATTATGAACTATTTCCTACTGGTGAACAAATGTTTTTAATTTTAATGAAATCCAATTTATCATCTTTTTCATTTATAGTTAATATTTTGTGTGTCTTCTCTATGGAATTTTTGCCTACTACCTTCATACTCTTGAAGATTTTCACTTACATTTTCTTATAAATCTTTATAGATTTTTTATGTTGAGTGGTAGGGTTCAAGTTTCATTTATTTTCATGGATGTATCCAGGTATTGTAGCATCATTTGTTGAAATAGCATTCTTTTCCTTAATAAAATACCTTCAGACTATTGTTGAAAATCAGTTGACTTTTTTGTGGACTCTATTCTCTTCCATTGATTTATTTGTCTCTTTATATTTTGATACACTCTATTTGGATTACTGTAGGTCTGTGAAAAGTCAGCTCTTTTATAAAGATTGTTTCGGTTATTTTAGATTTTTAGCATTTCTATGTAACTTTGGGGATAGACATGTCAAAAGAAAAATGAGTTGAAATTTTGATTGAGATTGCATTAAAACATAGAGACTGATTTGACGTCTTTATAATATTAAGTCGTCCAATCCATCAACATGACATATTTATTTAATTAGGTTTTTAACTTCTCTCAGCAATGCTTTTTAGTTTTAAGCTAGAGTTTTTTATATCTTTGTTAAACTTCTTATTATTTATTTTTAATATTACTCTACTCTAATTTTTCACATTTTATTTGCAGTTGTTTGGAACTAGAAAATAGAGATACATTTGACTTTATGGATCTTTTTTTTAAATTTTGTGTTCTGGTAAGTTTATTTTTCTATCAAGAGTATTTCCTTGTATGTGGCCTAAACTTCAATAAGGAGCTACTAATTAGAACTATCATTTTCTGACCAGTGGTGTTTTTAAGGAATATAATTTAAAAGGTTATAAAATAAACACAGAAAAAAAATCAACCCAGGTAATTCAGAGCTAGAACACTGAGTAGATAATAATACTTATGGTAGGATGAGCAAAGATGTTTGTTGTTTACCAGTATGCAACAAAACCTGTTTTTTGTCAAATAGTTCTGTCAAAATTGGTAAATCTATATTATTAGACTATCATTTTGCGGATAGAATAATATATTCTTTCATTTTTTAAAATAGAAAAATGGATTAAAGATGTATGGCCTCAGCACGAATACATTTTTTATTGTGTTGATTTGCTATTACTTATAAATATACAACATATTCTGTCTTCAGAGATTTTATAATAATATCTCAAAGAAAACAAGTGCTGAAATCATGTGGGATCAGCAAAGGTAGTTAACTTCTGCTTCTTTGGAGAGAGTTGAAATAAAATGGAAATAAAATTGCTAGATTTTATAAAGCAGGGATATATTAACTTACCAAATAAACATCTTTTTCTTGTGTTTTTCAGGATGAAATTGAGATTATGAAGCTCCTGAGGTGAGAATATTGGTCACAAATCAATAAAACCAATTACAGTCTGTTTTCAACTTCCTTAGATTTGGGACTTTGCATCACATAATTGTGTCGATGAGCTAAAAAAAGAGTAAAAATGAGTAGTTTTATTTTGATATATTTTATTTTATAGTATAAATAGTATTTCTGTTCTTCAGTAGAACACTTACTGTTATAAGAATTTTATAAAATATGTAGACATATTTCCTAAGAGTTCTAGTTCTTACAGATAGAAAACAGAATAAATGGAGACAGAAATGTGCTAGCAATGGTTTGGGAAGAAGAAAAAATGTGTAATATATCTTCATTCAGTCTTATTTACTAGTATTCTCTTTTTCTAATAAAATATGTCCACATTATGTCCAAATATGCCATAGTAACAAAATGACACCCATAGAACTGAGCTTATTCTAAGCATATAAAGTCAAATATTGTTAAACATGTGATTTTTATTCTAGTGTACTGAAACCTTAGTGGTATTAGCAGATATTCCTTTCACAAAGTAAATATTAGGTTTTGCTTTGCTTTGTTGTTGGTGATGTTGCTGTTAAAGGTTATTTGGAAGAGAAATCTTATCTTTTCCCCATCAGTTTCTGTAAAGACTGTTTATCACTATTACTGCGTCATTGGATATCAGGAGTTTTTATTAGCATCATGAGAACTGAAAAAAAAATTGATTCAAGATTTATCTTATTTAAATAGGTGTAAATGAAGGAAACCTCCACAAATACGTTACAGACCCCAATGTTAAAATATCTTCTTTAACTTCTTTCAGATTTACCCCATCTGCTCCATATAATATTCCATGACTCTTCATAAATAGAAAAAAAAAAGGACAGGCAGAGCTGTTTTTATAGGCAATATGATTTACTTTTTAATAATTATAGTTTAGCACTACCAACTAAGTGATAGTTCTGAAGTATTTAGTTGTTTATAGGTGTTTCAAATATTTTGAATTTTTTCCATCTTGCGTATCAGAGGGGGCATCTAGATTTCTATTAAGAAGCAAAAAAATTGATCTACATGGAAATGTAAACTTTAAGAGAGAGATAATGAAGCAAATTCCTTGGAAGGAAGAAAAATAATTAAGTAAATATAAGGCCATGTGTTTCTCACTAAAGCAGAACACAGATTCAAACAATGTAAAAATTGAGGAGGGGGCAAAATAAAAAGTGACCTCTTTTGTCTTTCAGGGCTTACCATTAGCCCGCTATATGGTTCACATCAACATAATTGACACATTCAGCTCCATAAACACATTTTCCCTCAGATTTCATTTTTATTCCCACAACCCACTTGAATGAGTCTAATAGTGGTAGTGGTATTTTTAACAGTTAAATGAGGTATAGGAGCTGGTTTTGGTGAGAAGTAACAAAGACAGCAGGGATGTGGAGTCAGAAGATCTGCATTAGAGGTGTCTTTACTCATCCTCCCACTGGCATCCTGTTCTCTTAGAGTAGGGAGGGCACTGTTCTGTTGGTTGTATTGTAGGGAACAGTTTAGCCTACATTTGTAATGAGGGAATCACTAAATATTTGAATGGCAGGATTCATGGGTGTTGCTTTTCTTTTTTTCCTCCCTTCTACAGAATGGCGTAATAGAGGTCAGGGATTGTTTCTCCATGGAAAGAGGTTGAGATCTCACAATCTCATCCTGATCACCTACTTGGAAATTAGGCTGTGATGGTAATATTGGCACCATGTCCCAATTTGTCATCCCTGTTCCCCCAATACTGGGTGAATGTTCAACTCTTAAAAGACATAGTGATCTTGTGGCCTATTTGAACTTGATGCTATTTAGGCCTAAAGTATTGTAGAACAAATTTGCATAGTGCAGTAAGTCTATGCATTGAGTTATATGGTTCCACAGCCTGAAATCATCTTGCCTCTCATTTGATAGCAATTGCAACTCCTGCAAAATAATATGGTTTGAAGATCATATATGAAAGGATAACTATAGTCTGTGGGACAATATTCAGAAAATCCTGGATTTCCTGGCCCAAATAGCCTCACAATTTCATCCTTTGCTCTTGCACTGGAGACCACAGAGTGTTATATCCCATTTTTATTCATACTTGTGTTCTTAATAACCTTGGCTTTGGGTGGGAGAGAATTAAATAGTATAAGAGAGATAACAGAAAATGCAGAAGAAATGGAAAAGAAAGGTACCTCATATAAGGATTAAAAGAAGAAAACACAGGCTTGAAGATTTATTCAAAGTATTTATTTAGGCATTGTCAAATTATAAATTATCTTCCAAAATCTAAATATAGATCTGGTTCTGTAATCAGAACCATTGTATACAGTGGCAAGTCACTTTTAAGATACCAGATTTTCAGTATTTCATTTCAAAGTGACTTTTAAAATAAAGATCTTTATCTTATAAAGCAAACCCAAAGGCCATTAGGATAAAGTTCAGAAGATGACCTACAAGGATGTCAAAGTGACATAACTTTCTATTGTTTCAAATATAGAAAAATCACATATCTTTCTTGTAAAGAACTTTGAATAACTTAGAGGTTATACAAACCATCATGTTCAGAAGCCTTGGCCATTTCCATTGTGATTTAAGATCTGCAGACTTGCCTAGCAATTCCAATAGATCTTTAAGGCAAATCTGATGCTGCATACACAGCAAAACATTGCTTTGGACTGTTTATAAAGTAATAGCTCATGCCTGAAATGTCATTAATAAATTATTCTTCTCCTTGTAGTCTTTAAATCAAGCTACTGAAATTCTGCTTATTCTACTTCTGAAGTGTTCTCTATTTCTTTTGGATTTCCCAGGCTAATATCTTGTTAAACTTTGCTTGAACCCCTGAAAGGCATTGTTGCTCTCTAACTTTAGTTCCATCATTCTACCTTCAGAGTTACACTACAATAATACAATTTGAATTTTAGGATTTTCTTTTCTTTTTATTTTTTTCTGATTTGTATTTTATTTATTTTTATTTTTAAGTTTTTATTTGAATTCCAGTTAGTTAACATAGAGTGTAATATTAGTTTCAGGTGTACAGTATGGTGATTCAACACTTCCATACAATACCCAGTGCTCATCACAAGTGCCCTCCTTAATCCCCATCACCTATTTCACCCATTCCCCCCACCAACCTCCCCTCTGGTAACCATCAGTTTGTTCTCTATAGTTAAGAGTCTGTTTCTTGATTTGCTTCTCTCTCTTTCTTTTTTCCCCCCCTTGGCTCATTTGTTTCTTAAATTCCACATATGAGTGAAATCATATGGTATTTGTCTTTCTTTGACTGATTTATTTCACTTAGCATAACACCCCCTAGCTCTATCCATGTTGTTGCAAATGGCAAGATTTCATTCATTTATGGCTAAGTAATATTCCAGTGTGTGTGTGTGTGTGTGTGTGCATACCACTTCTTTATCCATTCATCAATTGATGGACAGTTGGGCTGCTTCAGTAATTTGGTTATTGCAGATAATACTGCTATAAACATGGGGCTGCATGTGTTCCTTTGAATTAGTATTTTTGTATTCTTTGGGTAGATACCCAGTAGTGTGATAGCTGGATCATAGGGTAGTTCAATTTTTAACTTTTTGAGGAACCTCCATACTTTTTTCCACAGTGGCTGCCCCAGTTTGCATTCCCACCAACAGTGCAGAAGGGTTCCCCTTTCTCTGCATCCTAGCCAACACCTGTTGTTTCTTGTGCTTTTGATTTTAGCCATTCTGACAGGCCTGAGGTGATATCTCATTGTAGTTTTGATTTATATTTCCCTGATAATGAGTGATGTTGAGCATCTTTTCATGTGTCTGTTGGGCATCTGGATGTCTTCTTTGGAAAAATGTATATTCTTGTTTTCTGCCCAGTTTTTTTAAAGATTTTATTTATTTATTTGACAGAGAGAGAGAGAGCAGGAGCACAAGCAGGGGGAGTGGGAGAGGGAGCAGCAGGCCTCCCGCTGAGCAGGGAGCCCAATGTGGGGCTCGATCCCAGGACCCTGGGATCATGACCTGACCTGAAGGCAGACACTTAACGACTGAGCCACCCAGGCGCCCCTCTGCCCATTTTTTAATTGGATTATTCATTTTGGGAGTGTTGAGTTTTAAAAGTTCTTTATATATTTTGGATACTAGTACTTTATCAAATATGTCATTTCCAAATATCTTCTCCCATTCTGTAGGTTGCCTTTTAGTTTTGTTTGTTTCTTTTGCTGTGCAGAAGCTTTTTATTTTAATGAAGTCCCAATAGTTTATTTTTGCTTTTGTTTCCCTTGCCTCAGGAGACTTATGTAGAAAGAAGTTGCTATGGCTAATGTCAAAGAAATTACTGCCTGTGTTCTCCTCTAGGATTTTTATGATTTCAGGTCTTACATTTAGGTCTTTAATCCATTTTTAAAAAATATTTTATTTATTTGAGAGACAGAGAGAGAGGGAGAAAGCATGGGTGGGGGGAGGGGCAGAGGAAGAAGCAGACACCCTGCTTAGCAGCGACCCCCGAATCATGACCTGAGCAGAAGGCAGATGCTTAACTGACAGAGCCACCCAGGAGCCCTGGTCTTTAATCAATTTTAAATTTATTTTTGCGTATGGTGTAAGATAGTGGTCCAGTTTCATTTTTTTGCATGTTGCTGTCCAGTTTTCCAAGCACCATTTGTTGGAGAGACTGTCTTTTTCCCACTGGATATTCTTTCCTGCTTTGTCAAAGATAAATTGACCACATAGTTCATTTTTGGGTTTTCTGTTCCATTCTATTGATCTATGTGTCTATTTTTGTGCCAGTACCATGTGGTTTTGATCACTACAGCTTTGTAATATAATTTGAAGTCTGGAATTGTGATGTCCCCAGCTTTTCTTTTCTCTTTCAAGATTGCTTTGGCTCTTCAGGATCCTTCATGATTCCAGACAAATTTTAGGATTGTTTATTCTAGCTCTGTGAAAAATGCTGGTGGTATTTTGATAGGGATTGCATTAAGTGTGTAGATTGCTTTGGGTTGTATACATTTTAACAATATTCATTCTTCCAATCCACAAGCATGGAATGTTTTTCCATTTCTTTGTGTCACCTTCAATTTCTTTCATCGGTGTCTTATAGTTTTCAGAGTATAGGTCTTTCACCTCAAATAAACAACCTAAACTTACACCTAAGGGAGCTAGGGAAAGAACAACAAAAGAAGCCAGGAAATAATAAAGATTAGAGCAGAAATAAATGATATAGGCACTAAAACAAAACAAAACAAAAAGCCAAAAAACTCACAAAAAGCGAAACAAAACAAAAACAATAGAACAGATCAATGCAACCAGGAGCTGGTTCTTTGAAAAAATTAATAAAATTGATAAACATCTAGTCAAACTTATCAAAAAGAAGAGAAAGGGCCTAAATAAATAAAATCACAAATAAAAGAGGAGAAATAACAACCAACACCACAGAAATATTATGAAAAAATATATTCCAACAAATTGCACACCTGGAAGAAATGGATAAATTCCTAGAAACATATAAACTACCAAAATTGAAACAGGAAGAAAAAGAAAACTTGAACAGACCATAACCAGCAAAGAACTTATATCAGTAATCACAAAACTCCCAACAAACAAAAGTCCGGGGACAGAGGGCTTCACAGGGGAATTCTACCAAACATTTAAAGAAGAGTTAATACCTTTTCTTCTCAAACTATTCCAAAAAATAAAAAAAAAAGAAGGAAAAGTTCAAAATTCATTCTATGAGGCCAGCATTACCTTGATACTGTAACCAGATAAAAACTCCACTAAAAAAAAGAGAACTACAGCCCAATATCCTGGTGAACATGGATTTAAAAATTCTCAATAAAATACTAGCAAACCAAATCCAACAATACATTAAAAAATCATTCACCATGATCAACTGGGATTTATTCTTGTGTTGTAAGGGTGGTTCAACATTTGCAAATCAATGAATGTGGTATACCATATAAATAAAAGAAGATCATAATTAATTATATGATAATTTCAATAGGTACAGGAAAAGCATTTGATAAAGGCCACAGATGAAAAACCCTCACCCTCAGTGGGGAAAACTGAGCCTTTCCCCTATGGTCAGGAAAAAGATTGGGAGGTCCACTCTCACTGTACTGGAAGCTCTAGCCACAGCAATCAGACAACAGAAAGAAATAAAAGGCATCCAAATCAGCAAGGAATAAGTCAGACTTTCACTATGTGCAACATGATACTCTATATAGAAAACCCAAAAGACTCCACCAAAAAAATGCTAGAACTGATACACAAATTCAGTAAAGTTGTAGGATATAAAATCAATGTACAGAAATCAGTTGCATTTCCATACACCAATAATGAAGTAGCAGGAAGAGAAATTAAGGAATCAATCCCATTTACAATTACTCCAAAACCAATAAGATACCTAGGACTTTTTCTTTTAGAATTAATGACAAGAGAGCCAGAAAGAGGAATGGGAGGAAGAAATAAACTCAATGCATTTCAGGAACTACAGCTCAGAAATATCTGCTGGCTAATTGTATCTAGAGGATGAGTGAAGGAAGGTAAGCTACAAGTGAATAGAAGATGATGGCATTCTCAATGAATATGAAAAAATCTGGAAAATAAGCTGTTTTAGGGACAAGGAAGTGGAGATATTAAATATGATGTGAAAGCAGAACTTAAAAATGGACATGCCTACACAATAGGCATTTGGAACTTTACACTGGAATCCAGGAAAGAGGTTTTACAAATAATAATCTGGAAATCATCTCTAAGCATTGTTGTCTTTGGCACAGTTATCTTTGACATTATCATTATAATAGTGATAATGTCAGTTTTAAAATTCTAAAATTGAGATTCATTAAGAGAATAACTAGTTTTTTGGTGTGACAAGGTGATGTGTGAATCATCTCTACCCCCTTTTTATTTAGTTGAAGAATATTGCCATAAATATGACTCCTTAGGTTTAAAGTATTGCTCCATTTTTTACTTACTTTTGGCTAATGTAGATGATGATTAAAAACCTGAAGTGTGAATGTTTTTGTGCCATTGGAAAGGTGACATTTAACACTTTGCTATAGCCCATTGGTCATGCCTTGGAAGTCAGGGGATTGCTGCTATTGTACAGATAGACTATGAGGTTATTTATTTGTTCCCCAACTAAATAAATGACACATTGTCCTAAGTGATTTTATAGCAACATAAAGTGGTTAAAACAACCTCTTTAGGATATTGGGCACTGCAGTAGTTTCTCTGGGTCAGCTGAACTCAAATTGTCTCAAGAGCTATTGAATTTCATGAACCTCTCATAGTTATCCCAAAAGGAATATTGCTGAACAGCCCAATGGAATACTCCCTTTATTTTCACATTCTTTAAATTAAATTTAAAGGCAGTGGGACTGTTGTATAAGTATATTGCATCCCCAGCCACCCTAATCAAAAATTGATTGTACATGGCATTGGCAAGTATCTAAATCTCTGTGAATTAGTGAAATATCTGTAATGGAATGCAAAGTAATTCCCCATGGATCAAATCAGTGATTGTCTGTTGTGTATGTTGAGTTTAAATCAACTTATTTGTCTAAGAAAGATGAGTTCATTAAGAACATTATAAAATAAATTCAGGTAGAAGATCCTAATAAGGAGAGGAATGACTACAAGTCTCACTCTGTTTTAATGAAAATATTTTCTATTTGACAGCTGAACTTGAGCAGAAAATGATAATCTTCTAGACAAAGAAGAAATAAATGTGGATGTGCATTCATATCTGTTTTCTCTTAATTCCCTATAGTACAGTTTTGTTGCTTTATAATGATGGGCTTTGTCATAAAGAAAACATTTTTGTTCTCAGCTCTCCCACTGCTATGAAATAAAATTATTTCCTGATAAAGTATAAATATAACTGGCCAATATTATTGAGGGTTAAACAAATCTAAGATTACCATATGTACTCAATTTCTCTTCTTTCCACAGAAATCTTTCTGAAATTATGAGTGGAGAGAGTACACTATAAATTCTAAAATAATAATATTCATGCAATATGAATTTTGGCTGAAGTGTGGGTGTATCACCATCAGCTGACTCCTACATCATAATTTCAGGGGATACTGGCAAGGATTTAAGTGGAATTTTTCCTGAAAATATTATAAGGGAAATGTTGACACAGAACTGCCTGGCATGGTTAGCCAAGTTTATGTTAGAAAAGGTCAGCTTTTGAGATCATGCTTTCTCTCCAGGGAGTGGGAAGTGGGGGAGGGAAATAGATCCTTTTGAGTGGTAAGAGAGCTGTAACATTTTATTTTCATAAGTTTTCTCATATAAAACTTTCACAAACTCCCCTTCAGAATTACAAATATATAGTGCCTTTTGTACTTAAGCTGTTTGGGAAATCTCACAAAATAACAATCCTCCTGCTGTGTGGATAAATCCCTAACTGACTGTTGTTCAAGAAAGTCTTGGAGGCAGAGATAATCAGCCTCTGGAGAATCCATCAGGGAAACAAAAACAACGACAGCCTCATAAAGGGTAAATAACAGTCCTGATAATACATAAACGTAGCATAGGATTGCAGTCACTTGTCTTAGTTATGGGCATTGTAGTTCAGTGGTTAAGAGAGAAGACTCTAGATCATGTCACCTGGCTTTGAATTCCTGCTCTGCAATTGACCAGCCCTTGGACCTGAGACAAAGATACATGGTTTCTCTGTGTGTCCATTTTCTTATCTGTAAGGTGAAACTAATGATACCTACTTCATTGATGTTTCTGGGGAGGCTTAAATGAGTGAACACATAAAGTGTGCTTAGAAATAGTGCCTGAGAAATAGTAGGTGCCTCCTATATATTATTATAATTATTATTAACTCTGCTGTCATTGAGCTTCTGTTAGGCTATTACAAATGATATGTCTATCAAGGGGAGAACTGGAGAAAAAAGATCCCATTCCTTCAGTTTTTCCTCAAAATCAAGGAAGAGATATATATACCCCCACCCATAAACAGTTTAATACTTATATTACCATACTAACAGAAGTATATTTAGAATTATAGTATTATTAAATATTATTAATTGTTATGGAACATTATTAAATATTACACATATATCTCTGAAAATTTCTTAGAAAAGTAAAGTTTTATTATATGTACATGTACCACCTGTTATTAGTTTCACAAGCTCTTGGTCACAAGATAGGTGAAATATGTCCTGTGTGCATGATGTGAAAGAAACTGGAATCGATTCTACAGCCCAGTTAATTAGCCTTATATATGTTGTGTCATCTCACTAGGGTCTTGTATCTCAGAGGGTCTTGCATCTCACTAGGCAAGATGATCATATAAGAAGTGCTTCAGTTAATGCAGTTGCCAACAACACAATAGTAATAATTATGAAAATTTAAAAAAATGGAACTATGCTGATTTTTGTTTCTTGCTTTTACAAGGGAATACATTTCTATCATTATAGGTACATATTTAGGGGCTCCTGGGTGACTCAGTCAGTTGGGCTTCCAACTCTTGATTTCTGCTCGGGTCTTGATCTTGGGGTCATGGCATCAAGCCCCGCATTGGGCTCTGTGGTCAGGGTGGAGTCTGCTTGTCCCTCTCCCTCCCCCCACTTGTATTACTTCTCTCTCAAATAAATAAATAAATAAAATCTTTTAAAAAATAAAGGTATATATTTAGTATGTAAACATAGCCTCTGGAATTTGGGAGACATAAGATGCATAAATAAAATAGTAGCAGTATCAAAAACCTTGCAAATTTCAAATAAAACAGTATAGAGAAAAGATGGAAAGGCTATTTCACCCTATCTCATTGGGTTTCTCTTGCCAATGGATAGCACTATTTATATTTGGAATATATCTTTCTAAGAATTTTTCTTTTTTTTCCTCTAAGAATTTTTCTAACATTTACATATGTATATTCATACATACCGAAATGAGTTCATATTCTTCATAACATACTATGCCTTTATTTTCTAGTATCACCATGTCTAGTCAGTTTGTTCATGACAGTACTTACAGTTCTTATTCTTTTTAACAGTTGCATAGTATTTTATAATTGTAATAATTTGTCTCTCTATTGATAAACATCTGTGTTGTTAACAGATTTTTACTATTCTAAACCATGTTTTCATATTCAAAAAAGGGAAAAACTTCAATGGTTAATATATATAAGATAAATGCTCAATACAACAAGTACCCATGGAAGTATCAATTTAAAAATGTATATTTTTTCACACACATCAGATTGGCAAAAATGAAAAATTTTACCCACATTATATGTGGATGAAGATGTAGAGAAATGGAAACTCACATGTACTGGTAGTTGATGTGTAAATTAGGACAACTTTTCTGGAGAAATAGTGTTAACTGGTAAATTTGAAGGTGTGCATTACCCATGATATAACAATTCTTCTCCTAGACACTAGCAATTCCTGTGTATCTTTAAAAGTTCTCCTAAGAATATATCTGAGTAGTGTCCAAGCTAGGGGGTGCTTTGAAAACATATGGGATATTGATAGTTGTCACAATGATTGGAGGATGCTACTTGCAAATAGTGGGCAGGGCCAAGAAAGTTAAACATCCAGGAATGTACAGGACAATCTTATACAACAAAGAATTATTTTGTCCACAGTTGTATTTTATTTCAAATGTCCTGTTGGCTTACCTAGATGAAATATCTATTTTAAGTAATCTGAGCTTAGACTATAATTCCATTTTACATTTAAAAATAAAGCACTATTTTTTATGATTTGCTATACCCTGAATTTTTTTTTTTTTTTTTGCTTTGGAAATTTGCCATGCTGTTGTTTACCATTTGAAACTACCATTAATAGTGAAACAGGTGATAGTGTTTGTCACCAATACAACTATCATATAATCAAAGTATATTTACAACATACTTACAATCTGCATATACAATCCTGTATTGATATACATTTACAACTTCAAACAGTTTATTTCCAACATCATGTTGCTTTCAAGTTGATTCTATGTTTATGAGCAAGTATCTCCATAATTCACTATGTCTTTAAGTATAGTTGTGCCTGAGTATTTGCATATTAAAATGCTATTATTCACCTTAACTTATTTTAATTTGTTCTTTTATAGTTTTTCCAGATATGTATACAAGGTTATTATATTACTTATGAATATTTTTAAGAGAGAGTAAATGTTATGTGACAAAATAGTTGCTATAAAAAGAGGGTGTTGCATTTGACTGCATTGAGAAATATTGTCATATAGGAATTTTACACATGTGCACAAGGAATCATAATCATGAATGTTCATTCTAGTGTGACTAAAATTTGGAAATGTAATAATTCTTAATAGGAAAACAGATATTTTGTGGTCTTTTAATATCAGATACACTATGCACCTATTAAAATAATGAATCTAATCTATAAATATCAATATATATAACTCTAAAAACAATATGGAATACAAAATATCATATGCATTGATATTATAATGGAATAATTACATGAAGTTTAAAATCTGATTAATCTTTTGACATACTGTTTACAGAATTATACATTTGTAATACATTACAGAAGCATGCAAAAAATTCTAAAATTCCATTCTAAATAATGGCATTTGTTCTTGTAGCAAAGAGGAAGAAGCTTGAGAAGGCTTGCACATAGGTGGCCTAAATTCTACCAGAAATGTTTCTTAAACAATGGGTATAGGTTTTGTATAATTATTTTTAAATTTTAATTCATCTGAATTATTTCATAACCTTAAAGGGAAATTATTTAAGGAACAATTATAATGTTAAGTTTCAATAAGTGTTATCATTTGAAAGAGGTACTTTGAATGGATTTATAGAGAATAAAATATAATCAGGTAACTAATCCCGTGCCAGAGCTATGTTTTAAGCATCAAAATGAATAGATTCTTTTTCTTTTTTCCAGTACCTTTTTCAAACCATACAATTTCAATGTTTATATTTAGACCATGGTTTTCTTGTACAATGGTTTTCTCTAGTTCTTCTAATTGCCTTTCCTTTTCTTCTCGAAAGAAGGGCAAGTGAAAGAAAACACATTTTCCTCCTATTAAGTATTTAGTCACCCTATTTGTTAAATGATTTGGCACGCAATGGATCATTTATAGGACTGCTTCCTAATTGTCACACTCTGAATTCCTTTTATTACATGCTCAGATTTAGGTCCACTATACATAAGATTCCTATATCTCATTCTTTTTTTTTTTTTTCCTGTATTGTTTTCCCAAAGTTTGGTGTTGTTTCCTTTGGCATGGAATTCTGGGTTAGAAGTAGTTTTCCACCAAAACTCGAAGCTCAGTACCTTCTAGCATCCAATATTTAAAAGCTGTTTTCAATCTTATTTTTACACTTTGTAATTATTGTATTCTCTGTAGGATTCTATGCTCCTCATTTTTTCCTTGAAATTTTAAGAAGATACATACTTAAAACAATCCTACTTGCTGCTTTTTGATTTTTATTATCTGAAAACTTTTATCTTTGTCCAGCCTTACCAATGTTTTTTATGCAATTACTCCCCCATTCCTTTACTTTCTTTGCTATCTCACTCTCGTTGGCCAGTTGGGGGACACTGACTTTCTGAACTGATCTTCCATGAGTCCTGGCCTTTTTGTCTCTTCATCTCTCTCTCTCTCTCTCTCTCTTTTTTTTTCGTCTTATTTCCTGGGTTATTTCCTTGGCTATTTCTCTCAATCTTAATTTAAATGTTTATGTTGGCAAACTTTCCTTATACGATACTGTAGTAACAAATAACTCTAGAATCTTAGTGGCCTACCACAACTGTGCTTTGTTTTTGGCCACTGTTACAAGGTGCCTATAGCTCTGCTCTACATGTCTTCTTCCTTTTGGGAGACACAATGAACATAGAGCCAGTATCTAGGACCTGCTCTTTTCGTGGCAGTAACAATGGTAGATTCATGCAATATCTATTAAAGTTTCTCCTTAAATGTGGTATATGTTAGTTCTGTTTACGTTCTATTGTCCAGAGTAATACACAAAAGTAGACCAAGCCGGACATTAGTGTGGTGGGCAACAGACCAGAGTACTCTACAGGCCTAGGAGAGAATTACAGAAATACTTTGAGCCTGTAATATGGTGATCACTCATCTTTGTCATCTTTCTTTTCCTCTGATTGCCTCCTGTGTATGTTTCCTTGATTTCCCTTGATTTATTTAAATAAAATATTGCAATATTTTAAAATCTTTCTGAGAACTCTAATCAGATTTTCATTGTTCTTGTTCTTGTTATTTCCATCTTCCAGTAACTTACTTATGTTTATTCTCAGGACAATTTTTCTCTTGTTTACATTAATCATTTATACTTTTGCTGTTGGTTTTTCTCAATTGCCTGGTGAAGTCTGATCATATTTATAAATTATAGACTTGCTTAATTAACTAAAACACTAGGAAATTATTTCCTATACAATTACCAGATTCATCTTTGAATGAAGAGCTTTTTCTCTGTGTGCATGCTTATCAGACAGGTTATACTTCAGAGCAAAACGCAAGAAATCAGTGTGTGTATCCCTGCCGACAGGTTTTGTTTTGTTTTTTTTTTTTTTTGCTTAATTTACTTTTACATAATTTGGATTTCATCTGTAAGTTAACATAAATGGTATCTTATATATTCATGCTTTTGCTATATCCTTTCACCACTTAATAACATAATCTTGGGACAACTTCTCATATTAATGCATATAGGACAACCTCACTTCTAAACTGCTGAATAGTGATAATTTACTTATACATTTCCGTATTGATAGACATTTTGGTTATTTTATATTATTTATTTTCATTGCTATTATAAATGATGCTCAATAAACATTCTTGTATAGCCTGTTTTTTTAAAAAAATGCAAGAAATCAGAGATGATGGGCTTTCAGCCCCAAATGTCGAGCTTGAATGGGACATCAGCCTGGCTCTGGGAGCTCCAGCTTCTACCCCCTCACTCCTGCTAGTTGGCTTCCTTTCTTCAGAAGTTATTTTCTGATTTTAACTGGAGTGCCAATAGTGGAAGTACAATACTGGGAATAGTAAATGTTTGTGTTGGGGGTCAGTGAAGAATAAATTCTGCATTGATTCTATAACCAGCTCACCAGTCAGATTACTTTGGCTGCCTGTCCTCTGATACTCCAGGAAGTCTCCTCCACTGCTTCAGATTTTTTTCTTTACATGCATGATCCATCCCCCTAATCTGGGAGTCAACAATGAATTTTGTTCCAGCAATTGTTTTTTCCATGTGAAGTTCATAATATTTAATTTGCTGAAGTATCTTTTATCATTTTCAAGGTCTTAGTGAATTTATTCCTTTTTAAAGACATCTCACTCTTTTGATATCAATGATTTTTTTAGCAAGAAAGAAAAGGAAACATGAGGGCTATGTATCATCTTGAACTATAACTGGTTATGTATACTTTTAATTGTTGAGAACAACTAATTTCCCCTCCAAATAACTGTCTTAATTTATTCTCTCAAGATTAATGTATAAAAACAATAATTTGGGGGTGCCTGGGTGGCTCAGTCAGTTAAGCGTCTGACTCTTGATTTCAGCTCGGGTCTTGATCTTGGGGTCGTGAGTTCAGGCTCTGCACTCACAATAATTTTAAAAAACAATAATTTTCACGTACTTGCTAACAGAAGATATTGCAGTATTTTTTAATTATTACGAATGTACTATAAGTAAGATGTTGTCTTATTATGGCTTTAACTTGAATTTTCTTGTTAGTAGTGAATCCAAATGTGTTCATGTATGTTAATTTGACTATCTGTATTTTTCTTCTAATTATCTACTCATTTCCCCTGCCAAAGTGTCTTATATTGAATTTTATTACTGACTTTAGAATAATTTTTCTTATTTGTTATCTTTTAATTTTTTACTGTATCTTTGACATATATAGATTGATTTTTTATATGATTTGAGTTCATCTTTTCATTTTAATTTTTGATTTCATATATTTTTAGAACATTTCATCTAACTCCATATTATTACTTTTTTTTTTAAAGATTTTATTTATTTATTTGAGACAGAGAGAATGAGAGAGACCACATGAGAGGGGGGAGGGTCAGAGGGAGAAGCAGACTCCCTGCCGAGCAGGGAGCCCGATGTGGGACTCGATCCAGGGACTCCAGGATCATGACCTGAGCCGAAGGCAGTCGCTTAACCAACTGAGCCACCCAGGCGCCCCCATATTATTACTTTTTAATTATATTTTATACTGTATTTTCTTCCTTTGATGACTTTTTGTACCTTTACAATTTTTTGTTTTCTTTTTTCATCCTTAACTAACTGAGATATATTTTTGTGTGATACTAATTAGAGATTTATATATATAACATTTTTCCTAAGGACAGGGTTTGAGTAGCCCATCATTTCTTTGTTATTTGAAATACAATATTTCTCCTGTACTAAATCTGTGTGTGTGTTTGTGTGTGTGTACACACATGCACATATATATATATACCTCATAAGTTTAACATCATTACCTTATTCTATTACATTTTTTCTGTATTTATATTCTAGCAGCAATATCATACCGTTTTATTTAGCATTGCTATTAGAACATTTTGATAACTGATAAATAAAAGTGCTTTTCCTTTATTTGGTTTAGCATTTTGCGGGCTCTTTCCTTTTGAAGACTTATACCTTTCATTAGCCTTGATAACTTGGTAAATTAGGAACCACTAGGTTGTATTTTTTTTTAATGTGTCTTTATTCCTCTTTGTACATACTCCCTTCCAGATAAAGAGAAGTATATTTCAAATGACTTTTTTGAAATAAATGAAATTTTTCCAAAATGTGAAAAATAGACTTATTACATTAAATACTTCAGCATTAATTTGGCATATATTTCCATTATTCCCCTTTCTAATATGTTCTTTATTATGAATTATTACTCATTCTGGGCTTGGACATTTCAAAAAAGATTTATTACTTGGTCTTTTATAGGCTCTTTTTGCCTTTGTAATCATCCTCCTATGTACCTCCTCCTACAGTCTTTTTTTAATAAAGATTTTATTTATTTATTTATTTGAGAGAGAGAGAGAGAGCATGAGAGGGGGTAGGGTCAGAGGGAGAAGCAGGCTCCCTGCTGAGCAGGGAGCCTGATGCGGGACTTGATCCTGAGACTCCAGGATCATGACCTGAGCTGAAGGCAGTCACTTAACCAACTGAGCCATCCAGGTGCCCCTCCAACTACAGTCTTTTATCTCTTTTTTTCTTTTTGCATTTTTCTATTAGTACTGATGAATAAGAAAATTAGTGGGTTTATAAGTTGAAATATCTTATAAGACCGAATAATTTTTCACCTAGTATCTTGTGTTTTTATGTAGACTGTTGTACACATTATGAATTATAATGATTATTTATTCCTTTCCAATATTTAAAAGACTTAATTTTTTATCCCATTTTATGGTATTAAAAAGTACTTACAACTTAGAACATTCACAGTGATGACAAAGAGATCCTGCAGATTCAGGGAAAATATATACAAAAGACATGTCTGATAAGAGAATATTATCTATGGCGCCTGGGTGGCTCAGTTGGTTAAGTGGCTGCCTTTGGCTCAGGTCATGATCCCAGGGTCCTGGGATCGAGCCCTGAGTCAGGATCCCTGTTCAGTGGGGAGTCTGCTTCTCCCTCTGCTTCTGCCCCTCCACCCCCATTCACTTATGCTCTCTATCTCTATCTCTATCTCTCTCAAATAAATAAATAAAATCTTAAAAAAATGACTATTATCCAAAATATACAAAAATGCTAAAACAACAATAAGAAAATGAATAACTGGATTAAAAATGGCTCAAGGGTTAATCATTATGCTGCATCTGATAATAATGTAACATTGTCAACTATATGCAAATTAAAAAAATTATTTTAAAACAAATGGGCCAAAGACCTTAATAGCCACTTCACCAGAGAAGATATACAGATGGCAAATAAGCATATGCAAACATGCTCAACATCATATATTATTAGGAATACAAATTAAAACAACAATGATGCAAACAATGAATCATGGAACACTACATCAAAAACTAATGATGTAATGTATGATGATTAACATAACATAATAAAATAAAATTAAGAAAATAAAACAACAATAAGATATCACTACAAATGTGTTAAAATTATCAAAATCTGGAACACTAATATACCAAATGCCAGTGAGGTTATGGAACAACAGGAATTCTCATTTTATAGCTAGTGGGAATAAAAAATGTTGCACCCACATTCAAAGACAATTGGGAAGTTTCTTATAAAAGTAAATATACTCTTAACATATGACCAAGCAATTGTGTTTATTCACCCAAAGGAGTTGAAAACTCATGTCCACACAAAAATCTGCACATGGAAATTTATAGCAGTTTTATTCATTATTATCCAAACTTGGAAGCAATCAAGATGTCCTTCAGTAGGTGAATAAGTTATGGTATATTGAGACAGTGAAATACTATTCAGTACTAAAAACAGATGAGTCATCAAGCCATGAAAAGATATGGAAGAAACTTAAAGGCATGTTACCAAGCAAAAGAAACCAATTTGGAAGGGCTATATAGTATATGATTCTAATCATATGACATTCTGGAAAAGACAAAACTATGAAGACAATAAAAAGATCTGTGGATTCTAGGAGTTACTGCAGAGAGAGGGATGAGTAAATGGAGCACAGGGGATTTTTAGGGCTGTGAATCTATTCTGTACAATACTGTAATGATGGATACATATCATTATACATTTGTCTAAAGCCATAGAATGTACAATACCAGTAGTGAAACCTAAGGTAAACTATGGACTTTGGTTGATGACAATGTGCCAAAGTAGGTTCATCAATTATAGCAAGTGTACCACTCTGATAAAAGATATTGATGGGAAGAAAAGCTATACATGTGTTGGGGCAGGGAACATATGGGAAATCTATAAACTTTGCTTTGAATCCAAAACTGCTCTGGAAAAAAGTCTCACTTAAAAAAAGCATAAAGTCTTAGTGATGATGGCAAACAAAGGGACATCTTTTTTCTAAACTGTATTTGAAATGTATCTGTGAAAGAATGATGTTTATGATGGCTGTTTTTAGTTTCTAGTAAGTAGTTACATAAGGACTTTTCATAGATTCTGTTATTTTTAATGCTTTTTCATGTCATAAAATTTTGAAGAAGCTCAGAAAAAAGGAAAGGTTTGTTCTATAATTTGACACGTGTGCTTATTTGAAACACCTAGACATCAAGTCTTCCTGGTTAGAAGACTTTTGTACTTATTTGAACTTAGTGGAATCTCTAATGAAAATAGCATGCACTTAACATTGAATATTGCTAAAATCCTTGTTTTGATAGTTTATTAAATAACATGTAATAAGCAGTAATATGTTATGCAAAATTTGGTGAGTCCCATGAAAGTTGAATAACTTAAAGGGAAGAAATATTGCATTTTGTAGTATCATCAAGATTAATAATAATTTGTATTCACAAAACCAAACATTTGTGTAGTTTATTTGGCAGGAGTGGGTTAACTCAGCAGGCTTTGATTACTCACATCCTGCACATTCTAAAGAAAGGTCTGTTTTCTGGACTGTTCCTCAGTCAACTTCTTGGAGATAACCTCTGATCCCTTGGAATATTCTGCCTGATAAGAGGGTTTTTATATGCCTACAGCCTTTGGCTATTTGTATCAGTCTGACCAGAAAAGTTTATTCTAGCAATATGATTTATGCTGAATGCCTGCTTTTTTCTCTGAGGTAGGATGCCCGGACTCTGAGTAGCTGAGATCACTCATGTGGGTGCTGCATTCCTGCATGACTGAACCCCAGTAAAACACCTAGACAGCAAGGCTTCCTGGTTAGAAGACTTTTGCATGTGTAATCATACAACATTGCTGGGAGAAATGTATGTCCCTGTGTTTATTCCACTGGGAGAGGACACCTAGAAGATTATGCCTGGCTTTTCTTGGACTTCATACATCTTTTCACTTTGCTGATTTTAATCTGTATCCTTTCACTGCAAATAAGCCATAACCATGGGTATAATAGTTTGTGTCCCATAAGTCCTTCTAGTGAATCATTGAGTCTAAGGGTGGTCTCATGGACCCTTGACATGATTGTACATGAACATTCCCAGGCTTTGTTAAAATGTCAGTCATACTATATTCACATATTCATTTCCAAATGTACTTGTGAAAAATATTGTCATAACAAAACTGTGTGGTCCAAGTGATTGAATGTGGCCTAATAACTTTTGTTGCCTAAATTATAGCTGTTTAAAATTTATCAAATATGATCCAAGCAGAATTAAATAATTGTTATGTAGGAAGTCCTCTTTAAGGTTGCAGTTTAAATGAAAGTTTAGAATGAAAGAATTTGAGAGAACAATGGAGATTTACTTAAGATTAAGGAACATCATAAAATTATAGTATTTTTTTTCTTTGATAAAACTTGTATCTCCTTTTTTTTGACACTGCCTATAAGAATATGGCAACTATTTTTAAGTTGAAGTTTTTTTCTGGTTTATCATGAATTTTTAATCAGGGATGGTGTTGTTATTTATGTACTACTCAGATTAGCTAAAGAATGTTATTAAATGTTGGATTACCCTTGAACTACTGGGATGATCTTTCCTGATCATAATATGTTGTGCTTTTTATGCACTTAGTTTATGATATTATATTCAGGATTTTTACAAGCAGAATCATAAATAAAAGTAATATTTTTTTTGTAAAATTTTCTTATCAAGCTTATACTTGCCTCATAGAATTTATTAATGCATACATTTATTTATCCTTTATTTATCTAATATTTAATGATTGCCTACAGTGTGCTACCAGAATGGCTTAAATCAAAGAGACAATAACAAGGGCTGACAAAAATGTATAAAAACTGGAACTCTCATGCATTTCTGGTATAAATGTAAACAGGCATTTAAAAAAAAAATTGGTAGTTTCTTAAAAAGTTAAAAATGAATTTAACATAAACCCCAGAAATTCCATTCCTAAGTATTTCTTAAGAAAATTAATAAAAAAGAAATGGAGGGATGCCTGGGTGGCTCAGTCAGGTCAGCGTTTAACTCTTGATTTTGGCTCAGGTCATGATCTCAGGGACTTGAGATTGAGCCCCTCATCAGGCTCCATGCTGGGCACATAACATGCACTTAACATTGCTCCATGCTAGGCATGGAGCCTGCTTAAGATTCTCTCTGTCTTCCTCTTCCTCTCCACTTCTCCCACCAGCTCAAGTTCTCTCTCTCTCTCAAAAAAAAAAAAAAGGTGCAAACAATTCAATTATTTATTAACTGATGAAAGGGTAAATGAAGTGTTTATGTCAATACAATAGAATACTATTAAAAAATAACAAGGAAATGAATCACTGTTACATAGAACAACAGTGATGGACCTCAAAAATTTTGTTAAGTGAAAGAAGACAATCACAAAAGACTACATGTTATGTGATTACATTTATATGAAATGTCCAGAAATGGCAACTTTACAGATACAGAGAGCAGACCAGTTGTTGCCTTGACTAAGTGAGGCGTGGCTTATCTGCAAAGTATGAAGGAGCCTTTTGAAGTGATGGATATGCTCCAAAAGTGGATTGTTTTGATGATTACACAATTCTGCAAATTTTCTATAAATCATACAATGGGTGAATTTATTTTATATAAAAATATATATATATATATCCTTTGAAATATATATATATATAATTCTTCAAGCTGTTTACAGAAGTAGCTTAGACCCAACAGAATACAGGGTTAGTAAGCTAAATATAGGATTGTTAAAATATCCAAACTGAAGCTCAGACAAGGAAAAAAAATGGAAAGTTTAGTAAAAAATGTGAGGAATATCTGTGTATCAAATGAGAAGAGGAAAACATGCATTGTTGAATAAAGAAAGTACAGGACATCTGGGGCATCATGAAAGTTTCTACTATGCGTGTAGTTTGGAGTACCAGAGGAGAGGAGAGAAAGAATGAAGCAATATTTAAAGAGATACTGCCTGGGAAGAAAAGTCTTCGTTGGTTGATATATTATTATTAAAAACCAAATTAACAACTTATAGAGGAGGAAAAGGTATGGATTACTTAAAAAAAAAAAAGAATAATTACTGACTTTTCAAAATAAATTATGGAAACAGGAGAAAAAGACATATGTGATGTAGTGACAGAAAATATGTCAATCTAGAATATTATAACCAGCTGAAATATCCTACAAAATCAATGTGATCATTTTAAAGATTAAATACATTTCCTGGTTCATCTCCCTCTCTGATTTCTGCCCCTTCAGATTTCCTTCCCTTCTCCTATGGTCTTCTGTGCTATTGCTTATGTTCCACATATGAGAGAGACTGTGGACCACGGGAAACAAACTGAGGGTTTCAGAGGGGAGGGGGTAACAGGGTGATGAGTATTGAGGAGGGCACATGTTGTGATGAGCACTGGGTGTTATACGTAACTAATGAATCATTGAACACTACATCAAAAACTAATGATGTACTATGCAGTGGCTAACTGAACATAATAAAGAAAAAAAGAAAAAAGAAAAAAGTAAAAAGAAAAGAGAAAAGAAAAGAAGAAACACATTTCTACATGTTTTTTGTTGAACATATTCCTTTGGGGAATTTACATTGGAATAAACTTGCTTGGATTTAGATATGCATTTGTTGAGATTTATTAGATACTATTAAACAATTTCCCCCAAAGTTAGCTGCTATACTAAATTATACAATCACCAACAATATGTGAACCTTCTTGTTGCTCATCATCCTTGTCAATATTCACCATCACTTTCTATTTTATATCATTCTGTAGAATGTATTTTGGTATCTATTTGTGGTTTAATTTATATTTTCCTAATGACTATTCTGAACACCTTTTCACATGGTTAGGCCATTTGGAAATCTTAATTTGTAACTATTTAAGATTTCCTTCCACGTTTTTAAATTGACTTGTGTCTTTTTTTTCCTGTTATGTATGAGGTTATTTGCAGCAAATGGCATTAATGGTAATCTTGTTAGCACTGTTATTCCTAAGAGCCCCCAAATAGAAACAACCCAAATGCCCATAAACAGTATAATGGATTAATTAAAATATGGTATCTTTATACAATGGAATACTACATAGAAATGAAAATGAATAAACTTCTAGTACATACAAAAACACGAATGGATATCAAAAACATAATTGGGGGGCGCCTGGGTGGCTCAGTTGGTTAAGCAACTGCCTTCAGCTCAGGTCATGATCCTGGAGTCCTGGGATCGAGTCCTGCATCGGGCTCCCTGCTCAGCAGGGAGTCTGCTTCTCCCTCTGACCCTCCCCCCTCTCGTGCTTTCTCTCTCTCATTCTTTCTCTCAAATAAATAAATAAAATCTTTAAAAAAAAAAACATAATTGGGAGGGAAAGAAGTCATAGCTAAATATAAACTCTATTTATATGGTTTTCCACAGTAGGCAAAACCAAATCTATATGATAATAGTTTTAAAGATGATTAACTTTGTCAAGGTACATTAATGAATGAGTGGGGGAATGAGGAGAACTTTGTTTCCAGAAATTATTCTATTTTTTGGTGTGGGTGATTTTTTTTAAATTTTTTTTTTAAAGATTTTATTTATTCATTTGAGAGAGAGAATGGGAGAGAGAGCACGAGAAAGGGGAGGGTCAGAGGGAGAAGTAGACTCTCTGCTGAGCAGGGAGCCCGATGCAGGACTCGATCCTGGGACTCCAGGATCATGACCTGAGCCGAAGGCAGTCGCTCAACCAACTGAGCCACCCAGGCGCCCAAGTGTGGGTGATTTTTTAAGGGTATACTCATTTTGTATAAACTCATCAAAGAAGTATTTATAATTTTGTCTTTTTCTGTCTTTTCCATTCTGAGTTTACATTAACAAAAGAGGAGAAAATAAAACAAGGTAATTTGATACTGAAAGTAACAGAAAGGAGATCCATTCTATTAATTCAGTCAGTGACAAATTGATTTTATAGATGATTTATTGATTATCCATTACAGGTTTGCACAACATGTATCTCTAGTTAATACATTTCTTAAATAATATAAAACATTGATTTTTTTTTTAAATAGACTTTCAGTGATTTCTTGGAAACCCCCACCTCCCCCCCCAAAAATAAAGATTTCTGTTTTCTGGCAAGAAGACCAAACTATTAGCAATCATAATTACAAAGTCAGGTAGCATTTTTAAAGTGTTTGGAATTCTTTTATTCCTTTGTGAGTTTAATTTGAAATTTGTCCTTACATCTGTATGCTGTAGAAATGTTATTGACTCAAATGTGAAATTGCATTGCTTCCAACACCATTATCATGCCTCACTTAAAATGTGTCTCAAACTTGTAATGTCTTTTTAAAATTTTTATCTTGCAGATAGCTGTGGCATTAATTTAGAATGAAGTGTGATTTGCAAACAGCAATTTTGACATTCAGATAGATCATATCTCTGCTCAAAGGAACCTCTAAGTTGTATGCATAAAACTGTGTGTGTTTTAGTATGGAAAGTTTGACTTTTTTCAGCTTTATAAGAAACTAAAACCCAACTTGTGGTAGTAGAAAAGTGTGGAAAAATAATATATAAATATATTGGTTATATTTTCTTTGAGAAGAAATAGACACAGACACAGTTATACTTTTACCTTTTCCAACATAAGCTACCTTGCTGCATTACTAATATTTATTGATTTTAGCAAATAAAAATATGAAAACAGGTAAAAACATATTTAAAATGTAAATTATCTAAAAAAATTTCCTAAAGCTTATATTAAAAATGTGGGAAGGAGGGGCGCCGGGGTGGCTCAGTCGTTAAGCGTCTGCCTTCGGCTCGGGTCGTGATCCCGGGGTCCTGGGATCGAGCCCCGCATCGGGCTCCCTGCTCTGCGGGAAGCCTGCTTCTCCCTCTCTCACTTCCCCTGCTTGTGTTCCCTCTCTCACTGTGTCTCTCTCTGTCAAATAAATAAATAAAATCTTTTAAAAAAAATGTGGGAAGGATTATAGAAAGATTTAATGTATAGAGATGGCTATATCTACATAAAGGGTAATGTTGAGGTGAAATGAAATATGGAATTTCATTTGAAAATGTTTTGCTTAATTATTGAAAAGATTAATTTCTATCATTTATTTATTTTATTGAAACTATGTTGTGTCATCATAAAGATCCTCCAAGAATCCCAGATATTTTTTTCTTTTTAAAGTAGATATTTTGTTGTTGAAGTGACCCTCATGCCTGTTGTTATTTATGCCCTTATATATAGTAATCTCTCACACTGCAAACAGCCACTTGATATACATACATACATTGGGATCTGTTGTTTTGAAATACTCTAGAGACCCAGACACTATGTAGAGCAACATCATAGCTATATGAAGATATTAACCAGGGGGCTCGGGGGAAAGGGAGAGAGAGAGAGAAGTCTTTCAGCAGTTCAAAGGGGTTTATTATGGTCAAAAGCCATTTATTTATTTTTTTCTATCCCTCTCTTTTTTTTTTAAATTTTATTATGTTATGTTAATCACCATACATTACATCATTAGTTTTTGATGTAGTGTTCCATGATTGTTTGCGTATAACACCCAGTGCTCCATGCAGTACGTGCCCTCTTTAATACCCATCACCAGGCTAACCCATCCCCCCACGCCCTCCCCTTTAGAACCCTCAGTTTGTTTTTCAGAGTCCACAGTCTCTCATGGTTCATGGTTCGTCTCCCCCTCTGATTTCCCCCCCTTCATTTTTCCTTTCCTAATATCTTTTTTTTTTTAACATATAATGTATTATTTGTTTCAGAGGTACAAGTCTGTGATTCAACAGTCTTACACAATTCACAGTGCTCACCATAGCACATACCCTCCCCAATGTCTGTCACCCAGCCACCCCATCCCTCCCACCTGCACCAAAAAAGCCATTTATTTTGGTTATTCTTTATCACCAGTGCATAATGTAATCTCTATATGAATGAATGCATGGATTATTAAATCAATTAAACACATTGCCAAGGGAAAAATAATTTGTAACTGGATTTTTTTATTCTATTCATAAGGAAATGAAGAATGAGAGAGAATTACCTTATACCTGTTTATTTAGAACAAAGAAATTAAAAGATTTGAGTTTATATTCTGAAGTTTGTGCAGACTCCAGAATAGTGTTCTCCATTTCTATTACAGTTACTCTTAACAATTTGACTCGACCAAGAATAAAAAATTCTATGTTACGAACACTAGGGAGCTATAATAACAACCAGGAATTTTACCAATTTCATTGTTCAAAAGCAAGCAAAAGTTACCCAAATCTGGGGAAATAGCCAGGACATAAGAAAGCATACTATTTTTGAAGGCTTTTAAGGTATTTTAACTGACAAGAGTAAAGAGTAGTATCCACGAAGTCAAATAGGTTTATAATGACAAGTATAGACAAAATGAGAGTGTAAGACCCAAATAATAGCAATAACAAAGTTAATGAGTACAACACTGGAATAAAGATACTTGTACTCTGGCTTCCCTATATGTTCTCTTGTCATCTTAGATTAATGACTTCAAATCTATACTTTTTTGTAATCAGCAAATAGGCAGAGAAAGGATGAAGCAGTGGCCTAAGGCTAGGCTCTAACTTGGGTAGAGGCAAAAGTGCTAGAATAAGGAGCCGGGAGGTGTAGTGACTACCCTGCCCTCTCACCCCAGCCCAGGGCAGCTTTTGGCATCAAAGGTAAGGCTGGCATGCTGACTTGTATTCAGGGGAACAATGATTGTCAAGGCTTTGCCACCTAGGCCTGTGGTAGCAGGAGTTAGAGATAATCCTCAGAACATAGAAGTCCATTCAGCTGTACCCCTTCACCTGTGCTGGAAGGAAACTAGCTGTCAGTTTCTAAGAGTAAATTATCCAGAATAACTAACTCACTACTACATTTGTGGTGAAGGGCCTTGGTACATAAAACCTGTCCAGTCATTTTGTCATCTCTGTATTTTGTATATATTTTAGAGATACTGGTGAAACGGAAAAGAGTGAATTAGGGAAATTCCTCAGGATACCATTAATCCCAAAATAAAAGGAGCAATTAGAGTTCATTTTGTGAATGAATATGTGTTGGAGCAAAACAAGTAATTATGGTAAATATAGATTTTAAGAAGGTAGAATATTGCTATTCTCTCTCCTCAGGTTTTCCTTGACACTCCTTGGAAAAAGCATTTCTGCAATCACCACAATGTGATTCTCAGGAAATGATGAAAGTGCTTAAAAATACTAATATGTGTCAAAAAGGGGAATTGGGAAAATTACAAAATTATTTATTCCCACGCAGAGCTAATTTAGAATTGGGAGTTTGAGCCACAAAGCATTTTTTTTTCGGGGGGGGGGGTCGATTTTTCATTTCTTTTTATTAGCACCTAATTTCCAATTTTCCACTTTAACTTGATAACCCCCCGTAAAGACCTATTTCCAAGTAAGTATTCTGAAATATTGGGGGTTCAGACCTCAACATATATTTTATGGGTGACAAAATTCAACCCGTAATATGGGCAGCTGTAATCCTAGCAATTTAGGTATTGCAGACATATTAGTAAGTTTACATGCTCTGTCCCTTTCTCCTTCTCTAACATTGTCTTCCAATTTCTTCCAATTCTAGGGTGGAACATAATCTTGTCCAGTCATATTCGTACTCTCTCTTCAGCAGCTACTGATGCCTTCTCACAATATGTTGGGTGTACTGTCCTGTCTTCTACTATAGGAACTTTGCACATGATTTTTCTTTCTCAGGAATGCTGTTCTCATTTTTTTTTCTTTAACTTGGTGAACTAATATTAATTCTTCCAATGACATCACTAACTTCACTTCCTCAGAAAAATTTTTGTGACCTCCCATTCTAGATGAACTTCCTTTGTTGTACACTCTTGTAGAAATGCATACTGTTCTCAAAGAAAATTCAGACTTTCTTACAGTTACATAATTATACTTTAATTATTGTGATTATTTGAAAAACAGTCTCTGTTCCACTAAACCATATAGTTCATGAGATCAAAGACTGCCTTTCTTTTCTGCATTAGGCACAGTGTTTATCAACTCGTAAGTGCAAATACTTCTTCAGTGAATGAGGGATTTTGCTTCATGACACAATATTAGGGTCACATCAGTTGAGTGGATCATGTTTAGGCATACAATCCTGAGGAAGACAGACAGCTGATGTGGGTAAATGATTTCCCAGTTAGGCATTTTGCACCTAAGGTATTCCAGAACACTGGGTGGTGAGTGCTGAACTGAGTTTGTAAAAACATGCTCGTTATATGCCTGGATGTCTAAGATCTGTAGCATTCAGATGGAGGAAACTATTTTGTAGGGGGGAGAAAAGGTGGGGTGCAAAAGGAAAAAGAAAAATGCCGACAGGTCTGACAAGAGAAGTGGAAATGCAATTCATGTGGTCATTGAGGAAGAGAGAAGCTTCAGTTTCTGGTTTTCCTATTCCCTGCTCTAGTCCCCTTAGCTGTGTTTGCAGCATTTATGTTGTGTGAAATTCCCGTTTGTTCATGCCATGACTCCTAGTTCAGAACAATTCTGTTTGAAAAATAAAACATGCCTTACCACAAGCTCATATTCTAGTTTTCAAATATAAAAATGTGGTCATGTAAAAGAGAGCAAAGGAATAAATATAAGCAAATCATCTCTACTAAAATAATATTAAAGACCTTATGCCATAGACCTGGTGAATAAATATGTCTAGGATAATATTTTTCTAACACAGGATGGAGCTCATTTGCAAATGATTCACAGAGGAAAAGACATTTTTAAACTTTAAGTTAGTAGAAGGAAAATTATGCTTTTCAATAAGTTCTTCATTTCAGCAACTATCCATAAATTTTATTTAAAATTCTCTAAGATGCAGTCAACATTTCTTTAAAACTCTATATTTTCAGTGAAATATTATTTTGATTTTGGTGCTAATGATATTCAACTGTTTATCTCTCTCCAAATGTACCCAAAAAACCCTTCTAACGTGTCTCCTACTGAGCACAAAATATGCTAATATAGTCATTAGTGTTTCTAATTTAAATCCATTAAGAAGAGGAAGATAATATTGAAGATGTTACCAATTTGCAAAATAACCTAATTTATATGCATTTTCTACTCTATTTCTGAACTATAGCTATGTTGACAGAGCACTAAAATCAATTTTAACTGTTCTCTCAAAATATCCTGAGACCATTTAAAGCAGAAAGACATTTGTGATTCAACTGTTCTGTAGAGCTAAAAGAGGAAATATGGGCAGTTTCCCTCAAAATTAATACATAAAAGATGCATATCTATACACATATATAACATAATGCCCACCTTCCTATGCTCCCTCAAGTCACCATTCAAAATTATCTGACTCACAAATCCTTCCTCTTTATGTATTTATTTGCTTTATCTTCACTGCCATGATTTCATCATTTATTACACATTTTTCTCTGTTAAAAATATTTTTGAAAATTTTAAAGTTGTCAAAGTATTAATAGGATTTTAAAGATTTTTCAGTTTTCACTCATGTGGATAATAGATGGTGAAAACTGTACAGAAGAAAAAAATAATATGGTCTAGCATTGTGGAGTTTTGAAAGCAAAAATTCCAAAAAATAAAGTACGAGCTGTGGCAGGTGTTGATTTATCTATGTTATCACTTACACCAGGGGCTATGGTCCCTGACCCTGAAAGCAATCCATGAGATTTGTAGAATCAACAAGTTTGAGACTCTTGTTGCAAACTGAGGTTGCATTTCTGATTCTACCCTTAAAAATAATGTGGTGAATGACCTTGGAAGAAATTGTTTATGTTCTCCAGTCTTATTTATTTTCTGGGGAAACAATATTTGTTATTGAGACAGAACTATTTTTAAAATTGCCTGTATATAGATGAATGCACTTGGTATTTCATTTTGTATTTTATTTTATTGTCTCAATTTAAGATATATGTAGAATTCTTTCTGTTTTCCAGGTGAAGATGAATTATGATGTTTATGTGATGTTTGAGTGAGTCACAGACAACTTCAACTTGGATTTTAGTTTAACATATAAAATATACCCTGTCCAAAATATACTCAAACCCACACTGGGGACATCAAGCAGTTTACCATTATATTGGTAACTATGCAGATTTTTTTTATTGTTGTTTCTGGAATAAAAGTGTCATGCACTTGGAAAATAAAATGTCTTATATACTAGCTTAAACCTTCTCTAATGCTTATGATATATCCTATAATTGACACCTAAATCAATTTTTAAACAATACTTTAAAAAATATCAAAAACAGTTTATTTTCAGCAGTCAAAATAAATTGACATGTAAAATGCAGAAAAATATTTTGCAACATAAACAAAAATCATTTTTGTGTTATCCTCTCCTGCTTACTTAATCAAGTCACATTATGTAGCATCTTGGGTCAGAATGGAAATGACCATATAAGAAGTTCTGGGAGAAGGGAAGGAAGTAGAAACTCCTAGGAAGATAATAAGATATGGGGGTGGGGAGGGCTGTACATTTCATTCAGTATGGCCACACACAAAATACCTTTTTTTTCCTTTTTTTTCACCTGTCTAAAGTCTATACATATTTTATAATTCCAGCTCAGATCTCATCTTCTCCATAAAAATATCTTTGAATGCTTTGGTGTCATCATCATCATAATTGCTGACATTATGTGCCAGGTATTTTCATAAGCAGTTTCAATTAATTTGCTTACTTTTCCTACCTACCTGAAAAATTTGGTCTTCACTCTGTATATGAAAATATGGTGGCTTTCAGAAACCAATTTAGCTTTGAGTCTCATAATTAGAAAACATTATAGTCAAGATCCAGAGTATCCAAAATCTGTATATTAATCCTCACAATCCTCTTCTTTGAAGTATTAGGCTTCCTAATTAATTTATACTTTTATTCTGTTTTATTTTTGTGCCATTACCCATCTTCTCATACATATACATCTTACTTTACAGTGCAGAATGCAAGTTTCTCAAGTACAAGGATGCAGAGAACCTTAAAATAATAATACTAAAAGAACCTGTTGAGTTCTTCTTAAGGATAATAAAGGGTAATCTCAGGACTTGTTGGGAAGCTGAACTTCCTCCTGGACACCTCCACAAGTTAGACCAAGGTTTCTCAGTCTTGGTGTGGCTGATAGTTTGGATTGGGTAATTCTTTGTCGTGGGGTGCAGGCTTGTGCATTGTAGAATGAATAGTAGCATCAGGATACAGAGGTGGCTGAGTTGGTTAAGTGACCAACTCTTGATTTGGGCTCAAGTTATGATCTCAGGATTATGAGATTGAGCTCCACGTTGGGCTCCATGCTGAGCATGGAGCCTGCTTAAGATTCTGTTCCTCCCCTCTGCCCCTACCCACTCGCTCTGTCTCTCTCTCTCTCAAAAAAAAATAGTAGTATCTAAAGCATCTACATACTAGATGCCAGTGACCCTATCTCTTCCCCAATACAGGTTTATGACAATGTATCTCCAGACATTTACAAATGTCCCAGGGACACCAGATCACCCCAGCTAGGAAACACTGCTTTATACAGATTTCTTGCCTATTATATTGACAAATTTTCCTTCTCTGTAAATTCTGTTTCTGTTCTCTTTGATCAAGTTCACCCTTCTAAAGAAACATATCCTGTCTTCTCATTCATTTTCATGAGAACCAATGAACCATTTTAAGATATCTACCAAGAGTTCTTTTAGTCTTGCCTCCACTTAAGGACAAATATAATTTCCTTAACTTTTTTTGAGGGAACATGTTTCTATACCTTTCAACATCTTGCATCCCCTCCTGTTTAGGCTCTCCAGATTGTCCATGATCATTATAAAATATGGAACTGAAACTAATTTCTAGATACCTATTCCCTGTCATTGAGATATTTTAATTCTATATCTGCAACAAAATATTGTATTATTTTTATTTATTTCTTACCTTACGATTTTTTAAATTTTATTTTATTATGTTTATCACCATACAGTACATCATTAGTTTTTGATGTAGTGTTCCATGATTCATTGTTTGCGTATAACACCCAGTGCTCCATTCAATACGTGCCCTCTTTAATACCTATCACCGGGCTAACCCATCCCCCATCCCTCCTCCCCTCTAGAACCCTCAGTTTGTTTCTTAGAGTCCATAGTCTCTCATGGTTCGTCTCCCCCTCCAATTTCCGCCCCCCTTCATTTTTCCCTTCCTATTATCTTCTTCTTTTTTTTTTTTTAACATATAATGTATTATTTGTTTCAGATGTACAGGTCTGTGATTCAGTCTTACACAAATCACAGCGCTCACCATAGCACATACCCTCCCCAATGTCTATCACCTAGCCACCACATCCCTCCCACCCCCCACCACTCCAGCAACCCTCAGTTTGTTTCCTGAGATTAAGAATTCCTCATATCAGTGAGATCATATGATACTTACCTTTCTCTGATTGACTTATTTTGCTTAGCACAATACCCTCTAGTTCCATCCACACCGTTGCAAATGGCAAGATTTCATATTTTTTGATGGATGCATAATATTCCATTGTATATATATACCACATCTTCTTTATCCATTCATCTGCAGATGGACATCTTGGCTCTTTCCATAGTTTGGCTATTGTGGACATCGCTGCTATAAACATTGGGGTGCACGTACCCTTTCGGATCCCTACTTTTGTATCTTTGGGGTAAATACCCTGTAGTGCAATTGCTGGGTCATATGGTAGCTCTATGTTCAACTTTTTGAGGAACTTCCATATGTTTTCCAGAGTGGCTGCACCAGCTTGTATTCCCACCAACAGTGTAAGAGGTTCCCCTTTCTCCTCATCCTCGCCAACATCTGTTGTTTCCTGACTTGATAATTTTAGCCATTCTGATTGGTGTGAGGTGGTATCTCATTGAGGTTTTGATTTGGATTTCCCTGATGCCGAGCGATGTTGAGCACTTTTTCATGTGTCTGTTGGCCTTTTGGATGTCTTCTCTGCAGAAATGTCTGTTCATGTCTTCTGCCCATTTCTTGATTGGATTATTTGTTCTTTGGGTGTTGAGTTTGATTAGTTCTTTATAAATTTTGGATACTAGCTATTAATCTGATATGTCATTTGCAAATATCTTCTCCTATTCTCTCGGTTGTCTTTTGGTTTTGTTGACTGTTTCTTTTGCTGTGCAAAAGCTTTTTATCTTGATGAGATCCCAATAGTTCATTTTTGCCCTTGCTTCCCTTGCCTTTGGCAATATTTCTAGGAAGAAGTTGCTGCAGCTGAGGTTGAAGAGGTTGCTGCCTGTGTTCTCCTCTAGGATTTTGATGGATTCCTGTCTCACATTTAGGTCTTTCATCCATTTTGAGTCTATTTTTGTGTGTGGTGTAAGGAAATGGTCCAGTTTCATTCTTCTGCATGTGGCTATCCAATTTCCCCAACACCATTTGTTGAAGAGACTGTCTTTTTTCCATTGGACATTCTTTCCTGCTTTGTCAAAGATTAGTTGACCATAGAGTTGAGGGTCCATATCTGGGCTCTCTATTCTGTTCCACTGATCTAGGTGTCTGTTTTTGTGCCAGTACCTTACTGTCTTGATGATTATAGCTTTGTAATAGAGCTCGAAGTCCGAAATTGTGATACCACCAGCTTTGCTTTTCTTTTTCAACATTCCTCTGGCTATTCGGGGTCTTTTCTGGTTCCATACAAACTTTAGGATTATTTGTTCCATTTCTTTGAAAAAAGTTAATGGTATTTTGATAGGGATTGCAATGAATGTGTAGATTGCTCTAGGTAGCATTGACATCTTCACAATATTTGTTCTTCCAATCCATGAGCATGGAACATTTTTCCATTTCTTTGTGTCTTCCTCAATTTCTTTCATGAGTATTTTATAGTCTTCTGAGTACAGATCCTTTGTCTCTTTGGTTAGATTTATTCCTAGGTATCTTTTGGTTTTGGGTGCAATTGTAAAGGAGATTGACTCCTTAATTTCTCTTTCTTTTGTCTTGTTGTTGGTGTATAGAAATGCAACTGACTTCTGTGCATTGATTTTATATCCTGTCACTTTACTGAATTCCTGTATGAGTTCTAGCAGTTTTGGGGTGGAATCTTTTGGGTTTTCCACCGAAAGTATCATATCATCTGCAAAGAGTGAGAGTTTGACTTTTCTTTGCTGATTCGGATGCCTTTTATTTCTTTTTGTTGTCTGATTGCTGTGGCTAGGACTTCTAATACTATGTTGAATAGCAGTGGTGATAGTGGACATCCCTGCCATGTTCCTGACCTTAGGGGGAAAGCTCTCAGTTTTTTCCCATTGAGAATGATATTCGCTGTGGGTTTTTCATAGATGGCTTTTATGATGTTGAGGTATGTACCCTCAATCCCTACACTCTGAAAAGTTTTAATCAAGAAAGGATGCTGTACTTTGTCAAATGCTTTTTCTCCATCTATTGAGAGGATCATATAGTTGCTCTTTCTTTTATTAATATATTGTATCACATTGATTGATTTGCAGATGTTGAACTAAACTTGCAGCCCAGGAATAAACCCCACTTGGTCATGGTGAATAATCCTTTTAATGTACTGTGGATCCTATTGGCTAGTATTTTGGTGAGAATTTTTGCATCCATGTTTATCAGGGATATTGGTCTGTAATTCTCCTTTTTGATGGGGTCTTTGTCTGGTTTGGGGATCAAGGTAATCCTGGCCTCATAAATTGAGTTTCAAAATTTTCCTTCCATTTCTATTTTTTGGAACAGTTTCAGAAGAATAGGTATTAATTCTTCTTTAAATATTTGGTAGAATTCCCCTGGGAAGCCATCTGGCCCTAGGCTCTTATTTGTTGGGAGATTTTTGATGACTGCTTCAATTTCCTTAGTGGTAATAGGTCTGTTCAGGTTTTCTATTTCTTCCTGGTTCAGTTTGGGTAGTTTATACATCTGTAGGAATGCATCCATTTCTTCCAGATTATCTAATTTGCTGGTATATAGTTGCTCATAATATGTTCTCATAATTGTATTTCTTTGGTGTTCGTTGTGATCTCTCCTGTTTCATTTTTGATTTTATTTATTTGGGTCCTTTCTCTTCTTTTTGATAAGTCTGGTCAGGGGTTTATCAATCTCGTTAATTCTTTCAAAAACCAGCTCCTAGTTTCATTGATCCGTTCTACTGTTCTTTTGGTTTCTACTTCATTGTGTTCTGCTCTGATCTTTATTATTTCTCTTCTCCTGCTGGGTTTAGGCTTTATTTGCTGTTCTTTCTCCAGCTCCTTTAGGTGTAGGGTTAGGTTGTGTATTTGAGACCTTTCTTGTTTCTTGAGAAAGGCTTGTATTGCTATATACTTTCCTCTTAGGGCTACCTTTGCTGCATCCCAAAGATTTTGAACAGTTGTGTTTTCATTTTCATTTGTTTCCATGAATTTTTTAAAATTCTTCTTGAATTTCCTGGTTGACCCATTCATTCCTTAGTAGGAAGCTCTTTAGCCTCCATGTATTTGAGTTCTTTCCAACTTTCCTCTTGTGATTGAGTTCTAGTTTCAAAGCATTGTAGTCTGAAAATATGCTGGGAATAATCCCAATCTTTTCGTATTGGTTGAGACCTGATTTCTGACCTAGAATATGGTCTATTCTGGAGAATGTTCCATGGGCACTAGAGAAAAATGTGTATTCTGCTGCTTTGGGATGGAATGTTTTGAATATGTCTGTGAAGTCCATTTGGTCCAGTGTGTCATTTAAAGTCTTTACTATATCCAGCTAAGCTGTCCTTGAAAATAGAAGGAGATAAAAAGCTCCCAGGACAAACAAAAACTAAAAGAATTTGCAAACATGAAACCAGCCCTACAAGAAATATTGAAAGGGGTCTTCTAAGCAAAGAGAGAGCCTAAAAGTAACATAGACCAGAAAGGAACACAGACAATATACAGTAACAGTCACCTTATAGGCCATACAATGGCACTTAATTCATATCTTTCAATAGTTACCCTGAATGTAAATGGGCTAAATGCCCCAATCAAAAGACACAGGCTATCAGATTGGATTAAAAAAACAAGACTCATTGGTATGCTGTCTTCATATCTTTAGACTGAAAGACACACCCAGATTGAAAGTGAGGGGGTGGAAAGCGATTTACCATGATAATCGATACCAAAAGAAAGCTGGGGTGGCAATCCTTATATCAGACAAATTAGATTTTAAACCAAAGACTATAATAAGAGATGAGGAAGGACACTATATCATACTTAAAGGGTCTATCCAACAAGAAGACCTAACAATTGTAAATATCTATGCCCCTAACATGGGAGCAGCCAATTATATAAGCCAATTAATAACAAAATCAAAGAAACACATTGAGAACAGTACAATAATAGTAGGGGATTTTAACACCCCCACTCCCTGCCTTCCTGAATGGACAGATCATCTAAGCAAAAGATTGACCTTATGATTTTTAATTTAGTATTTTTATGAAAAGTATTTTAGATCTTGTTTTTTTTTTTATTTTTTGAGACTTGAAATAACAACTTAACTTTGTAAGATTAACATATCAATGTAGAAATTAGTGATGCTTTTTCTACATAAATATTTTAAATTTTTTCTGTAAGCAGTGCATTCAATTGTTCATATATTTTAAGTCACTGCACTCTAAGATAAACTTTTTTCCTGAGTTTTCCTTTATTTCTGTTGACCTTCATTGTACTTGACAAGTAAAGGTTTGAACTCAGGGCAATAACTGTCTGCAATTTTGAAGTGACTATGTGAGTTTAGTAATTTCTATGGAATGCAAAATTAAAAATTACATATAGGATATGATTCTCCATTTAAAAATAAACTCAGCTGTAGGTGGATTACTTGGGTAAAACCTTCATGAATTTAATATACAAGAATGTGATGGGTCATATATGAGTTGTATATAGTTGTATATATATAAATGTATATGAGGTTTTGACTTGATTAGTATTTCAATATCACACATTTACAAATCATCACATAGTATTAGATTTCTATATTCTTCCTGATACTATAATTGTAGTTCCATTAGCAAATGTAAGAATGAGGCAATAACGCTAACACACAAAATTAAATTGCAGATTAACTCATTGCCATAGATACCAGATGAGACTGTAAAAACTAATCATAATTTGTTTTGAAGAGCCTTGCTTTAGAACTTTTTGTACAACAATATTTAATCAACATCTTTGATGTCAAACACATTTGAGGAATTACATAATGCTTCCAATTTAAGGAAAAGTAACTGTAATTTTAAAGTTATTTTAATTTTATATAAGCCCACTAATTTTAATAAAAATGCAAATTTAAATATGGTTTTGGACATTGAAGTAGATTTTTATATGCATGTCCTATTAGTTGAATTCTTGGATTACTTTTTTTTTCAAAGTCACAGATTTCTTCCAAATACCAAGAACAAATGATGTGTAGAGGTAAACAGCCAAGAAGAAAAAAAAAAATGCAGCTACTTAGAGTGAAGTTAATGCAAAATTATTGGTAACTTTACATTTTTTATGCTGATTGAAGTTAGTAAGATTTTCTACACTTAGCAATCACTGTGCTAGGCATGCATTCATTCAGAGGTGAATAAATAGTATTTGACTTTTAGACACAATATTATTTCTACTTTTCCAGTCTATATACAGTTTATTTCCTTTTCTTGTCTTAAAGAATTAGCTAAGACTTCCAGTATGATGTTGAAAAGGAGTGGTCAGAGAGTACTTCCTTACCTTTTCCTGATTTTATTGGGAAATTTTCTAGTTTCTCATCATTTTTTTTGTAGGTTTTTTGTTGATGTCTTTTATCCAGTTTAGGAGGTTCCTCCCTATTCCTAGTTTGCTGAAAGTTTTTATCATAAGTGGGTATTTGATTTTGTCAGATTTTTTCCTACATTTATTGATATTGATATGATCATGTGATTTTGCTTTTTTACTCTGTTGATGTGATAGATTATATTAATTGATTTTTGAATGTTGAACAAATCTTACATATCTGGGATATATCTACTTGGTTGTGGTGCATAAATCTTTTTGTACAATGTTGAATTTGTTTTGCTAATATTTTGTTGAGGATTTTTGCATCTATATTCATGAGAGATACTGGTTTTCTTGTAATGTCTTTGATTTTGGTTTAAGATAATACTGGCTTCATAGAATGAATCTAAAATATTCCCTCTGCTTCTATTATCTGGAAGAGATTGTAGAAAGTTGGTGTAATTTCATCCTTAAATGTTTGGTATAATTCACCAGTGAATCTAGCTGACCAGCTTTTCCATTTATTATATTTTTATATAATAATGAGAGAGCTGTATTAAACCTGTTTGTTCAATCTGCCATGTTTCTGACAATGTATGAGTTAATTGATAAAATGGGAGATTCATTTTTTCAGAAGATATACTTTTTGCCAGTGGGAAAAGCTAGAAGGGCAACAGACAGGTAATTCAGAAATGAAATAGGATGCTTGCCAAATGTCCAGATGACAGATCATTAAAAATCTGGGTTAAGGAAATCATGAAGGGAATTTTATGAGAGAATTAGTTGCTGATTGTGTTTCCTAAGCCAGGGAAGAGTAAATATTTAAGAAATATCAGCTGATCTGATAAATAAAATGCTTCAGAGATATATTTAATTTGAATAATAAGAATAGATCAAGGGATCATAGATGACCTTAAAAAAAAAAAAAGAGTTTCATTTGTGTGGCAGAAAGATCAGCCAGATTCCTGCTAATGAGTTATTTGTAATGATTGACTTGTTAATATCCAGTCCTTTGAATTTGATTCCTACAATAAGTTAAAGACCCAATATTCTATGGCATTCCTAGTTTATCTACAGTGTAATAGTATTTAAGTTGTACTTGTTTTGACTGGCAATATTTCACATTGGTAGAAATCGCAGCCCTATATCATCAAGATAATATATTTAACAAATATTAATATTGAGTATATTGAAAACTGACATAAAGGGATAAGAAATAATTCAAGTATGGTCTCAGAGGTAGATATTTATTCCCATTTCTTAATTTTCTGTATTTTCTCCATTGGATTCAATTAGATGGGAAGACTTATAAATCATTGAAGCATGTTAGAGAACCATCTATAAGAGTACTTTCATTGAAAAAGGTAATGTTACACATTTAACTTTACTACAAAGAGTCATATAATTGACCTTCTTTTTACTATAAAACTCTAATTGGGTTTTTGACTCTTATATTGAATGTATGCCAAAAATACAATGGTAAGACTATGTCAGGTGGTTTTAGGGCAATTGACATTGACAGAAATTAAGGATCAGAACAGAGTTAGAAAATATAACAGGCAGTGCAGGATAACTTTGGTTGACATTCTGATTGTTAATTAGATCAGAGCAACTGAATGGGGGCTCTCAGAAATGATGGACTGATTTTGAATGTGATTTAAGGGTCTTATATGAGTAAGTAGGGCTAGGAACCTTTTCTTTTTCTCTTCTTTCTTTCTTTACTTTTTTCTTTCTTCCTTTCTTCTTTCTTTCTTTCTCTTTTCTCTTTCTTTCTTTCTTTCTTTCATTCTTTCTTTCTTTCTTTCTTTCTTTCTTTCTTTCTTTCTTTCTTTTCTTTCTTTCTTTCTTTCTTTCTTTCTTTCTTTCTTCTTTTTCTTTTTTTACCAAGTGATGACTACTACCATTAAACTATTTCTACTAAAAAAGCAAAGAGACTTGGGAAAAACTTAGTCACATCTGTTTTGTTAGCCTTACTGGATGCATAGTTTCCTCCTCATAATCCACTTCAAATTACCTTTGAAAATCGTCTGATAAGAGCATGTTATATAACTTTCTATTTATACTAAACAAATTAAATTATATAGTTAGATATTTCAGTCAGAGAAAACTATAGGCTTTGTTAATGGTTATGATGTGATGATCCTGGGAATATGTCAGTTTATAAAAATCCTAAATGGGGACTAAAAAATACGATTTTCTAATATTTGGAAACATAGTGTTTCATTTTTTAGGCTAAAAATAGAGTGAATGAAATAATTGAGAAGAAGGAGTCCTGGGGAAGAATGCAGGTGTATTCAGAAATTTAAGATATTATATGGTAAAAGGAGTTGACCTATATCATATGTTTTAAATTATTTGATTTCAAGATTAATATAAATCTACTGTAACCAAGGTAACGTGGTATGAAAGGATGGCTGTATTGAAAGCTGGAAAATGGGGCGCCTGGGTGGCTCAGATGGTTGAGCGTCTGCCTTCGGCTCAGGTCATGATCCCGGGGTCCTGGGATCGAGTTCCGCATCGGGCTCCCTGCTCCTTGGGAGCCTGCTTCTCCCTCTGCCTCTCTCTCTCTCTCCGTCTCTCATGAATAAATAAATAAAATCTTAAAAAAAAAAAAAAAAGAAAGCTGGAATAGGAGAGGGAAACCAGAAATGTAACCACTGGCATAAGGTCAATTCCCTTGACCTTATCAAGGAAATTAAGCAGAGAAAAAATACTCTTTACAATAAATGATACTAAAACAATTGGTAACCACATGCAAGAAAAAATAAACTTCAACTCATACCTTGCACTATACACAAAAATAACTTGAAATGAATCATAGACCTAAATTTAAAACACAAAACTAAAATTTCTAGAAAATACAGGAGAGATATTTGTGAATTTTAGTTATGAAAAGATTTCTTAGGCTACAAAAAACAGGCAACTGTGGAAAAAATGGATAAATTAAAAGTCATCAAATTAAAAATTTCTGCTCTTCAAAAAACATTATTTCTTCAAAGGAAAATAAAACAACAAGCCATGCGCAGGGTGAAAAGATTTGTAATTGCCATAGTGATAAAGAATTGGTAAAGAAGATACAGAAAGAACTCTTAAATTTCATTAAAATGAAATCAACCCAATTAAAATGAGTAAAAGATTTGAACTGCACCTACTGAAGAAGATATACAACTGGCATATGACCATCATAAGTCATTAAGGAAATGCAAATTAAAACAACATATAGATAACACTACATTCCTGTTAGCACAGATCAAACAAATAAGTTTGACAGGTTCTTATAAAGTTAAATGCACACTTAACTATACCGCTCAGGAATCCCACTTCTAGGTACTAACAAGATGAATGAAGACATGTTCACACAAAACCTGTGTGGCAATATTTAGGACAACTCTACTAATAATCCCTCAAAATGGAAAAAACACAAATATCCATCAACTGGTGAATTGATAAGCAAACTGGAATATTTATACAATGCATACTACTCAACAACAAAAGGAATGATACATACAGCAACACAAATGAATCTCAAAATGATGATGCTGAGTGGAAGAAGGTGGACATCACAACACTGTATACTTTATTATTACATTTATATGAATTTTGGGAAATTACAAAACTGCCTAAAATCCAATCAGTGTTTGCCATAGACTGGGGGTAGTAGACTCTGACTGGTCAGAGAACTTTCAGGTTAAGACAGAGGTATTTTATATTTAGATCATGATTATACAATTATATGAGTTTTTCCAAATTTACAGAGCTGAGTGTACAACTAGAAAGTTTTAATTTTTCTGTATGTAAGTTATACTTCTGTAGGTCTGACAATTTATTTTGAAAACTTAGAATAAAAATAATATAGTTTCTATGTGATTCCTGGGGCTATGATAGTACTTCTTAAAGATGTATGTGATTTTTCACCTATCCTTGTAAAAAAGTATAATCTATAGTATGGCCAATGTATCTCTCCTTATTTCTTATATTTTTTCCAGACTAACAAGTATGTATCCATTGGTTTACCTGTCTTTTCCAAATCAACATAAAGTTCTGAGGTCAATTTTATATTCTATTGTTGAATCAATTCATGATCATACAAATCCTATACTCTTAGTATATTCTAAAAGTTGTTCCCAATTTTTTTGTCGCTTAAAAGTTATAATGTCAATTCTGTTTTTCATTAAAATAAGCTTATTATGTTAGAGAAATCAACATTACATGATTTGATATGCAAAAGTATCATAGCATAGGGGAAGGACTTTAGGCTGTGATGACCATGTCACCTTAAAATAAATTCTGGGTCTATTTAAGAGTTGTGTGTCTTTGAGTAAATTATATATTCTTTCTGAGTTTGAATTTTTTGTTCTATCGAATGGAGATAATTGATGCTGTTTGGTTAATCTTGATATTCCTTAGAATAGTTCTACTTAATATTGTGAAATGGTATTGAATGAAATTCTGATAGACAAATCTTGAAAACTACACTTAAAAATTAGTTTGTTCTTTTGTTTTATACTTTTAATTATTTATTATAAATTTAGATATGTTTTAAATATGGTGAAATTATACAGTGAAATATGTTTAACTTGTTTTTAGAGTTTGATGAACTTTGACAAATGCATACACCTTGGTAATACACAGTACTATCAGGCTATGGAACATTTCCATCACCATATAAAGTGTCTTTGTGCCCCTTTCCAGTCAGTCCCCTCACCCATTTCCTGAGGCAACTATTGTTTGGACTCATCACCATAGCTTACTTCCATGTATTATAGAACTTCATATAAGTGGAATCACATGTTATATACCCTTTTGTCTCTGATCTCTTTTACTTGTCATAACGTTGAAATCCATTTATACTATTGCTGAGTAGTATTCCATATTATGTGCATATTAGTTATCTATTTCCTGTTCTTGAGCATTCTGGGGTTTGGCTGTAATGATTTAAGCTATTATGGCTATTCTTGTACAAATAGTTTTGTGGGCAAATGTTTTCATGTATCTTGCATAAATATATAGAAATGGAATCCCTGGATCATAGGGTAGATGAATATCCTAATAAGAAACTGTCAATTTTTTCCAGGCTGTTTTACCATTTTACTCTCCCAATAGTAATAGAGGAGTGCCACTTGCTCTATATCCATGCCAACCTCTATGGTGTTATTAGTTTTGTTTTGTTTTGTTTTGTTTGTTTGTTTCAAGATTTTATTTTAGAGAGAAAGAAGAGGATCAGAGGGAGGCGGACAAGTAGACACCATACTGAGTGCGGAGCCTGATGCGGAGCTTGATCCCACAACCCTGAGATCATGACCTGAGCCGAAATCAAGAGTCAGACACTCAACTGACTGAATCACCCTGGTGCCCCTGGTGTTACTAGTTTTTTAAAATTTAACCATTCCAGAAATATGTAGTAGTAACTCATTTTGATTTTAACTTATATTTCCTGACAACTAGTAAAGTTGAGCACATTTTTCTGTGCTTATTAGCTACTTTGTCTTCCTTTGTGAAGCGTCTATTCAAGAATTTTCCCATTTTTATCAATTTGTTTGTCTTTTCATTATTTACCTATAGAATTCTTATCTACTCTGAGTACAAGTCCTTAATCTGGGTGTGTGGATTGCAAATAGCTTTCCTCAGTCTATGGCTTGCCAAATTATATTTTTAATGGTTGTCTTTTATTAGCAGAAGTTTAATTTTGCTGAAGTTAATTTATCTTTTTTTCTTTTCTTTTTAATCCTTTTTTTTCTATTAGCTATTTGATATGGAATAAAATATATAAATTATTAAATAAATGGATACTTATAGATAAAGTACATATTTTGATGAGAATCTTCTCATAAGACAAGTAGAAAAAGTACACGTGCTTACTCAAGTATAAAACCACTGAGACAGCAAATTGAATCTATCTACTATAAATAGCATTACAAATGTTGTTATATGCCATGAAATATAACTTAGATAACCACCAAAAATAAACTATTAAAGGACAATTGGTACTTGGGTTATAGCAAAAGACAGCAAGGATACACAAGGAATGTTAAGTACCATTCTACTCAAATTTTAAAAAAGGAATGAGAATATTTTAAGAATATCATGTGATCTGTGATCTTAAATGAAAAAATAATTTTCTCAGAGCTTCCAATCCTAATGTGATATTTTACTCATTCATTTATTTATTCCTGTACTTCCTGAATGTGATTCATTTATTTATCAAGAAATATTTATTGTATAGCTACCATGTATTAGACTTGCTTTGATTTGATGTAAAGACAAGGGAATGCTAAAGTTTCTGTACTAAGCAAGGAGAGGATGCTTGCCTCATTTTGTTCCTTCCTTGTGTTTTAATTTTTTTTCTAAAGATTTTATTTATTTATTTGACAGAGAGAGAGACAGCGAGAGAGGGAGCACAAGCAGAGGGAGTGGGAGAGGGAGAGGCAGGCTTCCCGCCGAGCAGGGAGCCGGATGCCGGCTCAATTGCAGGACCCTGGGATCATGATCTGAGCCGAAGACAGAGGCTTAATAATTGAGTCACCCAGGCGCACCCCTTCCTTGTGTTTTAAGCAGTAGAGTTCAGAGGTGAATTTTAAAAGAGTAAGAAAAAAGAGGAAGAAGAGGAGAAGAAAGAGTAGTCCTGGCAGAGCTAATTATTTGTGAGTTTACCAGGAAAGCATTCAAGAACTACTGATAGTTCGTAGTTCCTTATCTGTTTACTTAGCAACCTGAGCTAAACAGTATGTGTTTTTGTTTTTTGTTTTTTACTGAGTCTACTCTATGTAAGGAATTATTCTTAGTTTTGGGATCTCAATAGCCCTGTTTAATCTTCTTATTTTTCTTTTATGTAGATCATAGTTGGTACTTTTTAAAATTTCTATTTATTTTTTAAATGTTCTTGTTTTTATTTTTATTTTTTTAAATATTTTATTTATTTATTTGACAGAGAAAGACCACAAGCTGGGAGAGCAGCAGGCAGAGGGAGAGGGAGAAGCAAGCTCTCTGCTGAGCAGGGAGCCCGATGCGGGGCTCGATCCCAGGACCCCGGGATCATGACCTGAGCCAAAGGCAGATGCTTAACCGACAGAACCACCCAGGCGTCCCTCATAGTTGGTACTTAATAAATGTTTGGGGGAATTAGGGGATCATGCAAAATAAATGGCAGAGTTATTGAAATTAGTGATCGAAGGAAAATATGACATGTATCTACTTCTCATTTTTATAACTACCACTTGGTATCCAGGCATTCCAATAGTTTGAAAGTATGTATTTCATAGTAGACTGATTAAATTATTTCTGAATTGGTATTTTGTCTTTTAAAGAATAAGTAATTGCATTTAGAATATATCATTCTGGGGAATATTCCTTGATCTTAGTCTGTTAATAATTTCATTTTAAAGGAAGGTACCCTAAAATATTTAGCAGCACCCACTTAAATGTCCATCACACATATTTCTGCTTCTAATTAGTGTGTATAAGATGTAGTGGACCATCATTTTCACTCTTTCAGCCAGGAAAAAAGTATCTACTACAAAAATCTTATCATTTTAGAAGACATTAGAAAAGATTCCTTCCCAGTTAAGTGAAAGCCTCATCTACACCCATCCTTTTTTTCCTCAGAGGGCATTTGCAGATCTGGGCATGCACTGTGAATCAGGCTTGCCATAAGCAGAAGGACTCTGCTGGCGTAAAGATAAGCCAGGAGGGCTTTTGATTGCTGCATTGGCTATTGTGACAGTTTGGAATCTGAAAAGCCTAAATGCAGAGCTGCCAATTTTCTCCCCCTGGACTTCAGCAGAGTGCTGAGGCAGCCAGGAGTTGGGAAGGAAACATGGAATGAAATTCCATACAGTTGAACAGTGCCTAAAAGTCAAATCCTGGCAGAGAGAGGAGTGTTCAATAAACATATGATTGGTCATATCCTTATGATCTTTGAAACCAGAGTGAAAATGAGGCTAATGAAGACTTCAGCCCATCCCTGGCCATACTTAGTTCTGGACTGGATGAAGGTGATCAGTTTATCACTGTCTACCGGAAAAAGAAAAAAAAAAAAAGTATGCTATTTCAGAGGAAATGCACCTCAAATTTAGCCTCTTTTAGAAATAATATCTGCCATTTATTAAAAATTGGGAAACATATTATGAATCTAGGATACATGACCCAATGTAAAAAAAAAGTTGGTCCAAGGAAAAAGAGCCAATAGAACCATGCATTTACATGATTTATATGTTGAAATTGGCAAAAAAAGGTCTTTGTATTATTACTATAAACATGTTAAAGAAAGTAGGAAAAAGGTTAAATATGTTGGATAAAAATTGGTGATTTTAACAGATGTATTCTATTTATTTAAAAAGAATCAAATATGCAAACTAAAACTGAAAAAAAAAAACAGTACCTGAAATTTAGGACTCATTAGATGTATTCAGCATTAGAGGAAAACAGCGGAAGAAAAGATCATTAACTTGCAGGGCGCCTGGGTGGCTCAGTCGGTTAAGTGTCTGCCTTCAGCTCAGGTCATGATCCCAGGGTCCTGGGATAGAGGCCTGCATCAGACTCCCTGCTCAGTGGGGCGCCTGCTTCTCCCTCTCCCTTTACTCCTTCCCCCTACTCATGCTTTCTCTCTCTCTGTCAAATAAATAAATAAAATCTTTAAAAAATAAAATAAAGTTAATATTTTTTAAAAAAGATCATTAACTTGCAGAAGAAAATCAATAGAAACTATCAGAACTTAAGTTCAGAGAAAAATAATGAAAAAATATGTATACTTAAGATTTCCAAAAAGGAGAAAAAGAATACAGTAAAAAATTGTGTTTTTAGAAATAATTGTGAACAATTTTCCAAAACTGATGAAAGAGATCAACCATACATTAAAGAATTTCATTAAATTCCAAGAAATGTTTTGGAATTAATTTGGGAAGGGAATTATTATAAGCATATCAGAATCAATTTCCTGGAAATAAAAGATAAAGAGAAAATCTAAAAAAACTAGTTGAGGGAGGAAAAGGCATTATTTTTGAAAGGCAACACTAAACCTGATGGCAGAATAATGGAAACCAGGAGACAATAAAATGACATCTTAAATGTCATAAAAGAAAAATTTTGCTCCCTAGAATTCTATAACCAGCAAAAATATCCTTGAACAATCAAGATGCAATATAGATGTTTTAAAAAAAAAACCAGACGTTGAGAGAATTTGTTACTGACAGAGCCACACTACTATAGTCAAGAAGATCATAGAGCTGAATCTAAATGATCCTAGGTAAAAGCAGAAAATTTAAGGAAAGAATAAAGAACACCCAAAATGGTAATTATGTAGGTTTAAACAAATAATGTCAATGATTAATAAAGGAGCAACAATAACAATGTCTTACACCTTTTTTCATTAAAAAAATTGCAGACTTAAAATAATTCTATTAATAATAATACACTGTTTTTTGGCATGTAGTTCTATGAGTTTTAAAATATGGATAAATTCATATAGATATGACTACACACAAGATGCACAGTAATTTCCCTCTAAAATTTCCTTACATATTTTAGAGTACTTTATATATTCAGGATTTAATCCTTCATTGAATATGTGATGTTAAGATATTTTCTTCCAGTCCATGGCTTCTCATCAAATCAAGGGAATACACTTAACAAATTATGTACAAGACTTATTCACTTAAAAGCATAAACCATGTTACAGGTATTAAAAAGACCTAAATGGAGAGATTTATCGTAATCATTAATTGGATGACTCAATATTGCTATCAGTTCTCAAATTGATTCATGGATTCATAACAATCCCAATAGAATTGCCAGCATCACTTTTCTTAGAAATTGACATGCTGACTTAATCATTTGCATTTGGAAATGCAAAGAAAAATGAATAACCAAAGCAAATTTGAAAAAGAGGAACAAAGTTGGGGGATTTCACTATCTGATTTCAAGTCTTACCACAAAGCTATTGTGTTCAAGACAAGGTGGTGTTGGCATAAACAAACACACATAGCTCAGTGAAATTCTCCAGAATGGGGGATTTACAAGTCCACTCATATATATATATATATATATATATATCTCAAGTGATTTTTAAAAATGGTATCAGAATAATTCAATGTGGAAAGGGCAATCTTTTTATGAAATGGTGCTGAAACAATTAGATAGTCATTAAAAAATGAACTTCACCTTTTCCCTCACATCAAATAAAAAAATAAATTTACAATCAATCATATACTTAAATGTAGAAAATAAAAGATAAAAATTTAGAAAAAATACATAGTTGCTATAGGCAAAGATTTATTAGACAAAATACATAAAAATAAGTATCTGTAGAAGAAAACACACATTTAACTTCATCAAAATTAAAATTGTCCTCAAAAAAATTAAAATTGTCTTCATAGATATCATTAAGGAAATGAAAAGGCAAGCTACATACATTGGAATAAAATGAAAAGACTAGATATATGTGTCAAAGTCTTATGTCAGAATATATAGGGGAGCCTGGGTGGCTCAGTGGGTTCAGCATCTGACCCTTGTGACTCTTGATCTCAGTTCAGGTCATGATCTCAGGGTCCTGAGATCAAGCCCTGCATCAGGCTCTGTGCTCAGCAGGGAGTCTCCTTGAGATTCTCTCTCTCCCTCTGCCCCTTTCCCTCAGTCTCTCTCTCTCTCTCTCAAATAAATCAATAAATCTTGTATATAATATATGATATATATGATAAATATATATTTAAAACTCTTACAACTCGGGGCACCTGGGTGGCTCAGTCAGTTAAGCATCTGCCTTCAGCTCAGGTTATGATCTCAGGGTCCTGGGATTGAGCCCCACATTGGGCTCCCTGCTCAGCAGCGGGTCTGCTTCTCCCTCTGCCTCTGCCCCTCCCCCAACCAGCTTGTGCTCTCTCTCTCTCTAATAAATAAATACATAATCTTTTTTTTTTAAGATTTTATTTTTATTTGACAGAGAGAGAGACAGCGAGGGAGGGAACACAAGCAGGGGAGGGGAAGAGGGAGAAGCAGGCTTCCCGCTGAGCAGAGAGCTGGATGTGGGGCTAGATCCCAGGACCCCAGGATCATGACCTGAGCCGAAGGCAGACGCTTAATGACTGAGCCACTCAGGTACCCCTAAATAAATAAATAATCTTAAATAAAATAAAATTCTTACAACTCATTATGAAGAAGACAGACAACCCAATGAAAATACCCAAATATTTAAACTGGTACTTCATGAAAGAAGCTGGACAATTAGGCAACAGTTTAACATCAGTAGTTATTAATGATATGTAAATTAAAAGCACAATGGGATTTTACTCTATAACTTCTATAAAGGTTAATCTAACAACGCTAACAATACTAAGTAATGGAGAAGTGGAAGTACTATTGCTATTCTCATACATACATTAGAAAATTGTACAACGACTTCAGAAAAAATGTTCAACAATTTTTAGCCATGGAAGTTTGTAATTTATAAAATCCAGAAATTAATGTGAATGATCACAAAAGGATTTACACAAGAATTTCCACAAAAGCATTATTCATAATAGCCCCAAACTTTTTCAATGTCCAACAGGTAAATGGGTAAACAAACAGTGGTACATAGTGTATGATTCCATTTTTTGAACGGCCAGAATAGACAAATCGATAGAGATAGAAGGTTGCCAGGGGCTAGGGTTAGAGGTTATCAGGACTGATTACTAAAGGGCATATGTGGTTTCTTCTTAGAGGAATGAAAATGTTCTAAAATTAGACAGTGGCAGGAGTTGCACAATTCTGAGGATATACTAAAAAACACTGAATTGAGTGATTAAAAAAGGGTGAGTTTCATGACGTGTGAATTTTATCATAATAAAACTTTTAAGAAATAAACTATGTTATAAGGATAAAATGGATTATGACACAACAGTTGAGGAGAATGAAGAACTGGCACTCACCACAAGATGGCTCAATCTAAAAAATATACTTACTAATCGAAGGAACCAGAAACAAAAGTACATACGTTCTACTCCATTTATATTAACTCAAGAAGAGGCAAAGGACATAGATGATGAAAAAGAATAGGGTAGTCATAAGTCAGAATAAATGTAGGTATTCCAGAAGGTGGGATAGATATGAAAGGGGCTTTTTAGTGTATCTTAGGGAAATGTTCTATAACTCTGTTTTGTGATTATATAAGTACGTATACAAATAAATCAACATCTCTGAGACATACACTGAGGATTATTGCACTTTATGCAAGTCATTGCATGTATAATATCCCTAAAAAAGTCAGCACCACTTGTTATACTGTAAAATTATATAGGGAATTATGTAATACAATATTGTTTTATTTTATGGAAAACTCCAATTGTTATAATTACTTTTCTTTGCCTTATCATTATCTTTTATGTACTTGTCCATAATTTTTAACTGCAAATTGTACAATTTCTTACTCTTTCCTTTTTGTGAACTTGATGAGAGTGTGGCTGAGAAGAAGCTTACTGAGCAAACTCTGAACAGCTTCAGGTTTAAAAACTGAGGTTTCTAGAGAGGAGGGGGGTGGGGGGAAGGGTTAGCCTGGTGATGGGTATTAAAGAGGGCACATACTGCATGGAGCCCTGGGTGTTATATGCAAACAGTGAATCATGGAACACTACATCAAAAACTAGTGATGTAATGTATGGTGATTAACATAACATAAAAGAAAAAAAAAGCCCAGGTAAGAAAACACTTTTGGTGTAAGAATAATACCATCTTCAAAACTCATTTTCACTCATTCATTCATTCATTCTTTAAACAAATACGAATAAAGAGAAAACATCTGTAAAAAAAAAAAAAGAATATTACTTGTTCTGGGTAATACTTTTACTGTGACTCTATTTGTAGCCTTTCCAAAAGAGAAAAAAATGTAATATTGGAATAATGTGTAATAAACTATGCTTAGAACATTATAAATGAAAATTATTTTATAAACACAACTGGATGAAAAGACAGAAATATGAGTCTGCAGTAATACATTAAAAATATATATGGTAATCAGTGATGGGTGGAATTTTTCAGAAGTAATTCAAATGCTAATGAATCTGGTCAAATCTTTCAGCTGGGAAATCAGTGGACCTATTTTTGTTGTTTGCTCTGCCAGCTTTCAATTTCTCTCGGCTGAGAAAATCCTTTTATGAATTAATAAAAGCTTTCCAGACTGAAAATCGGGCGATATACAGCTTAATGGCTAGAATGTGTTGCCAGGATTTTGTAATTTAGACAGTTTGTTATGACTAGAACAATGCTCCAATGCATTGAACTTTAATGTTGAAATGTCAGCTTCCTACTGAGCAGTTCTGGAGCCAGGCCTACACCTGCTTGCTTTTGGAAGACTTGTCATTTGCATCCACCTCCAGCAAGCAGAATTGTGAAGTCAGAATGATGATAGTATAATATTAGGCACTTTTCAGCTTCCAAGCATGGTAAAACATTTAGTAATAAAAACTGTGTATAAACCAAATACCCTCCATTTTCAATATTGGAATAAAAATAGAAAAGGAGCAGGGAGATTCAAAAATCTGGAAAGAACATGCCAATAAACCATTGCCTTTTATCTTGAATTCAAGCCTTTTCCAAACAGTAAGTGTTTACTTCTCCTGGAGAAAAATATGATTTCTTAAGTCATTACTTTTCATGTTAGCTCATGAGTAATAATAGATGCACTTCAAATTTACAGTGACTAAGGGTGACCAAATGGGGTTTGATATTATAGTAAACAACATAGAATAGAATGCCTCCCATGGTACCATCTAGGAAATAACCTCTTTAAAGTTCTCCATTTAATCCATGAGGCACTAGAAGAATTAATTTGACTAATGGGTGAATTGTTATTTTCAAGGGATTTTTAGTGAGTAATTCAAAATAGGATTATGTCTATTAATATTAACTACATAGCTTTTATCAAGTTAATTATCACCTCCTGTGGTGCCCTGTCATTTTTAGTCACTTATTCTTAGAAACTGTCTAACTTTATAGGGAAAAACAAACAAATAAACAAAACAAAACAAAACAGGAAATACATCTCCAGAGGGAAGGGGACACAGGAGATACCAGTCATTGGATCCTACATTGTGAAACCACAGTGGACTTTAGACTGAGATCCAGTTGATAACCTGAGGCATATACATGTGCATACTTTGACCTGTATATAAAACAAAGCCTATTTTTAACATGAGTCTATTTGGATTCCCTCTGGACACTTCTTCAATATCTATATCCATAATACCCTTTTTTTTTGCTATTTTTTCTCCAAATTTTTATTTAAATTCCAGTTAGTTAACATACAGTGTAATATTAGTTTCAGATGTAGAATTTAGTGATTCATCACTTACATACAACACCCAGTGTTCATATCTGGGTTCATATGACATATCTGATAAAGGGTTAGTACCCAAAATATATAAAGAACTTATAAAACTCAACACCCAAAAAACTAATAATCCAGTTAAAAAATGGACAGAAGACATGAATAGACATTTTTCCAAAGAAGACATACAGATGGCTAACAGATACATGAGAAGATGCTCAACATCACTCATCATCAGGGAAATACAAATCAAAACTACACAGTAATCAGAATGTCATACCCATACTATCCTGTATGTTATTTACCGTGTCATTTTATTTTAGAATGAAGAACTTAAAGAAAATCACATATTGCTTACTGAATTGTTCTCTAATTTTAAAAATCACACCAATGTTTTTACATTCATTCCTAAGTTGAATGTATTTTTTAACTATATTTTCTAATGGTGACAGGATAGGGCATTATCAAGTCTAAAACATTCAGTTTAGTTTATTCCCAAAGAACTGTTTTTTCCTATTTATATTTAATCAATTGACATCATATTTAATGAAATCATGTAGTCACAACAACAACTTGACATAAAGAGATTGAACAAGTTGAAGCAGAAGAACAAGGATTTATGAAAAAGTCACATAGACAAGCCACCAGACTTCAGTGTCCCATGTATTGCCTAGTTGGTGTTCAATGGGGAATGCACAGGGTGAGATTTTTCTGGCAAAATTATTCAATGACTGTCACTTAAAAGATTATCTATTATTGTATACATTGAGAATAAAATAAGCCATATCATTATATCTACTGATTGGATATGAAATCTTGACCAAGAATTTGGGTGATGTTCTAAAAATGGGGTTGGCTATTATCCAGTTTAATGACAATATTACTTTAGATTTGAAATATTAGGGAACCTGGTAGACAAGATGTTCAAAGTGTACTCAAGAAAAGATAGATGGAGAAGCAAACAAAATATGTCTGATCTCTTCAAATTGCTAAAAAGCTTCACTGGTTGAGGTTAATTGGTACTCACTTCTGCTTCCATGTTTGTATTTTTTCCCTGTAATCATATCTGGTGGAATATGCCTGAACATTTTCCTATGTAATATGCAAGAAAAAAAGTGCATAAAATTTTTCTTTTCTATTTTATATGGTTTTCTCCATAATGTCTTACCATCTCGCCATAAGAAAAGTCTCCAATACGCAACATTTTTATATCCTATTTTTTTTATAATTTCAATAACCTTAACTAAAAAGGCCATAAAAGAGGCACTGGGTGGCTCAGTCAGTTAAACATCTGCCTTCAGCTCAGGTCATGATCCCAGAGACAGAGGATTGAGCCCCGCATCAGGCCTCCCGCTCAGTGGAGAGTCTGTTTCTCCCTCTGACCCTCCTCCCTCTCATGCTCTCTCTCTCTCTCAAATAAATAAATAAATAAATAAAATCTTTAAAAAAATAAAAAGCCCATAAAAGTAGTGAATATTTTTAGATTTATTTTAGTTTTATTTATTTAGTTGTTTATAATTACTTCTCTGTCCACAATACAATACACACAAGAATGAATATAGTATGCATTTTAGTACTTTTACATGACAAACATAATGTAGGTCAAGATTTTGAAGATTCCTGCTCTTGTACTGGAAGGTGAAAGGAAGATAAAATGTGGTAAGACAGAGTATTGTGAAAGACATGTTTTAATGTCTTTAGGTAGGGAGGGAGGGAAGTAACACTGGGGCGGTAGAGTGCTCTCAATATCAGAATATACAATCCAAGATTAAATGGCATTCCAGCAGAAAATTATAGGAAAACCTTATAGTAAATATCAGAGTTACAGAGCATGAGCAAAAGGATGGCAAAAGAAAAGCAGTTTATATCTGAAACATTAGTATACCCAAGGGCATAAATGTGCCACTCATTATGCATATTTCTTGTTCCTAATTCAGTAGGTCCATGGTAGTACCTGGAGGTTTGCACTTTTAACACTAGAATGTTAGATTCATAAAATGTAATCTCTATGAGAACAGTGACAACAAAAAAAATTGTAACTTTTTTTTTCACTGATACATCCTCAAAACCTAGAATAGTTCCTGGAATACAGCATATGTTTAGTAAGTATTGAATAAAAGAATAAACAACTAAGATCATGCTAGTATAGATTGACAACTAAATAAATTTTGAAAATACTCTTATCTTAGGTTGATAATTAGAATATCAACTTTGGCTCTGAGGACTAGACAGTGATTCAGATAGCAAATACATAGGATCTGAGATTTTGTCTATCCAGTCCCCCTTTCCTAGAAAGACAAATGTCTCCTTTCCCACCGTGATTTTGCTCAGTGTGCTTTTGGAGTGAGTAACCCTTCTTCATTTCCCCCCACATTTTACAAAGAATAGGCATTGACTTTGAGCCCAAGGAAACCAGAATACTCCCTTTCCCCTGAATTGGCTTAGTGTAGGCATGTGATATAAACAGCATTATGTATGGCTGGGGTTTTCGGTGTCCTTGTCCCCAAATGGAGACAGCCTATTTGGGAATTAAGCCAAGAGCAGAAAGTGGGACTTAGAGATATATAGAGAGATAGAGCCCTGGTAGATGATAATTTTTTTGAATTCTTTAATCTAACTATCTCTGAAATCATATTTACCTGTTTAGACATGAGATAATGCATTTAATTTTTTTTGTGTAAACTACTTTGAGTTGGGTCTCTGTCATCAGAATTCAAGAGTATTGATTAGTACATTTGAAATGGACACAAATTAAAAGTTGTCTTGGAGACTGTGTCTTCAACTGTAGGGTTAAAATCCAGTATATTTTCCGTGTGTGTGTGTGTGTGCATGTGTGTGCTGAATCTGCACGTAAACTATCACATAGCTTCAGCTATAGGGCCCGAGGTCTGCATATTTGTAAACCAAGATGAGGCTTTGATTTTGTTGAAATATTGCCCTTAGCTCCAGATCTGTATTTGCATTCTGAATACCTTAAATAGCAATCATCTCCTGACAAGGATATTTTGTAAAGCACCCCTCAATGTTCTGGGGCAGTATGAAGCCACTTAGATTTTAAAGTCCTTGAATGGTGTCTCTGAGAGTCTGTTTACAGTAGCAGAGCTTTAAATGATATTTAATGAGTAAATAAAAATGATTTCTTTAGTAAACAATTTATAAAGGAAACATAATTCAGAGATCTAGTGATAGTACTACGTCCCAGCTCAGGATTTAGGTGTTACTTTTGTAATTTATATCTCATTAACACCTTATGCAAATTGGAAGCTAAAACCTGAGGATATTATCTTAAGAAATGAGCATTGTATGACTGCTAATTTTTAGTCTATACCAATTTTCAGAACTATTTGCAAGTAATCTTTATCAAAGAATAAGGCATTAAATAGGATTTAAATAGGAAATTAATTTCCACTGATCATTACATTTTATTACATCCAATTAATAATTTTTAGTGCTATTTTCTAAAGAGTTATAGCTTTACCCATAGACATAGACAAAAATGGGGATGGAAATTGAGACATGACAAAGTTATCAATATAGATGGATATAGTCATTAACTACTGCTGTGTAACAAATGACCCGAAAACTTAGTAGCTTAAAACAAGCATTATCTCACACAATTTCTATGGGTCAGGAAACCTGAAGTGGCTTGGCTGGTGGTTCTGGCTCAGCATCTTTCATGAAGTTGTATTCAAGGACTGCAGTCATCTTTGGCTGGACAGAATCTTCATATCCAAGGTGGATCTCTCATATGGTTGGACAAGTTCATCCTGGCTGTTGGTGTGAGCCCTAATTTCCTCACCAGATGGAACTCTCAACCTGGCTCTTTGAGTGTCTTTACCAATTGGCAGCTGGTTACTCCTAAAATAAGTGATTCACCCCCTATTTCATTCTGAAATGCATCTACAAAATCAAACAAACAAACAAACAAACAAACACAAGCTCTTACAAAATACTGCTTGGGATTTGTGTCAACCGGTAGGCCTGGCAAGGTGAAAAGTAATAGGCACAGCTTTACCAAGCTAGCTTTAGCCCAGCTGCCCACCAGCTCTCTAACTGAATCTGCCATCTACCAATGTCACAACAGGGCCCTTCCTCCAAAGCAATATTGTAAGATCTGGTTTTCAGTGGGGCAACTGGGGGCATGGACTGTCACCTGGAGACAACCAAAAATATAATATAAAATAAACACAGACAGGAAAGGGAAGACCAAACACAGAAAGCACAACAAGGTAGAAAGAGTAAGAAGGAGAGAGAGAGAAAGTACAAAACAAAGCAGAAGAAAATAAAGCAAAGCTTCCTAAAAATGAGTTTTCAAATGAAATTCCAAAACATAAATAGTAATTTGAAGATCCAAAGCTAAGAAAGCCAAGAAAATCAACAATTAGAAGATGAATTTTGCCCAAATGAAATCATTTTTTACAGTGGTCTGATAAAGGTTAATATGTAGTTTGGTTATCACAGAGAATTGAACACTTGTGTATTTGTTCCATCTCAAATCCCCAGTGAAAGCTACAAGTAATTTTTTTAAGGCATAAAGTCACATAGATGGTTAAAACAGAAATCTTTGCCTTTAGAACATTATCTTAAGCTGTCTTTTTCTGTTCCAGATATGACAAAAAAAAATAGTCGATGAAACAATTTTCAAGTTCCAAGCAACCAGTAACTGAAGAAAATGTGCTGGGTAGTTAAGTTGGTGAAATACATGAGATGATTCTCTGACCTCTGTTCAGCTACACAAAACAGAACAAGGCTCTCACAAGTATATGTGGCATAAAGAAGAGTCTCTGTAAGAAAAACAGATTAGAGATCTCTTGCTGGAATAAGTCTTCTTGCTTAAAATTAGGGCTAAAATCATCATCTTTTAATTCTTACATTAGTTTATAATCTCCCAAGGCTAGTGAAAATGGGAATACCATAAAGTAAATCAGAATTAAGGTGGTAATTATAAGTGTTTTCTATAATTTGCCAATTTAATTGTTTCATACTAACATGGCCAGTGATACTTTTCCACACATTTTCTTCTTTAGATTGCAATAGAATATTACTACTCCTATGAGAAAAATGGATCACATATATGATTACTAATTTCTTTCCTATGTGAAATGATGATGTCTTCATCTTTGGTTATTCTTTCAGAATTGTTCTGCCAGGGGTGTCACCTTCCAGATCATTTAGCTTCAGAGTTACTTAAAAAATCTGAATCACATTTTTCCAGAAGTTACAAAGATTGCATAGCATATTTTCTATCTTTGAAACATAGCAGCTGGTTCAGTGTACATGCATTTTGCTGCTAGCAAACAGTCCTCCTTTTCCCAAATTAGAAATAGATGTTAAGAGATTTCTTTTAAATAAAGTATATTTTTAAAAACAAGTCCCCACTCACACACAAATACATCGGAGATACTCCCATTTGAAAGCCAATGCAGAAAGGACGGAGTGAAAACAGGGTATCAAAGGATCAGGCAGAGGTGAACCAATTCCCTAAAACATTAGTACTTAGGATTTTTAAAGTCTACATTATTCATGTCCTAGATATATTTCGGATTTGTCACCGGAGATTGTAATTAGCATTGTAATATGAGATACTGAATAGAAGGCAGTCATGACACTCTTAAGGGTAACTCTCTGCACCAAAGTTATAATAAAATTTATGCTGTAAAGTTGATCTGAATCAGTGCATGGAATGTGCCTTGCCCATTAGAAGAGAAAAAGTGGTATGTGCCCCCTGCTCTGTGAATGTTTATACCTTCTTCTTAAAGGTCCAAGTTAAAGTAAAAAGGAGTGAAGTAATGACATCAGATAACCAATATTTAATGTTTTTGGCTGGGTTTTCAATCCATCAAAAAATCTGGAATTATTCAGATAAGAGACTCTAAAGACAAGTGTTTAGTATTTAAATAATCAGTGAGGGAAATTTCACCCAAAAAGGTTTGAGGTAAGTGGAATACAAATCCCAAACTCTAGAACATTGCTTATAAATGCATGTAGGCCCACAAATAAATTTTGCTGTGGTCAAACTCAGATTCAGGACAATAGTACCAAGAAAAAAAATATTTAATGAAGAAGAGTTATCTTTAAAATTAATGTCATTGATGCATTTACTAATAGTGGAAAACATATTTGAATATTAATAGCAAAATCTTAAAATATTAACTTCTGACTTTATAAAGTAGTTCACATTGAACAAATGTTTTTCTTTTGGATTGAAATGTTCATCTCTTTAATCAGATTAAGGAGCAACTTTTCAGACCCTTTTCCCCTAAGGCTCAAATATACAATTAATCACTTCCTCTTTGGCATCAACATTACATACTGGTCATATTTTATTGTAACTCCTATCACATTCCAATTTGATTGTTTCCACATTTTCTCCCTTAATATGCTGTGAACTGTTTTAATCATCTTTGTATACTTAGTACATAGTCAATACATTGCAGAGTCAAAATGTCTTTAAATAAATGACCAAAATTATGTCTCAAAGAACAATGATATTGATATTCCCAACTTTATTTTCTGAAACTGGTGCATTAGTAAGATAATTCCAGTATCTAGCACTCAGCTCTTTCAGGATTAGCTGGATTAAAAAGTACACACATTATACCTATCAATTTGAAATTAGATATCTAAAATATAACGATTTCCTCTAAATCAGTGTAATTAACAAATGTGAAATTTCTTCCAGTTAAGTTTAGAATTAAGAACCATCAACTTGGATCTAAAGGCTCCTTTTAGTATAAAAATATTAGTAAGTTTTCACTAACTTTTCCTTTTATAGTGATGTTTTAAAAAATCTATTGGACTAGTTATGTATAAAGATTGTTATTATAGTTTAATTATCATCTGTATCCCTGTTTCATAAGACAGAGTAAATCAAAATATATAGATTAAGAAGAAGGCAATGTGATATAGCAGATGAATTGCTGTTGTTTGAGAACGTATGATCAGAGACTGCTATAGGAAGTAAATTGCTTAAGTCTGATAATATTTCATGTCTTCATCTTGAAAAGTAGATTCAACATCAAGAAGGATATTACAAGGTTTGAACAAAAATATATATGAAAGTTGTTTAGTACATAACCGGACTCTGAAATTTTAATTTTTTGCTAATTAACATTGAGATTTAGCTTGAGATTGTACCAAAAGAATTAAACCTATGTTTAACTGCTTTGCAGTCATATATAAATATACAGATACCTGTGAATCGGTGTGGCAGTTTTATCCAGAGACCTCTTAAATGTTCATCAATAAAATGGATATAGATGAAGTTCAGCTGATGGCAACACATACAAAATGGGAATCGCTAGGAGAGATACTATTATCATACTTTTGTTTCATTTTTTCTGTTAAAAGACTGTTAAGTAAAAAAGTACTGAAATACTTCTGTATATACATACAGCTTTCTTCCTTGGAGCGAAACACTCTATGCCTATGATCACTGGAAATATTTTTCAATAAATTGCATACCCCTTCACAGCTTTTTTAGTAAATCAAATTCATTGAGGTAAAAAGTACATATACACACAAACCAATTTTAAGTGTACAGTTCTATTTTCTACTTCATTTACTTATATTGCATCTTTTTATTTCCCTTCTCTACCTACTTTTGGTTTAGTTGCTCTTTATTTACAATTTCTTAAAGTGAGATCTTAGATAATTAATTTTGGATATTTCTTATTTTCTGATATATATATTTAATACCATAAATTTTCTCATACACTCTTCTTGAGCTGCATTTTATAAATTTTTATATAAAGTATTTTAATTAAAAGATGTTGTAATGTCTTCTGTAGTTTACTTTTCGATTGAAAAGTAATTTAGAAGTTTATATCACTTGTTTTCTAAATATTTGGAGATTTCCCTGATACCTTTTACTTATTGTTTAATTTAACTGCTGTGAAGATTAAACATATTCCATATGATAAAACTTGTTTCATTGCCCTGCATGTAGTCTTTCTTGGCAAATGTCCCTTGTGTACTTGGGGAAAAAAATGTGGACTTTTAAGTTGTTGGTTGGAATGTTCTATAAATATCAATTAGTTCAAGTTAATTCATAATATTGTTCAATTCTATATTCTTATTGATTTTTTGTTTACTTACTCTATACACTGCCATCATTCTTTCAGAAATTAGTGTTGACATTAACATGATTGTGGATTTGTCTTTTTCTCCTTTTAGTTCTCTCAAGATTTGATTCAAGTGAGTTGAAGCTTTGTTATTAAGAGTACAAACTCTTGGACATAACTTGGAATTTTGTCTTCTTGGTGAATTGTTTCTGTTATCATTGTTAAATATACCTTGTTTTTCCTAGCAGAAGTCTTCATTTTGAAGTCTACCTTGTTATTAGCATAGCCACTCAGCTATAGCGACCCTCGCTGTCACTGACAACAGTTGGCAATTGTCAAGTAAAATATCTGGCTTAAATAAAGAATTTATATCTAATTGGCCTGGTGCTGGAGAATTACCAGTAATTTAATGATGTTCTGAGCATTCTTTATTTAAAATATGCATCAAGGTAACACAGAAGGAGAACAATAATAAATATTTATCTGTGCCTCAAGAGTGAAAACACAATTTGTGGAGTGTGACAGATGGGTTAATATTACATGCTCCACACTTGCTTTGAAAAATATATTTAACCTCTCTAAGGTTTAGGGCTTTTTAAGTATTTTCTTTTATTATGGAATAGCTATATTATAAAAGATTATCTGTAATTTACATGTGTGGTCTAAAAATTATAAAGTAAGCATATAGGTATTAAATTCTAGCTTAAGAAATGGAACAATCCCAAGGTCTTGTGCTCTACCCTGATGGCGGCTGCAGGCCTGAATTTTGTGCTTATCCTTCTTTTGTAGTTTTTACCACTTATATATGCACTTTTAATACATTGTTTAATTATATTATTGGATTACTCATTTTGAACTTTAACTGAACAGAACCACCTGATCCCTATATCTGGTGACCTATTAATCTATGTTTGCTGATCTACAATTTATTTTCTCTCTAATCTGTTTGTGAAATATGTCAGAGTGTGGATGTGAGGTATATAAAATTTGATCTAATTAGAGTTTAATTTGTATTTTCCTATTAGCTTATTTGTTTTTTACTTTTCTTTTTAATTTTAGGAGTCTTTTCTGCATTCAAAATAATAATGTTTAACTTCAGATATGCTGCAAATATTATCTTCACCTACTTCTTGGCTTGTTCAATTTCTTTATGGTATATGTAACAAATGTAGGTTTTTTTTTAATTTATCAATATTTTTCTTTGTTATATGCTTTTGTTTCTTTCCAAGAGTCTTTCCTGTATCATTATTTAAAAGTGATCTTATATCTTTACATGTTTTCTTTAAAAATTGTCATTCATCTTTATGTTCATAATCCAGTGGTTCTCAAATGGGGGTCATTTTGCCCTCCAGGAGATATTTGCAAATGTGTAGAGACAGTTTGGTTATAATAATGGGGTGGGGAATTCTACTGGCATCTATCAAACAGAGGCCAGGGATGTTGTTTCTAAAATGCACAAGACAACCCCCCACAACAGAGTAATTCAGCCCAAAATGTCAGTAGTGCTGTTATTAAGAAATCCTGCCTTTATCTTTCCAGAAATTATTTTTTAATGGTCTATTGTAGGAATCTTTGACTTTGAGACTATCTTTAGAAATAATGTAGTTTCATTTATTTTTATTCCTTTTAATGTTTTTCAGTAAAATCTCTCATTATCTTCATATGGATAAAGTCTCAACTATATAATAAAGTTAGGTATTAGAGAGTTAAAGTCTTAACTATATATATTTTAGCATTTATTCCTGAGCACTTTATAATTTGTGGTTCTGTTTTGAATGGCCTCTTTCTAAAATTAGAATAAGTAAGTGTGTATTGACATATAGAAATGCATTTGATCTTATATTTAGCAATTACCTAGCAAATTGATCTTATATCTAGCAACGTTCTTAAGTTCTTGTTTTTAATAATTTTTCTTTATATCATTTACACCTTTTTATGTGGTTAATCATATCTATAAAAATGAGAGATTTATTTCTTCTGTTTGTAATTTTGTTTTATTTATGATTTTTAAGTATGCTTACTTATTGTCCTGACCAGAGCATTTTGAAAAAGTTGAATAAGATTAGTGGAAGCAGAGTATTTTTCCAATTCTTAATTTTAAAGGACATTGTTTTTATGTTTCACTATTAAGATTTTAATTATAGGTTATGTTTTATAGATAGACTTTATTTCAAAAGTTATTTTCTGTTGTTAGTTTGGTTGGTGTTTTTATCTCCAATGGATGTTTAAATCTATTAAATAACTTTATTTCACCTGTAGAATGAAATAGAAAAGGGGCACAAAATGTATAAAGGTATTTTAATAATTAAATAAAGTGATCAATGTTAAGTATTAAGGATAATGCCTAGTAAATAATATTAGTTACAATAAACATAGTAATTACAATGATGGTGAATAATTGCTCTTGAGTTCATCCCTTAATTTGAGTTTGTTTTATATTTAGCCTTTGATCATTTGTGCAAAATGTTTTCATGGATGATTATCTCAACCTGAGAAAACAGCATGCCCTTGTCAATTACAAAGTTTTTTTTATTTTGAAAGAAAAAGACTATTAAACATATTGTTATCAGAGGTTGCATTTATTATTTCATTGCAAATAATAAATGATTGCTTATCATGCTTTCCCTCAGCCATCTGTGCTCCATACCCACTCCCTTAGTTGGCAAATGAACTTATGCTTCACAAACTATCCTAGTAGTCATATCCTCTGTGAACTTATTTGGACCTCTGCTTCAGGCAAAATTGATGCTCTGTTCTCTGTGCTCCCAAGACTATTTGATTGGTCAAATTAGACCACAGAAATCATAGATCTTACCTATAACAAAATTGTTAATGTTTCAAAGTATAGCCATAATGAAACAGTCCTTCCCGTGAAGAAAGTAAAATATGCACACACAGCTCTCTAGGAATACCCTCTCTGTTCTGCATTAGGCATATTTGGGTTTTTGAATAACAGGCAGGTTGAGAATTTGTGTAATGCACATGGAAATATTACTTAGCTGTTTCAGTGGTTTACTATCAACTATCTAGACAGGAGATTGTTCACAGGGCCTCTTTCTTCAGGCTGTTAGCCACATCTACTCATATTCTAGACTAATTTATAATAAGTCATCTGGGCAAACCTGGTGTGTCCTGCTCAAACCCTTTTACATATAGGAACTGTCTGTTTTCCATGGCTTTAGCATGTATACAAGGCATTTTTTAGGGGACAGAGGTGGGTTCAAGTCATTTATTTACCTGGACCATCTTTAAGCCTGTAAGATATAGACCAATGGGCTATTAACCCTTTTCTTCTTTACATTTGCAATATAAGGTAGTGGTTGGGAGCACTGGTTTTGGTGTCAGATAATATTGCATAAAATATAGAGCATAATGGCTTTTTAGCAGGGTAAGATTAAATTCTCTGAGCTTCAGTTTCCCCATCTGTAAAACAAACATAACATTTGCTTACCATAGGCTCATTTTGATAATTAAATAGGTTGAAGTAAATATCCAACTTATGACTGCATATAAATAAAACATGGATCACACTGACTTGTATTTATATATTTGTATGTCTTTTAACTTCTCCTAAATTTAGTAGTGAATTTTAGAAAGAAGATAAGACACACAGCATCTTCTTACTCTTTTCTAACCACACAGTGCAATGTCTATCACAAAATAAGCTATCTTAATGTCTAAGTGGGAGAGGGAGACTCAGTTTGTCTCTTAACCTTAAACTTTCATTTCAATAAACTTACATTATGAAACTTGAATTTTTTTTAGCAGTGTATTTATTTATTTATCGGACAGTGAGAGAGCATGAGAAAGAGCAAGAACACAAGCAGGGGGGAGGGAAAGAGGGAGGAGCGGTCTCCCTGTCAAGCAGGAAGCCCAAGCCCCGGACTCAATGCTGGGACCCCGGGATCACGACCAGAGTGGAAGGCAAACGCCCAATGGACTGAGCAACCTAGGTGCCCTTCAGCAGTGTATTTAAAACACATTCTTGTTCTGCTACAAAGGTTTAAAATATTACATGATAACAACAGTGTTTCTCTGTTGCATGTGTATTTCCCAATGTTTTTCTAAAAAAAAAGTTATATTCCTTAGATTAAAAAATATGTATGAATTGATATCTTCTATAAGTGGTTATCATCATTAATAATCAGGTGTTTTAATGACAAGTTATATACATGTTTATTATGAAGACTCAATTGACAATAAGTAAATCTATTTTAATCTCTATCAGATTTACTAAAGTGTAACAATTCTTTATTACATATATACAGACATGAAATATGTACGGATATAAAAGATCTGAAAATTATTACATATGTAATAATTTCCTGATATTTAGATGTCATTTTTCTTGGTTCACTGTTACATTTCTCAGGAATATATGACACTGAAACTTTAAGGTTGGATAGAAAAAGGAATATGTAGTAGCTTTGAATTATCCAGCATTTATTTGGTGCATTCTCTATCCTCATATCTGCAAATAATCTTTTTAAAAATATTTTATTTATTTGTCAGAGAGAGAGAGAGCACAGCAGGGGGTGTGGCAGGCAGAGGGAGAAGTAGGCTTCCCGCTGAGCAGGGAGCCTGATGCAGGCCTCTATCCCAGGACCCTGGGATCATGACCTGAGCTCAAGGCAGACGCTTAACCGACTGAGCCACCCAGGTGTCCCTGCAAATAATTTTTTTAATCATGATTTCTTCCAACAAAATACATTAGAAACCTGTTTCTTCTTATGAGATAAAAGAATTTTAAGATTTCCTTGGTAGCCTACATCTAGTCCTACCCTACCACAGTAACTATTCTCACCAATATATATTTTTTTAATTTTACCAATGATTTATTTAGACACACATTGAACATTTGCCCATGTCTCTCTTACTTTTGTCCAGTATTTGATAAATTTTTCAGTATACATTGGGCATTTCCTTATTTTGTCAGATAAGTCCTGAGAAAGAACTCCTTATTGCTTGGCATTTAAGTTACCACTCTATCATAGATTTCTTTCTTTTCCTCTGATTGCTCGTTTTCAGTTTTTCAGGATGTTTTTATTTTTTTCTATGCTCTAAATGCTTGAGTTTCCCGAAGTTCTATTTTGGCCTATGGCTCCTCCTGACATTCTCTTTTTGCAGTCTCGTGCATATCCATGGCTTCAATTTCCACGTATATGCTGATCATTCCAAAATATTTATAGAGGGCGCCTGGGTGGCTCAGTAGTTAAGCATCTGCCTTCAGCTCAGGTCATGGTCCCAGGGTCCTGGGATCGAGCCCCACATTGGGCTCCCTGCTCGGCGGGAAGCCTGCTTCTCCCTCTCCCACCCACCCCTGCTTGTGTTCCCTCTCTCACTGTGTCTCTCTCTGTCAAGTAAATAAATAAAATCTTAAAAAAAAAAAAAATTATAGAGACTACTCCAGCCTCTCGAGTGTGTGCTTGCTCTCGCTCACGTTCTCTCTCTCTCTCTCTCTCTCTCACACACACAGATACTCATTGCTATTACCTAGTACACATTTACATTGCATGAGTCACAATCATTCAAACTCAACAGATATGAAATTAATTTCATCATCTCCTTTACCAAGAGTCATTCCATCTCAATTTACTATCATGATGGGAAGTAGGACTATTGACCTAGGTACTTAGACCATAACCTTTTTCCCTCTTCCTGCAGTCTTGCCCCAATAAATTACCAAATCCTATTTATTTCATTTCTAGTCTTTGTTGTGCTTATCAATCACTGCTTCTAATACCTTCATGTTGACCCTTGCCAATTGTAAGGTACATCAATGTCTCCTATCTGACCTTTCTGTCTCTCGCTTTATCCCTTTTTCTCTATAATGTTGCTAGACGGGTATTTCTAAAATACAAACGTATTTATGCTCTTATGTATATATACATTTTACAATGTCTCTTTGTTACTTTTATTATAAAAGCTAACACTATTAGTCATGTAAGTTATCCTCATCAAGTAGTGCTAGCTCTTCAAGCAAACATCCCCAAGTTGACTTTATATATCCTGGCTGTCTGCCTATTTAGAGAAGATTCTCAGGATGTGTTAGAATAAATACTCATTAGGAAGCAATACAATCTTTAACTTAATGATTCCATTTAAACCCCTGAACTGTAAATAATGAAAAGTAAAATGAATTAATTTTTAAAAATCAGAATTTTCATAACCTGAAAGGCAGCATAGAGTAATGATTAAAATATGATATAAATTGGTATGGTAAATATTAAAGTATGGTATAGATCCTAAGAATTTGAAAACCAGATTTGCCTCTTATTACCCTAGTTACCTTGGGCAAGCTACTAAAACTCATATTTGTAACTCTGTTTTCACCTCTATTAGTGAGTATAAAACTGTAAGCAAAATGATTCATAGAAAGAGTTTGCTAAAAGTCAATTCTTGAGGGGCGCCTGGGTGGCTCAGTTGGTTAAGTGACTGCCTTCGGCTCAGGTTATGATCCCAGGGTCCTAGGATCGAGTCCCACATCAGGCTCCCGGCTCAGCGGGGAGCCTGCTTCTCCCTCTGACCCTCTCCCCTCTCACACTGTTTCTCTCTCGCTCGCTCTCTAATAAATAAATAAAATCTTTAAAAAAAAAAAAGTCAATTCTTGAAAATACAATTTTATGAAGAGCCAATTTATTAAAATCAAACTAAGAAAAATCAACTTGCAAAAATACAGTTCATTGAATGGACAATTTAATAGCTATAATAGGATTATTTCTTCTCATTAATTTTAAATGATTGAATGTCACTTTATAATTTTCAAATTTAAGGTATTTAGTATAATTCCTAATTTTTATTTCTCAGAAATAAAACATACATTACAGTTAAATCAGAATTTTAAAATATCTGGCATTACTCAGATGTATTAAAATTCCATGCCTCTAATACAGAGCAATTTGGATATGCCAACAAGAAGAAGCAGTTGCAGGTAAAATAAGAAACTTTTTTTTTTTTTAAGATTTTATTTATTTATTTGACAGAGAGAGACACAGCGAGAGAGGGAACATGAGCAGGAGGAGTGGGAGAGGCTCCCTTCCCACCAAGCAGGGAGCCTGATGTGGGGCTCGATCCCAGGACCCTGGGATCATGACCTGAGTTGAAGGCAGACGCTTAACGACTGAGCCACCCAGGTGCCCCAAAAAGAAACTGTTGATTGTAGAAAAAGGTAAGAATGATAATATGAATGTAATGATCTGTATGTTTCATTCTTAAATTTTGATATAGTTTAATTATAAAGAGACAATTAGAATAATTTAAAAATTGATAAAAACCCTAAAAATGACAAAGATGAAAGATAAAAGTTTGACAAGACTAAATGATATAGAGTATTAAAAATCACTATTGACAAAGAATTTCCATAGGAAATAATTATTTTTAAAAAATGAGGGAATCTTTATTATAAGTAATACTATTAAATTAAAATTTCAGTATTCAAAAATACATTAATTGTAATCATATTTCATATTCTTGCTAATGCTATAATGTCTCCTGTAAATTCTGTTAAAACCATTTTTAGTAAACTGATGAATGTTTTAATTTGGCAAATTTGGAAAATTGAGCCTCTACAAATTGATCATTAGTTAATTGGATCTTCAGCAAATCAGTCACTTGGTGAATTAGATATTGAAGCTTTTACATTAGCAATGTATGACAACTTAAGCCATAAAGATAGCTTCTAATTCATGGCATTATGCTAAGGAAAAAAAATGTGTTTATGCCTGTAAAATTTTGGCACATAGTAAGTAGCTAGCTATTCGTGACCATCAATATATATTTATTATACTTGATTGCCTATTGTTATTGTTATTGTTATTGGTGTTGGCACAGCATGATTTTTGTAATTTTGCCTCTGCCTAACTTTGCAACTTCATTTTTCACCATTTATTTAATTCTCCAAGTTGCACAGAAGAAAGTTACACCAGAACGAATCTTGACAGAGATGGAACAACTCTAATGGACATCATCACGCAAATGGGTGTTTTACTTTACCCAAGCATTGTGGGAGTGTTATATTAGGACCTGCTGAGATGTTCAGTAAAAACTTCCTGTTGTTATACCCCAAGGAAAGTGGATAGAAGTTTTTGCATCAGAACTCAAGGGACTTACTGTGAAAGAAATGATCAAAACCAGATGGATACCCAGTGCCTCAAGTTGGAAAGTGAAGGGCAGTCTGGGTGAGACTCACTGGAAGAAAGGGGGAACATGAATATCAATGTTCTCAAAAAGAACTCAACAATGTGGAAGAAAGGTCTGAACTGGTGTACTGAGCTCAACACAGAAACATAAGGATTGGTTTGAAATTGCTGATATGGACACATATTATGTTAATATTGGAAGTCTAGGCAAGTCTGACAGAGTGAAATGATTGACAAATAATGACCAAGTATGTTGGGAAAGCAAACGGACATCCTGCCCTGATATCATTTGATCTATTATATTCCATAACCAGAGAGTAATAAAAAAAAGGTATATTCATTTCACCCTGAGATAGCTAAACCAGGATAACCAAATAGATGTAATCTTGAGTCATTTTCTGTATGTTCACCAAGGGAAACAACTTTATCTTTGATTTTTCTTAAACTGGGACAATCATTGCCAGATATAATTTTATAAAATGACTATCCAATATGAACAGACTACCTTAGTAAACTCATTTGTTTAAAGTACTTACTGTATTTTTTTAACTTGGTGATAAAAAGAATCTTCTAAAGTCTGTACTTCTTGCACAAAAACCATTGGGAAGTAAAATTTTTTTCCCTATTTTTTTCTAGTCTGTTTATCACAAATAACATTTCCCCTAGAGATGGAGATGCTCCAGTGGATCCAGTCACCAGCCCTGATGATATTGCACCATTGATGAAGGTCCAAGCATTTTTACCTTTTTATATTTGAGGGTTTTTAAAAATGTTTCATTTTTCTATTTGCCTTGAGAATCCTGCTTTTTCCTGGCTTTTGAGTCATCTACTTCTGTCTTATCATGTCACAAGTTATGGTTTAGTCAAGTTGAAAGTAAAGCTTCTTTTTTTTTTTTAAAGATTTTATTTATTCATTTATTTGAGAGAGAGAGAGAGAGAGAGAGAGAGAGAGAGAAACAGCATGAGAGGGGACAGGGTCAGAGGGAGAAGCAGGCTCTCCGCCGAGCCGGGAGCCCGATGTGGGACTCGATACCAGGACTCCAGGATCATGACCTGAGCCGAAGGCAGTCGCTCAACTAACTGAGCCACCCTGGTGCCCTGAAAGTAAAGCTTCTGTCACAGCCTATACTGTTGCCTAGCTGCCAATTGCTGATAAAATCCTACTCTTTGTTTTCGTAGGTGCCGCCATAAGCTCAAATAAGTCAGAACCAGAAAAAGAAAAATTATGTTCAGTAGCATAAAGAGCCAAAACTAGATCAGGAAACATCAAGATATGCCTTTGAAATTGCCTGTGTCACTCTGACCTTCTTTTCTGGATCTGATGCAACCAATCAGTCAATTTTACTAAAGATGCAACAATTTGTGTCCTGTTTATTTGACCCATGCTGAAATTGCAACACCGAGGTTAGCAGTCTGTGTGTGTATCTGTGTATGCTTAAATGGGAAAAAGAAATAAAAGTGTTATTCCTCTCAAAAAAGAAATGTAATTTGTCTTTTTCTTACAATGATTTGTTTATATTTATAGCTTTTTCTGTATCTGTAGCCTCCTTATTCTTTCTCTCTCTTTTCTTTTTTGGAAAACTTGTATTTATTAATTGGCCAAAACTTTTAATAAATTATTTATCCTTCAAGCATGCCTAATTCAAAGACATATCTATTTGCCCGGTTAAAATAACAATTGTGTGGATCAACCTGAATGTGTTTTAGAATGAGAATATAAATGACACAGCATTGATTGCTTCTGGTCTGCAGAGAGCTTTAATCACTTCTTGAGGCATCAGAAGGGCTCAGAGTACATAACATTTCCTCCCTTTTCTCTCAAAAGACAATAGAAACTCTCTATAGAAATATATAAATAAGCCAAGTCAATATGCGAGAAAATGCTTTATGTGCTGAAAACAAGATGTTAATAAACCTTAAATTTTGAATCATTAGCTTGAGCTAGAATCTAACCGGACAATTACTGAAGAAAACAACATGTAACAAAATAAGGAAAAACTCAATAATAAACTCCTTCAGATTTCTACAGCTTGCTCCTGATTCTAAGATTCTTCCACTGTGTGAATAAAAAAAAAATTTCTGAACAGATTACTATAACTTTGCCTATTGTTTTGTTTATCTATGGCTGCTTATAAAACTACTCCATAATTTTGTGGCTAAAAACATCAATTTATTTTCTCTGTTGGATCTATGTGTCCGGTAGACTTGGTTGGTGGTTCTCGTTTGAGACATCTCGGGTAATTGTAGTAGGATAGTGGCTGGGTCTGTGAACAACTGAAGACTCAACTGGATTGTTCACTCGCATGGCTGGCCAGCGATGCCAGCCTATTATCTGGAAATTCAGGCTGGAGTCACTGGCAGGAGCAATTATACTTGGCCTACTCCTGTGGCTTCGGTTCTTGATGGCTTGGCAGTTGAGTTCAAAGAGGGAACATCCCAAGAGGCCTCATGGATGTTGGATGGTTTCCTGTGATGCAGACTTGGAAGTCACTCGTCTCTCCCACCACATTCTGTTGGTCAAAGCAATTCAGAGGCCTAGCCCAGGTTCAAGGTGAGGTGAGGCAGACTCCACCTCCCAGTTGGGGAAGGGTGTGTTACAAATTAATTGTGGTCATAGTTAATCAGCTACAACTGGCCAAAATTATCTATATCTCTCACACATGAAACACACTCATCTCTCAAGGGCCTTATACACTGCATGTATTGGAGCATCAAGGTCAAGCTTGAGGTCCGCTCATCACGTTAATTAAGTCCAGATGTGGAGGCATGGAGTCCTCAAGTATATGTCCTTGAGCCAGATTATTCTCCACGCTGAGTCTTTTTATAAGAAATGCCTGTTTTTGCAAGGAGGTTAAGAGCCCAAAAATGTCTTTTCATTTTGAACTGTCTCTGACGTTTACAGTCTAAGTTGACAGTCTTACTACTGATAGAAAACTCTTAACATGGTTTGAAGTTTCCCAGGGATCTTTTTCGGATTCACTCTCCTAATAAAAAGCTACTGCCATAAATCCCTTTGAGACAGATCCTTCTCTACCTTGGAGGGGAGGGTGCTGTGGGACAGTACCTTAAGTCTTTTAGAAGACCTTTTGTCCACCCTAAAAGTCAAGAAGACACACACTTTAAACCCTCACGAGCCCTTTTATCTGGCTGAGTTTGGGGGCACACCATTACGATTCTCAGAATCCTTTTCAACCAAGTGTCTTGTCTAAGAGCCTCTGCCTTAAATTTTTCAGAGGTCCTAACGAAGGTGTTATGGCTACACGTTGGATCAGGAATTTATCCTAAGCCACAGTTTACTGATACCCCCTTAGAGTTTACTTTTTCCTGTAAAACTTGAATTTCCCGCATTATGCCTAAGCTTAGACTGATTTAATACCCGGCGGCGGGGCAGGGAGCCGGCCTGCAGAGAGCCCGCGGACAGGGCTTTGAGGCCAGGGCGGGGCCACGGGCTCCGGGCCGCTTCCGCCTGCTGGACCCCCCCCATCGCGCCCCCCCCCCCCCCCCCCGGCGCTGGCTGTGGACGCCGACCTCCCGAGCCAGAGCCGGTGCGCGCGCGGGGCGTCGCGGGTCCTCCCTGACTGTGCTGAGTCCAGCTGCGGACGAAGGAGGTGGAGAGGACCATGCAGGGGACGCCCCTCAGGCTGAAAGAGTTTTGAAGCGAGACTGACATGATCAGGGGTGACACTCAGCAGATACTGGAGACCTAAGTGGACCTTTCTCCGGGTGGTTGGGCACATCCCTCCTTTCTGGAAGCTCTCGTGCTTCCGGCCCTGCGGGACCAGGAGACTTTTCCGCAGCTCCTGCGGAGGTGGTCGTGTCTCATGGGGCTCCACCCCTTCACCACCCTGACGGACGTGCTGCCCACGTTGCACTGGACCGAGGACTACTTGCCGGTGGACGCCGGGGAGGCGACGCTCCAAGCCCCCAGCCGGCAGCTGGCATGGGCGAGCTCCCTGGGCCTCCCCTCCGGGACGTCGGAAAGTAAAACTGCCTGGAGCACCGAGGGTTCTTTGTTTTTTTATTGCTGATTGGTTTTCTGAATTGCCTCCCTTGCTTCAAGGGAGAGCACGGGTTTGGAGAAGCACTTGGAACCCACGTGCGGCAGTGCCTCCGAGATGAGCTGGAGAAGGCATTTTCTCCCAGCAGTTGGCCTTCCTGGTGTTCGAGATGGTGAGGGAGTCAGGTGGAGGCGCCATGGCTGATGGACGGTGGGGACTAAGATTTCTCTTTCTGAGAGGCTTTGCAAGGGACCCCCGAGGAACTCACTTGGTGCCACCAGGCTGCATGGCTCCAGGTCCACCAGTGTTGGTTGGTCGCTCTGTGAACCCCAGGGCCCAGTGGCTCTGTGAGTCATCTCAATAAAGGTGTCACGGAAAACACCACCAAAACAAAGGAACCAAACCTAAACAAACACAAGTCACCTTCCAAGAGGTGGCACAAGGAAAGGACATCCTAACAGCAAACATTTCATGAGGTTCAGATGGAAGCTGAACATTTTGTGATTTATCCTCGGATTTCACGCAATGCAGCCACTGGAATCTTTTGGCCAGATTCAAGGTAAGAGAAAATTGAGATACGAAGAATTCGTCGCTACTTTAATTTACCCCTTTCCAAAGAAGACGAGTAATTAAATTACTAATTATTGATTAGATTAGATTAGAAATGATTATAAATCTCTTACATGTAAAAAAATGTTTTGATTAGCTTATAGAAAATAACAAGGTGCATATATAACTTTAAGAGAATTCAAGAATTTTGAGGAAAGAGAACAAAACTTCTCTTGCTTTAAGTATTCTGGACCTTTATGAAAGCTTCACACGTTTGCTGAGGCAGTAACTCAACAAAAGACAGTTTAGTTGTGAATTATCTCAATGACCCTTGGTTGTTAAATCCAAAAATAAAGAGTAAGGGAATGTGAAGTAAATTTAGGCTGATAAATGGCAGGATGATAATTCTCTATCCAATGCAATAATTACAATTATTTAAGACTTAGTGAGATATGGTATATATATCCTAATATATGTGAATCCTTGAGAAACTTAAATGAGTTCAATTTTTTAAGAAATCAGGTGTGTTGTGATTGGGTAAACTTGTGAAAAATGTTGCAAGCATAATAGTGTAATCTACAAAAGACGTATTTGTTTTCTTATGGAAAGATGATTAATATTTTTTAAATTTCCCAGGTTTGTTTTTTGGTCAGGTTTTTTCGGTAGTGGTGTTTGTGTTTTCACAAATGGTTTAAAGGCATGAAAGTGTAAAATGTATGTATGTAGGTAAATGATAGTAATTGATGTCTTCTAAAACAGTATGCACTTATGGACTTCAGATATTGTTGAACATTATCTAAACTTAGTTTTTCCACTTAAAATATCTAAGCAAAATATTATTGAAGAACTCATAATATCAGTAGTAATTTGTATTTTTTTGTGTGATAAAAACCAGATTAAATTAGATTAAATTAAATGCCTAGAAAAGTACATAGAAAATCTAGGTGGCTTTGGGTTTGACAATGAGTCATGAGTCAGAAGCATGAATCAGAAATATAAAAATGGTAAAATACGGTTAAATAGACTTTATTCAAGAATGTTAAAATTTGTGCTCTGCTAAAGATGCTGTTAAGGGAATCAAAAGACAAATCAGGCTGGAAGAAAATATTTATAAACCACATATCTGATAAAGGACTTGTAGCCAAAATAAAAAGAGAACTCTTAAAACTCAACAGTTAAAGAAATAAAAAACAATTGAGAATGGAAAAATATCTGAACAGATATCCCATTAAAGAAGATATACAGAGATGGCAGATACACATATGAAAAGATGTTCACTTTTTGTCACTCAGGAATTGCGAATTAAAACAATGAGAAATTACTTATTACAAACTTTTTACAATGGCTAAAATCCTCGCCCTACACCCCTCCCAAACGACAATATGAAGTGCTGGCAAGAGGAATTTAGGAGCTTCAATTAGTAATGAGTTTTAAACAGATACTGGGGTGGAGTACTAAATTATTAAAAATTAACAAGAGTTGTTTATAAAGCTTTGTCAGCTCTAAATTCCTATTTCTCGTGACAAGGATGGCTCTTTACCTCCTGATACAAAGGGGTACCTTTCACATGGGAGATTTATTTCCTGCTTTCAGGGGAACAGAGGAGGTTCTTAGTGTCCACCTTGTACAGGCTGTCTCTTAAGTAATTTTTATTTAAAATAGTATGCCAAAGTGGCATATTTTGGGGCAGCCTGCCCCTGGCCCTACAGTGGTCTCCCAGATGGAACTGTAGAGCTGCTAAGAGGACATTAGATGAAAACTAAGAAATCTGAATAAATTACAAACTTTAGTTAATAATAATATATCAGTGTTGTTTCATTAATTATAACACATATACCATATGTATATTAGTAGCATATAAGATGCTACTAATAGGGGATACGGGGTGTGGAGTGTTTGAGTATCCTCTGTAATGTCTTAATTTCTCTCTAAATCTAAAACTTTTCTCAAAATTAAAATATTTTTAAAAATCTTATAAAAAATAACATGTATGGTTATGGAAGGACTGCCTTACTGGAGGATGGACATGGTGATTTGCTGAGGTGCTGGTGAATGACAGTTCTCTGTTTACCTCCACAGTTGTATAGTTTTTCTGTAGTTTTCTGTATAGTTTTTATGGGAACAAAAATTGGTTATACTGGTTAACTATAGTAGATATAATCATTTCCAAATATGAGAAGGTATACAGTTTGTTGTAAAAACTTGTAGGAAATTTGTTTGCAAGTAACAAGTTTATAAAAAATAATTAAAGTGTATTAAATGTTGATAAAGTTAGGTAGTTGGGTCAAATTTTATAGATTAATCCATAGTATGGAAAATGGCTTGTGACCTCTTTAATGCAAAATGTTACATGGATTGTATGCAAAGAAAAAAATAAGATTATTTTCTTTCTGTTAAAATGACCTATTTTTTGATTATATATACTGTTCATTACATGGAAATGCAAAAAATGATATTCCGTGATCAGATAGATGAGGTTCCTTATGTCACCAAAATGCTCTCACTTGAAAGCCTGTTTTTATGTATCTCTTTTTTTGATTCTTTTCAGTCATTAATAGAAGTTTTTATAAAAGCCAAAGCTCCCAATATATAGTTATTATTACTTGTTTTGTTCACTTTAAATATCATCACTCTAAACCAAAACTGCAACAATTTCTTAGTTTTAGATATGTAAGACTATGACTTGTATCTTATAAGTCTTTTTGACTTAAATTCAAATTTAAGAACTCAAATTCAGGAAAAGAAAACTTAGATTTCTTCACCCATACTGCCTTTGAGATTTCCCTCGTAGCTAATTGACTGTCACCAAGACTTCTTTCCTCTTACTTTATAAAAGAAAAAGAGATGCAAAAAATGTATGTATACCTGGCATTTTCTCTATTTTTAATTAACTTAAAATATACAAAGAGCTCTCCTAGTTATAAAGCCTTCACTCTGGAAAGTATTGACAAATCAAAAGGAGAAACTCAAACAGGGTCCCTAGGTTAAGTAGATACCAGGGGTATGTTAAAAGTATTTCAGCAGTTGTGTCCTTTCTAGGATGGATAAAAGCACAATCATGTTCATGTAGAATGACTGTCAATAACTGTCATGAAATTGATTTATAAATTTATTTTGTAATCGCTTGTCCATTCCTGACAAGCACCACAGACATGTTATGAGATGAATTAGAAGTCTCTGGAGATTTGTCAGTGTCTCACTGTTAATACTTTCTTACTCTCAGGGTTTTCATTGACTTAATCTTTAAAAGCTGATCATTATCTCAATAGAGGATTCTAGTTTTCTTTCAGAAATTTTAGTATATTATAATAAACAGAATCTTTCAGTTTCATATTTGACAGATGGTTTCTGTTCTTCTCTTATACTTGTCTATAGGCCCTCTAGTAAGTATCCTGGAAGAAATTTCAAAAAATAATAGTCTCAGTAAAGGGTGCTTGCCACTGGGTATTTTTATCTGGCATTTCAGGCAGTAGACACATTGGCTGGTTTTTAAGTTTGAGCTGACATTGTCACTATAAAGAAATCCTTTTCATTATGTGGAACTGGGTCAGGATTTCCAAGACCCTTTTAATCTAGTAGCTGATGACTCCGTGAATGTAGACTCTTAACTGCACCATGATAATCAGAACAAGAACAATTAATTTCCTAGGACTGAATAAAACAGATTTATTGTGGTCAAAGTTCTATTTTCTAATGGACATAAGTGAAATAACCCTTTCTTTTCTTCTTTAGCTGGAACTAAACATCAATTTCACAGGCTGTATTTGTATAAACTATAATGAAACACTGTCTAGTTTCTTATTCAGGTTGACCTGTACAAATTCAGAAAATACAGCATATAAAAATTTTAAGTATGAGCTAATGAATCAATAGGAAAACTTAATAATGAATCTGCAGAGAGTGGAAATATAGGTAACTAGATAAATAGAATTGCCTAACCTACAAAATTACTCAGAACTATAGTTAAGTATAAACAAAGTACTCTTATGAGAGGTACCCTTACTATTATTCATAACCATGTGGTTATTTAGAAAGTTCATTAAGAATCTATGTTTCAGACAAAGACTATACTTCATTTGTGGATCCGATACATAAATGTCTTCTCAGAAAACTAGCTTAGTATATAGTCTATAGCTAATGAAAACCTATACTTACAGGTCAACAAATGTTTCTTCTTCATGGGTCAATTACATTCAAACATGTATTGATTTTAAAAATAAATAAAAGGATATCCCTAGATTTATTGTGCCTTCAGGCAGACCTGGGAGAGATGAATCATACCATTCTGTTTCTAGTCTCGGAGTAGTCACTCTGAGCTTCTAAGGACCATAAAAACTATTTCTAGCATATAAATGTGATTGAATTCTGATTTGGTCAACACAACTTTAGAGTATCTCCCTACAGACATTAACTCTCAAGCCCTGGCATTGACAAGTATACTTTTCTAGTTTTGTTAACCATGACACAAAGTTTTTATGTATTAATCATTGTGTCTTGTGGCATCTGTGTAAAAGAAAGAGCAAGAAACACAAAACATAAAATGAATGATATTGAAACAGAAAATTACTGAATACAATTATGTGGTCAAATTGTGCCTTAAAGGTGGCACTTACCTTCAAGGAAGGAACGATAACAGCAAATGACACAGTGCCTTGTCACCCTAATTGGTAAGCGGGGAAATAATATCTCCCTGTCAAAAGTAAAAGAAAATAATAAAAATTTTAAATACCACTTTGAAACTTGAGACAAATAATAAAAACAGCAACTAAACAAACAAAATCAGGGATTTATTATCCCTGGAAAAATAAAAGAGGTATACTATATCTGTACCATCAGATGGTCAAATTGGTCTTACTAATATTTTCTGAAACAGTGACTTAATTCCCTAATACTTCCTTTCCCCATTACTCTACCAGGCTCTTCCCTACTCATGTGAAATCTTCCCTGAACTCCAAAAAGATTGGTGGTTTCTCTTTAAAGCTCTCAGTATATCTTGTGCACACCTTTGTTAATATGATTAGCATTTTGATGTGAACTCTTGACTTCTCTGTTTCCCATCATTAGATTATAAACTTGAGGATTAAATCTTACTGTTATGTGTCCCCAGTGAATGGCATAAAAGGCTCTCATTAAGTAGTTAATTGAATTATCTGTTGGTAGATTTGTAAAAATAATTTATTAATTTTTTTCTTCTAAGCTTGTCTTTATTAATATAAGGCATATGATGGCTCACTGTCACATTCTGAGAAGACTTCCTATTCATAGTGTTTTTAAATATTTTTTCCTCCAACTTTCTTTAGACAATGAAAGTGTTTTAAAATAAAGCTATTGACAGGATGGACTCCGTGACAGATAATAAATTATTACTTTTTGTCCACTTGAAAACATAATTGCCTGATAAAACATAACTGTTTACCAAGCAAGGATGGAAATTTCTATATAATCCTGGTTATATTTCTCAGATGATAAGAACACTAGAATTTTATTTGACTTAATTTGCTTAGGCTTGAATACATTTAATTATACATCTGTGGCTTAATTATCATCAGGAATTTAAAGAACTTGTATTGTCATGCAACAACAGCATAATTGAGAAATGGATGCTAGAATACCCTAGAATATCTTCACTGGGCAGATTCCAGGATTTGCACTTAAAAACGGCACAGATTGGATTAAAGAACCACAAAAAGAAATGCTTCATTTGACTGCTGAGAAGTAGTTCTCTTCTAAAACCCGTGCTGCAAAGCCCTGCTACTTAAAGTGTGGCAAAATAATTTTCAGTGCACTTGACAACAGTGAGTTACTTATGAAATTCCCAAAGGAAAGATTTGAGAAACTTAAATGAATGCATATGTCCAAGTCCCTGTAAGCTAAATGACGTTTGATGGCCTAGTTAAATCTTATTTACCTAGTATGTAAAGTATAGATGCTGAACAGTCATAGATGAGTATACTAAGAGCCAGAGACAGTGAGTGTCAGCTTGTTTTTCACTCTTCTGATACATAATACCTCACTGGATGGTCTCTGAACTCTGGTATTTGCTATGCATGTGTCATTTCTTCTACCTGAACTGACTCCTCCTCCCATTCTGTTTCAGTCATACCTTTTGATGCACCAATACCAATTCACAAACTGTGCATCCTCAAGTTTTTAGCTCAAACATTGGTAACTCAGGTGTCAAACGAGCGTATAATCCATATTCTACTGCAAGATTTTTGCACATTTTAAGGGATTTATCTTCTCCTCCTGGGGGGATCTCAGTTTCACTTGCCTTTTATTTCCAGGATCTGTTTCTTTCAGCCCCAAACTGACCCATATTTGCCTTTTTCTTGATTTACACACACATCTTCATGCTGATTATTAGACATCCCTCTCCTTCAAAACATCTTTTCATTTTTTATGTATTAGCACTTCTGTCTGTTGATACGCAGCCTGACATTTTTGCTTATTCCTGCCACTTGCCAGCAATTACAGAGATACTACTCTCTCCTAATTATGTGCAAATCTAGTGACTAATTCCAGACTCACCTGTAGACTCTTTTCCAACACTGCTATTGGATTTACCAAACCATGCACTCTTTTCTCCATGTCTCACCTTTTCACATACCCCATGAGTATTTAAGAGATGATAAGATCAACACAAAATTTGATTCCCCAATGAAACATTATTTCGACTCCCCTCCACACTCTTGCCCCATACATAAAATTCAGCAGTAACTGTGGTAGGTACAGACGTTTAAAGTTTCACACTGTGAAATATTTCTACTGTGAAATCTTTTAAAGTTTCACACTGTGAAATATTTCTACTGTGAAATCTTTTAAAGATTCTCCCTGGGAGACTTAGGTGAATGTTTTTCAAACTTTATGGAAAGGAAAAGGTGTAATTTCTTTTCCAAATAAAACATTCCACAGATTTCCGGGATGCAAAAGCAAAGCAAAGATGTACTGATTGCTGTGAGGGTTAATGGGGCCCACAGCCCTACCTTGTTATGTTACTCTTGTCCGTAGCCTTTTCAGCAGCCCCTGAGGCAGGATCTTGAAGGACCCAAGTGCCCCTTGGCATTATTTCTAGGAATTATTATTATTATTATTTCTCATTATTATTATTTCTAGGAATCCTGTATGTGCTTGTGTTTTAATGTTCATTATGTTGCATTGTCATTGTTTTGCTTTTGGTGTTCTCACCAAAACCGACATTCTTGTATTTTCATTACCCGGCAAGGAGGAAGTGTTTCATTCATGATGCATCTCCAGCAACATGAATAGTGCCTGTCGTACAATAGAAATAAAAAAAAAAAAAAAAAAAAAAACACTAGTTCAATATACACAAATAAGTTTATAAATTACAGGGTTTTTTAAAAAAAGATTTTATTTATTTATGATTGAGAGGGAGAACAGGGGTTGGGGAGAAGCAGAGGGAGAGGGACAAGCAGATTCTGTGCTCAGTGCAGAGCCCGACACAGGGCTCAATCTCAGGACTCTGAGACTATGACCAGAGCTGAAACCCAGGAGTCAGATGCTTAACCAACTGAGCCACCCAGGTGCCCCTAAATTACAGGTTTTCATAAAAGCCATTTGTGGAATAAAAACTGAGTATGATTCCTTACAATAAGCCTCCTTGACTATATACAGATCAGAGTGCAGAGCACCAAGTTACTGGTATCTTATTTGCATTTAGTTTTAGTCTCCCCATTTACAAATTAGCCTCTAGAAAAATATGGTAGCATTAGAAATCTAACAGTGCTTTTAGGTTCTTCTATTATAAGGGCTTTTATATATTACTTCAGTGATTCACTTTATAATACTGAAGCTGAATGAAATCTTGCACAGCTGGGAAATAATTTTCCCTTTTACATGTTCTGTGAACATCTGTCCAGCTTACGTTTTACTAAAAAAAACTTCCATGAATGTTTATCTGGGTTCCACAGATAGTACTTTGGAAAATGCCAGTGCAAAAACAAGTGTTTAATAAAATAATGGATTCTGGACTGTTGAAATTTAAGTGTTGAAGAAAAATGCTGAAGAGATTGTAACTATTACCATAACTCATTGGTAATGACATCGGTTGAAATGAGCTATAAACTCTTTGTACATTTAATTTCCTTTTATGAAAATAGGCCCTAAGAAAAGAATCATAGAACAAAAATAATGAGGCCAGTCATATATTCCATTTCCCTGTGTCATCAGTCCATCTGTAGCTGTCAGTCTGTACGAGGGTGTTTTTACTCTTTGACAGACTTGACTCTGCTGCTTTTTTCAAGGTGAATCGTGATCCGTATATAAAAAGGATCACGTTTTCACATCACCATGCGTGTAGAAGGCTTCACTTAGATTAAAAATACACTGAGCAGACCATATCTATTTTCAAATCTTTTCTCATCTTTGATGCTGCGAGTTGCGAATTCATGGGATTACAGCAACTCTGATGTGGATAAGACACTTGATCGCTAATCATTTATTAGAATAATTAGAACCAGTCCATGACAAAACTAAAGAGTTAGCAAAGCTTGTGAATGGCTTCCTGACCTCCCTCTTCTAGACCCTTTCACCCTTTTCTTCAGAGATGCTGTCATTGACTTTCTTGGGCCTTTTTTTTTTTTTTTCCATTTTACACTTTGATGATTTAGGGAAGGGAAATGATCTGGACATTGTGCAATAACAACCATTAGGGCTAAAAATCTCCCTCAAGAAAAATGACCTCCTTATTCCAGTCTTCCAAGTTGCTTCTCCTCTTCTCACACTGTAAAAGCATAATGTGCATTCATTCGAAATACAGAAGCTTTTAATTCTTTTTGGTTAAATGTATTGAAGGTATTTGTGTGTGTTTTGCTCAATTGAATGATTTATATCTATATCCACATTCATTCTCCCTTTTTCTTTTACATATTACCTTTCTATTCATCAAGGAATTATTTGGCTTAAGGTGTAAGGTAGAGATTTAATTAGATTTATCTCCTTCCTCTTATGACCAAATTAGCTCATCACCTCAAAATCATTCTTAATTGTTACCCTCTCTTTCCCTCTGCTCCTCCCCCCTGCTGTGCTCTCTCTCTTTCTAAAGTAAATAAGTAAATCTTTAAAAAGAAAAAAGAAGGGGTGCCTGGGTGGCTCAGTCAGTTGAGTATCAGACTCTTGGTTTCAGCTTAGGTCGTGACCTCAGGGTCCTGGGATGCAGCAGAGAATCTGCTTCCAACCACCCCTGCTCCCCCATCCCTACCCCAGCCTGTGCACTCTCTCTCTAAAATAAACCTTTAAAAAAACCCAACAGCATTGTTAATTGATTTTCTTAGCTACCTGTTCCTACATTCAAAATGAAATTGGCTTCATTTTAAGTGTGATGTTACTAAATATTCATCTGAAAATTTAGGGAAAATCCATATATCTCTCAAATATCTCCCCACTGCTTCTCCAAATATCTAGGAGGCAGTGGGGAGAATTAATTACTGCAGTAACTTTCTGCATGCAAGCCACATTATGTAGGGGTATCTGGATTAACTCCAAGTGTGCTTGGTCAGTTTGGTTTAAATAACATCTGAAGGATAATACCGATTTGTATAACTAGTTTAACCTTTTACCTTTAATTGTCATTTAAGTAGTTTTGAATATTTTGTAGTTATAAACAATGATATGTGTCATTTCAAATATATCTCTAGGGTAGAAGTAGAGTAGAAATGGAATTGCCAGATCATAGATATATTATTTTAAATATTTATAGATTATTGCCAACTTGCACTCTGTAGAGGTTATGCTAATTTAATCTTTCACTGACATCTGAGAATAATTGGCAGATGTATTATCAACATATTTTTAATTTTGATAGGTACAGTGACATCTCTTTCCATTTCTCTCATTTTGAATATTGTTTTCAGTATATTTTCAGTATTTTTCAGAGCCATTTGAAATTTCTTTGTCTCTTTAAATAGTATTTATGTCTTATTCATATTTCTGTTTATTCATCTTTTTAATGTAGATTTATCTTAGTTCTTTATATATTTAGGGAATTATTCCCTTGTCATATTAATTACAAGCTGTTTCCATAATTTTCTGTTTATCTTTTGTTCGTGGATTTTTTTTGAAATGTATATTTGATTATGGTAAAATTTATGAATATTTTATATTTCATGGTTCCATGTCATATTCTTCATTCTGAGCTTATATTTTTAAAGTTCTCATCTTTATTCTAGCATTTTAATAAAACTTGTATAAATTTCTTTGATCCGCTTGGAATTTATTTTTGATTAAAGAATATGGTATGTATCCAATTATTTCTAGATGTCTTTCTATCTCAATGAATGCTATGAACTAAATAATCTATTTTTACCATTGAAATTTGATGTGATCTTTATTATGTATTCATTCCTAATATATATTTGAGATTATTCCCAGTTTTCTCTTCTGCCTCATTCCTCTGTATACCCTGCTTAAATAAATATAGAATTATATATTGTATTTATACATAGGGAGGACATCTTTTTCCTTGCTGTTATCTTATCAACTTTGGATATCATCTCTCTCTCTCTCTTTTTTTTAAAGATTTATTTATTTATTTTAGAGAGAGAGAGTGCATGTGCACATGAGCAGGGGGAGGGGCAGAGGGAGAGAGAGAATCTCAAGCAGACTCCACGCTAAGTGCAAAGCTGGACATGGGGCTCAGTCTCACGACCTTGAGATCACAACCTGAGCCCAAACCAAGAGTCAGACACTTAACTAGCTGTACCATCCAGGCGCCCCTAGGTATTTTCTCTTGATTCCCCACTTTTTAGTAGTGTCACCTTTTCTTTTTACCTCTGCTTTCCCTCTCCCCTTCCCAATCTATGTCAGTTCTAGTGAACAATCAAATGTTATGCTGAGGTATTCCTTTCTAGATTCAACATCTTGATCGCTACATCACCTAAAGTAGAGTGTTTATTAATTCAAGATTTAATCATTTCTCCCTTTTTATATAACACCATTTGCATGACATAGTTGAGTTTCCTTTCTAATTGAAACTTTTATTTATTTTTTGACTTTTAAAATATTTATTTTTTGAACAGCTTTATTGAGATAGAATTTATTTTTATTTTAAAAATTTTGGGAAACACTACTTTTATAAACAGTGTTTGTTTTTTCCTTGTAGAAATGAATTGCTCTCATTTTTACAGAAAGAAGAAACATTACCACTTATATATTCTAGCTTTTTTTTTTTTTTTTTTTTTTTTTTTAGGTTTTATTTATTTGAGAGAGAGGGAGATTGAAAGAGAGAGCACAAGCAGGGAGAGCAGCTGGCAGAGGGAGAAGAAGGCTCCCTGTTGAGCTGGGGTCCCTAGGATCATGACCTCAGCTGAAGGCAGACGCTTAACTGACTGAGCCACTCAGGCACCCTAGCTTCTTCATTTTTATCTACTGAATAAAACCTATATAATTCTTCTTGGAGGCATTCATCTTGAAGCTCCCAGTGACTTCCTGTTTTAATGTGAACCCATTGCATTTAAGACCAATTGCCCATTTTTGTAATGGAATTTCTGGGAAATTTAAATTTTCCTCTTTATTAGTACTCCTGTTTTTTTCAGTAATATTCTCACTGGGATGCCTGGGTGATTCAGTTAAGCGTCTGTCTGCCTTCAGCTCAGGTCCTGATCCCAGGGTCTTGGGATTGAGACCCACGTTGGGCTCCTTGCTCAACGGGAGCCTGCTTCTCCCTCTGTCTGCCATTCCCCCTGCTTGTGCATATTCTCTTTCTCTCTGACAAATAAATATCCTTACTAGTCTTCTCTAAATGGTTGTGTTTGAAACCAACTTAAGCCAATTTCTCTTGGTAATTCTCTTACAGTATTGCTATCAGATTATATTGAAAATAAAAGCATTTATTAAGAAGTACTTATTAATAAGATGGCACTGAACAATTGGTATTGCTTTTCTGTGAGTTTGATATAAATCTCTGTTCTTTTTTTTAAGATTTTATATATTAGCACGCACACATGAGTGGGGGGAGAGGCAGAGGGACACGGAGACTCCCTGCTCAGCGGGGAGCCTGATGCAGGGCTCAATCCTAGGACCTTGAGATCATTACCTGAGTCAAAGTCAGTTGCTGAATTGGCTGAGCCACCCAGGCACCCCTAAGTCTCTGTTCTTTTAAGTGCAGTGACCGCTAACTTGAATTTAAGGGAGATTGGATAACAGTCCAGAGGGAAAATGTTCTAATCCTTAAAATTGGCATGAGTCAACTAGAAAAACCTTCAAAGTGAGATTTGCTCAGAAATCAAGTTTGGGGCACCATTCTTAATGGTAGAAGCTACAGGTCTCACTGTCTTTGATGTATTTACCCAATCAATACACATATCTTGAGTATACTACTTTTATCAGCAAGAGCCCATTTTTTAATATAGACATTATTTTGGGGACCAGTTTTAGGTTCACAGAAAAGTCAAAGTATAAAGAGGTTCCATATACCCCTGTCTCCACAAATGCATGGCCTCTCCCAGTATAACATCCAGAGCAGTACATTTGTTACAGTTGATGAATCTACATCGACACACCATTATCACCTAAAGATAATAGTGCACATTAGGATTCGCTCTTGGTGTTGTCTTTTCTATAGATTTTGATAAATGTAAAATGACATGTGTCCGCCATTATAGTATCATATAGAATAATTTCACTCCCCTAATAATAACTTCACTCCTAATCCCCTAATCATTTCACTCTTCTGTGCTCTGCCTCGTAATCCTTGCCTGCGTTCTTATCCCTGACAACTACTGATCTTTTTGCTGTCTCCAGAGTTTTGCCTTTTCCTGAAGGTTATATAGTTGGAATCATATAGTATGTTGCTTTTCCAAAATGGTTTCTTTCAATTAGTAATATGCATTTAAGCTTCCTCCATTTCTTCTCTTGATAGCTCATTTCTTTCTAGTGCAGAATAATATTCCATTGTCTGGATATACCACAGTTTATTCACCTACTGAAGGATGTCTTGATTGCTTCCAAATTTTCGCAATTATGAATAAAATGGCTACAAACATCTTTGTTCAGGTTTTTGTGTGGACATAAATTTTTAACTGTGGGCAGATACCAAAGAGTGCAGTTGGTGTACTGTAAGGTAAGAGAATGTTTGGCTTGTAAGAAACCTCCAAACTGTCTTCTGAAGCGGCTGTTCCATTATGCATTCCTGCCGGTAATGAACGAGAGTCCCTGTTGCTCCACATCCACACTAGCATTTAGCATTCTAAGTGTTTTGGACTTCAGCCATTCTAACAGATATTTTATTGATTTAATTGGCAATTCTCTAAAGGCATGTGATGTAAAGCATCTTTTCATATGTTTGTATGCCATCTGTATATCTTTGATGAGATGTCTGAGGCCCCTTTTCATTTATTAATTAGGTTGCTTTGTTTTCTTATATTTAAGTTTTACAAGTTCTTTGTGTATTTTGGACAACAGTTTATGAGAATAGTCTTTTGTAAATATTTCCCCCGGTCTGTGGTTTGTATTCTTAGTCTCTTGTGTTTTTTGCACAGCAGACATTTTTAGTTTTAAGGAAGTCTAGGTTATGAATTATTTCCTTCATGAATTGTGCCATTAGTGGTATATCCAAAAAGACATCACAATACTCTGTTATCTAAGTTTTCTCCTATGTCATCTTCTAGATGTTTTATAATCTTACGTCTATGATTCATTTAGAATTAATTTTATGGAGAATGTAAGGTATGTGTCTTGTTTTTTTTTTTTTTTTTTTTTTTAGCATGTGGATGTCCAGTTGTTACGGATCATTTATTGAAAAAACTATCTTTATCCTTGCTCCATTGTATTATCCTTTGCTCCTTTGTCAAAGATGATTGACTGTATTTATTTGGATTCATATCTGGGTTCTCTTCTGTTTCATTGATATGTTAATATTAAAAATAAAACTGCCAGTTATTTTTACCAGCAAAAGGGTTTATTTGGATATAGCAGAGCACTGCAATCTGGAACAAGCAAGTTGCTTCAAAACCATAGGCAAGTCCAGAGAAGAAAGGGGAGGAACACTCTTTTATAGAGGAAAGGAGGAGTTGGGAGGGACTGTTGTAAACTAAAAGTCCATTGGTGTAAACTGGGAGTTTGAAGTATAGTGACTTATTGGCTGAACTTTGACTATGTTTCATTGGCTGAGAGAAGGAAAAGTTCTTCCTTCTCTCTCCTTCAGGGATAGTAAAGTAGTACTGACTTGCAAAGTTGCTCTCTTCCTGTTAGGTCTATAGTTGACAACTAGTGCTGGCCGTGAGACTGCATTCTAAATGAGGTTTCCTTTTATTAATTTTCACAGATATATTTATCTTTTCTTCCACCAATGCCAGAGTGTCTTGATTACTGTGGCTTTATAGTAAGTTTTGAAGTTACATAGTATCAGTAGTCTGACTTACCTCTTTCAATTTTGTGTTGCTATTCTGGGTCTTTGGCTTCCTTATAAGTTTAGACTAAGTTTGTCAGTATCCATAAAATAACTTCCTAGGATTTTAATTGGAATTGCATTGAATCTATAGATTAAGTAGGGAACCACTGACATCTTGACAATATTGAATTTACTATCCATGAACATGGAATATCTGTCCATTTATTTTGTTCTTTGATTTCTTTCATCACAGTTTTGTAGTTTTCCTCATATAGTTCTTGTACATATTTTGTTAGATTTTTACTTAAGTATTTTATTTTTAGAGGTGTTAATGCAAGTGGCGTTATGTTTTTAATTTCAAATTCCACTTGTTCATTGCTGGTGTATAAAAATTGATTGACTTTTCTATATTAACCTTGTATCCTGTATCCTTGATATAATCACAAGGTTCTAGGAATTTTTTTGTTTATTCTTTCAGAATTTCTATAAAGACAATCATGTCATTTGCAAATGAAGTCTTATTTCTTACTTCCCCAGGTGTATGACTCTTATGTCCTTTTTTGATCTTACTGCATTAGCTAGAATTTCCAATATAGTATTGAAAATAAGTGGTGAGAGGGACATCCTAGCTTAATACGATCTTGTAAAAAAGTTTCAACTTTCTCACCATTAAGTTCAATGTTAACTTTAGTTTTTTTTTTTTTTTTTAAGATATTCTTAATTAAGTTGTGGAAATAGTCCTCCATTACTAAAGTATTGAGAGTTATTATCATGAATGAGCACTGGATTTCATTAAATGCTTTTTCTGCATCTACTGATATGATCATGTGAATTTTCTTCTTTAGCCTGTTGGTAATTATGGATTTCATTAACAGATTATTGAATGTTAAGTCAGCCTTGTGTAATGGGGATAAATACCACCTGGTTATGGTGTATAATTCTTTTTATACATTGTTCAATTTTATTTGCTAATATTTTGTTGAGGACTTTGTATCTGTGTTTATTGGGGATACTGGTCTGTACATGTAATGTCTTTGTCTGATTTTGGTATTAGCTTAATACTGGCCTTGTAGAATGAGTTAGGAAATATTCCCTTTGCTTTTATCTTCTGTAAGAGGTTGTAGAGATTTGGTATGATTTCCTCTTTAAATGTTTGGTAGAAGTAGCCAGTGAACCCATTTCAGCTTAGTGTATTTGAAGGTTATTAATTGGTGATTAAATTTCTTTGACATAGGCCTATGCACATTGTCTCCTTCTTCTTATGTAAGCTTTGGGAAGTTGTATATTTCAAAGAATTGATCCATTTCATCTAGGTAATCAAATTTGTAGGCATAGAGTTGTTCATAGTATTCCCTATTGTCCTAATGCTCTTGAGATCTGTAGTGATGACCCCTCTTTCATATATGATATTAATAATTTATTCTCAGTTTTCTTAGCCTGGTTATAGGCTTATCAATTTTATGATCTTTTCAAAACACTAGTTTTTGTTACTTTGCCTTTTTCTGTTTCTTGTTTTCAATGTCATTGAATTCTGGTTTCAGTTTTATTATTTCTTTCGCTTTTTTTGCTTTTAATTTGCTCTTTCTCATTTTTTAAGGTGGAAACTTAGATTATTATTTTTAGATCTTTATTCATGTTTAATATATGCATTCAAAGCTCTAAATTTACATCTAAACATTGCTTTTGCTGCATCCCATACATTTTGATAAGTTGTATTCTCATTTTTAGTTTAAAATATTTAAAACATTTAATCTTGAGATTTCTTCTTTGATTCATGTGTTATTTAAAATTGTGCTTTTTAATCTTCATTTATTTAAGGATTCCCCAGCTCTCTTTCTATTATTGACTTCTAGTTTAATCCTTGGGTATATGAATCCATTTTTTACATTCTTTACAAAAATGAAAAAACAAGTAAAATAACACCAGAAAATATATTTCTGAAATTTAGTATGATAATCAGGAAATCCTCTGGTATCAATTGAGATATGGAGAGCTGCAGCACTGGAGATAATCAGCTCTGGTTGAGGCATTTCTCATTAAATGTCGTATGACCAATTCAGGGGTTGTCAAAAATTGCACTGGATGGCAGTAACAGACAAGATTTTATTGAAGAGTAAGTAGTAATCTGCAGTAGAGATCAATACTATTGCTATAGGAGAGAGAAATTGGGCTTAACTCTACTGAAACAAAATGTGTGAGGGTTTTTAAGGCCTGGGCTGATCTAATGGAAAATGCTGAAGGAGTTAGAGGGGAGGTTGGTCAATGTGATTAAGCCATCCATGTTTGCTTTATAGGCCTATTGAAGATAAGGTTCCTACCCTTCCACAAAGACTGGGATACTAGGTACTAATCCTTCTTGATGACTGCATTTCAAATGCCTGGCTGGTTTAGACATTGATGGGTTTTAAACCTGTCAAGAGGCTGGGCAAAGATTTACATCTCAGAGGGGCAGAGAAAGAATTTATAATTGCAAGTTTTTAATAAAAATAAATATGTAAGAAAATGGAGGTCAGGGGCCTGTAGTCAGGAAGAAAGCTTTCTAAAGTTTAGTCAAGTTAAGGGAATGTTAAGGACATCTTAGGTAGAAACTTCTGATAAATAAAAAATATATCCCTAAATTGTATACTTTTTATAGCTTTTAATATTTATATCCCAATGCTTATGCAGATGTATTTTAAAGTAAGTTACCAATATTAAGTTGGTGCTTGACAGATAGATTTCCTGAGTCTTTCCTTGTCTGAAAATGCCTAATTTTTTGCTTCACATTTGATTGGTAGTTTGGTTTGTAAAGAATTCTAAATTCAAGCTAATCTTGAAAATATGAAGCATTTCCTTTATTTGCTTCTGTCACCCATAATTGCTAATAAAAATCTGATGATAATCTGGTTCCTCTTATTTTTACAGAGCAGGATTTTCATTTATTTTTTTTTATTTGCTTTTTGTTTGCTGTTCAAGATTCATGTTGATGTGGCTGTCTCTTTTAATTATATGTATTCTGCTCAATACTCAAAGGACACTTTCACCCTGAAGAGTCATAGTTCTTGAACATTTTTGATGGTTACCTTTGCTCCATTAAAACAATTATCTTTTTGTGGATATTAGATCTATTTTACATATTCTTGAGGTTTTTTTTTTTTCTCACATTTTCTTTCTGTGTCTTTTTAAAACAATGTATTGGTAATGTCTATGAATTTTTCATCCAAATTAATTAGCCAGCAGTATATTGTTTGTATTTCTTTGTTGCAATATAAATATAAATCATTATATCAGCTAATTAAGTCATCTAATTATATCAGTTAACTTTAATATTCACTAGTTTGCTGAATTATTCTTTTATTTCCTGCAGTCAGGTTTCCTATTCTTCTATTCTAGTTTCTTTTACAAGGTATTTTTTTCTTATCTTTTTCTCATGACCTTATTGTTCCATTTATATTTAATAATAACTGATTTGGATATTCATGTTTGTACATTTGTTTTTTCTGAACAGTTTCTCCTGTATGGAAGCTACCTGGGATAGGTGAATGTGGTGGAGCACCTTGATGCAAGGAATGCATGTTATTATGGTCCAAATTGTGTCTCCCCTCCCCACCTTGTTGAAGTCCTAACCCCCAGTACCTCAGAAAGTGACTGTATTCAGAGATGGATTATTTAAAGAGTTAATTAAGTTACAATAAGTTAGTCTGACCCCAATCTGAGTGGTGTCCTTAAAAGAAGAAGAAATTTGGACACTGACATGTGGGAAGGCCGTATGAAGACAGAGGGATAAGATGTGTCTACAAATCAGAGAGAGAGGCCTTAGAAGAAATCAACCATGCTGACACCTTGATCTCTGACTTTTATCCTCCAAAACTGTGAGAAAACAAATTTCTGTTGTTTAAATTGCCTGGTCTGTGGTACTTTGTTATGGCAGCTCTAGGAAACTAACACATAAGCCTTTAGGGTTTACAGACAGGCAGCAACTTCTGTTTATGTATCTTAGCAAATCCAGGTTCACAGGATGTTAAGTGTACTTTTCTGTTTGTTCTGGAAATCATTATTCCACTGAATAGAAATGATACAAGTAACATTTACTAATATAAAAATACAATACAACTAAAAACACATGACAAAAAAATCTGCCTGGTTGGAAATAAGAATCACTTTTTAAAATAATTCTTAAAAAAAAAATTCTTGAGTCAAAGGAAAAATATAAGTGAAAATTACAGAATTTCTAAAATAAAATATTTACAGAAACTCTTTATATTAATATCCTAATGAGAGAGCTAAAAGAAAAAAAAGGCACTGAATATGCAACTCAAAAAGTTAGGGGGAAAAAAGGAAATGATCAATAGGAAACCAAAAGAAAATGAAATGAAGGAAATAGTAAAAAAAAAATTTTAAATTAATGAATTAGAAACCAAAAAAAGCAGTTAAGTAAATAAATCCAATGTTGTCTTAAAAAATGAACAAAATAGACAATCCAATAACAAATCTAGAGAAAGAAAAAACAGTGAAAGAATAAATACCCAAAATAAGATGTAGGAAGAAGAAAATAATCTCAAAACAGAAAACATTGTAATAATCATGAGGCCACTTTCCCAATTATGTACCAACAAATTTGAAATGGATAGTTTCCGGAAAAATATTCTTTCTCAGAACTGACCACAGGAAAGAGTTTTAAACAACCCAGTTTTTATACAAGAAACAGTATATTATCAAAGCTACCCCCAGGTGGTCACTTGGCCTATATGATACTTTAAACATCATGGGAATACCAGTGTTATTTAAACTGCCCTAGTGAACAGAGGAAGTGCAAATTCCTTTTATGCACTCAGACTCCCCACTAATTTCTCTGTGTGTTCTCAGCTTTGTTTCTGTCCTTCTATGATCTATTCTATAATACAGGGTCTTGGGCCCCGCAAACCACAGTTTCCAGACACCCATGCAAAATGATCTCTAGTTAGGTTCTGCAGATGGGATGCACTAGTGGATAATTTGATGGAATTTTGCAGGAATGGAGAAGTGATTCTATCTTCCTTTTTTTTCATGGTGTTTCTGGATGCAAGGACAGTAGCAGCAACAATTGTGTTCAAGGTGGTGAGTGGCAGATACAGCTGCAAACCGTAACAGGAGCCTGGGAATGTCCTCTCCTTATTTCTTCCTTAGGCAATGTGGTTCCCAGCAGCAGTGGCCTAGATATACATGCTTATGGATTCCATATCTGGCAACTTGACTCTAATAAAAGCTGTTAGGATCCTGACACAGAGATCCTGGTTTTGCAGAAAGATTATTGGTTTGCCGAGTGACTGACTTTTAGTATGATGTTACTTCTCTTTTGTTTCTCTAATACTTTCAAATCCTGTAACTGATTATGCATTAAATTTCTTCTGTTTGAGATATGTAGAATTGTTTCTGATTTCAAATAGACTGTAACATGCACAGATAAAATATTAATACTTAAATCCAATATGATTTCACATAAAGGATAACTGGACCATTCTTATTTATGCAAATACTGATGCAGATATCTGAAATAAAATATTAGCCAGTAGAGGAAAAACACATTAAAATTAATAAATAATGACCAAATAAGATTTATTTTAGTAATCCAGAGATGGAACAAAATTAGAAAATCCATTAAATAATTTATATCTTAAATAGATATAAGGAGAAAAAATCATATTACCATGAAAAGTTCTATGCAAAATTAAATACCTTTTCCTAATAAAAACACTCAATAGAAGAGTAATTGATCCAGTGCTTTTCAAATATGAATAATCCATATCTTAAGTAATGGGAAATGCTGGACCAGTTTCTGTTAAATTCAGAGAAAAGGGAAATGAGGCTCATTATTGCTTCAGTTTTTAATATTGTGTTGAAGATATTAAAAATATAATCAGACAAAAGAAAATTATTAGAGGCAAGAAAGCTAGAAAAAAGTAAAACTCTTTGCAGAGGATGTGATAGTTTACCTGAAAAACCACAGAAAATCAAAGAAAAGGAGAGGGTGGTGGAGAGAGAGGGGAGGGTAGGAGTGAGGGAGAGAGAGATGAAATTGAGTAAGTACCAATAAAAAACAAATATTTAAAAATCAATGGTCCTTTGATGGTTAACTTTATATGTCAGCTTACCTAGGCCATAGTACCCAGATATTTGGGCAAACATTATATGTTTTGATGAAGTTATTTTTTGATGAGGTTAGCATTTAAATCAGTATATTTCGAGTAAGGCAGATTACCCTCTATAATATAGGTGAACCTCATCCAATCAGTTGAATACCTTAATAGAGAAAAGTCTAATTTTCCCTGAGGAAGAGGGAATTCTGCACAGACTGTCTTCTGATTCAAGCTGCAACATCAGTTCTTCCCTGGGTCTTCAGGCTTCCTGTCTATCCAGCATATTTTGGATTTGTCAGCCTCCATAATCGGTTCCTTAAAATCTCTCTCTCTCTACATATATATCATTGGTTCTGTTTCTCATGAGAACCCTAACACAGTCTTCATATATAAAACCAGTACCCAGTTAGAAGGTGTAATTTATGGGAGGACCTGTTAAAATAAAAAAGGAGTATTCCTATGAATATACTTAACAAGAAAGTTACAAAACCTAAATGAGGAAAACTATAAAACACTCATGAAGGACACAGAAGTGGTCTTAAACAAAAAGAAAGTCCATGTAGTAGGATAAGGTGATTGAATATAACAGAGATATTAATTAGCCACAAGTCATTATAATTTAATGCAGTCCTAATAAAAATAATCAACTTTTTTTGGGGGGGTGGTTAGGGGATTATGGGACAGATAAATTGATTCTAAAGTTCATGTGGAAAAACAAATATCACTAATAATGAAATTTCTTTAAAGAACAATGTTGAGGGTTGAAAGAGGGGTTAATCAAATCAACTATTATAATTAGTAAACTACCATCTATAATTAAAAGAGCAGTGTTAGCATGTGAACGAACAGACCAATAAATAGGGTAAAAATCCCCAAATAGATAATGGTAGGTATAAAAATATAGTATATCATAAAGACCTCTCAAATCACTGGGTAAATTATGGACTTTGTCATAAATCATATTAAGAATTTTTTTTTTTTAGATTTTATTTATTTATTTATTTGATAGCGCAAGCACTCACAAGTAGGGAGAGGAGCAGAGGGAGAGGAAGAAGCAGACACTCTGCTGAGCAGGGAGCCCCATGCAGTGCTGGATCCCAGGACCCCAGGATCATGACCTGAGCTGAAGGCGGATGCTTAACCAGCTGAGCCACCCAGGTGCATCCGTCTTAAGAATTCTTGATAGCCATTTTAAAATCACATTGAAACTGTATTCCTCAAAATGTAGCAGGATGAATGTTAAATAAATTAGAATTATAACTCTAAAGATGGAAAACATAAGTCTATACTAGAAGAAAACATAAGTATTATAACTCTGAAGATGGAAAACATAAGTATTAGTGAATGTCTATGTAATTCTGAAACATGAAAATGTGCTCTACTTATAATGACAAAATATAAATTTAAACTAAAACTCTAAAATACAGAGGTTTGACAACAAGCTATGTGGCTGAAGTTTTGGAGAGGCAAGAGTGTCACACAATTCTCTGAGGAGTATAAAATGTTTCCATTGCTATGGAAGAAATTAGCAATATTTAACAAAGTTACTTATGCATTTCATTGTTACCCAGCACTCCAACTTCCAGGAACCTACCCTGAAGATAAACCTCTATAAATACAAAACAACATATGTGCAAAAATACTCACCATGCGTTATTTGTAATACCTAAAAATTGAAAAAAAATTCATGTCACCTGAACAGGATATGTTTAAATAAGAATGAAGTCTCGTGCACTGTGAAAAAGTAAATAAAGTATTTACAGAAGTTAAAAATTAAAAATAAAAATAGCCTGGAATGATAAACCAAAGTTGAATAAAATTGAGTAGCATATAGGGAATAATGTGAAACTCATGGTGGGATTTCAGCAAGAAGCAAGTTTCTATTAATATCTGTGGTGGATACCATTGTATCCTAAACAAACCCTCCTCTCTATAACTGTAGCTAGCCCACTTCTCCCTGATAAAGAACAGCAGTCCTCTCTCCGCTCCATTCTTGCTGAAGACCACTGGCAAGACAACACAAGATTTCTTCAGGATCTACTCCCACCACTCCTCTTAGCCATTAGACCAATAACTAGGTTTAAGTCACAATATAATCAAGCCAGGAAAGTGCTGCATTGGATATGAGAGGAAAGAAAATAGGAGTACCTTCTAACAAAACCACCAATTATATCTCCTTTTCTTTTAATGCAGCTGATGATCTGCTACTAAGTGCTTTTAAAAACCGGATACCTAATCCAATGAGGCCTTGTGACTCTGGCCTGATGTGTCCATTTTTGGAGTGAGTCAGTTTATACTCCATGATGAATGAGGTGGAAACGGTCTAACAGGCTTTTCTCAGGAAATGGGATTGATATTTTCAGGAACACAGCTAGCATGGCAATATCAGCAGTTTGGATTTACATAAATAAGTGGCAGCCTTCCTTGTGGGGAATCCTTATCCCCCTCTTCACTGCCTAAAGCAAAACTGTTGGTTCATGAGACCATTGATTCGTAGAGGTTCCCATGCATACATGGGCATGTTTCATTGATGGTTTGGTTAAGGTGAAAGTAAATGGTGCCCAGTGGGTGACAGGAGCCAGCTCCAGTGACAACTGTGGAAGGCTGACTAGTAAGAGCTAGGCACTGCCTCAGATAATGCTCTCTAGAGACAGGTTTATATTTTTACTGATTCTTGGGCTGTTGACTATGGCTTAGCCATCTGGTCTGCCACTTACTTCAAAGATTACAGACTACTAGATTAAAGATACCCCTACTGAGACTTGAGAACTGTGGAAACAAGTTCTAACTTCTGTCCAACAGCCTGAGTCACTCGTGGATGCCCATGGTAAGAGCCTCTTCTCTAAGACTTACTCGAATAAAGCTGCTGATCAGGCCTGCATCACCATTGCCATTTGGATTTATCATTGATTGCACCAGACATCTACCAACACAGACAGGCCATATGGTAAAGGACTCTGTATTTCTCATTAAGAAGCTGCATTCCATACTAGTTTTGTAACTCCTGCCAGAAGTTGGCCCCTTTGTGTCAGTGAGGGAGGCCATATTGCATGAGACACTGACTCTGCCTGCTTCTGGAAAATTGACTATATTGGATCTTTGACCTGGTTCAGACTACAGATGGTGCCTCATCACTGTTAATACATTTTTAGGTTGTTTCTGATGAGCTTTTTTCTGGTCACACTGTTATGGTTCATCAAATTTAAGTGTTCCATTTTCATCTTAACCATTTGTGGTCTGACATTACTATGCCTTTTGTTAGAAAGACCACTCCACAGTGGGCTGATAGTCAATGTATTTCATGGACATTCATATTCTCTATAAGCTGCAGACTTCTGTGCTATTTAGCCCTAGAACTAACTCCTTAAGTATCAAATCAAAAAGATTTCTTTTTTTAAATTAATTAACTAATTAATTTATTTTTTGATGTAGTGTTCCATGATTCATTGTTTGTGTATAACACCCAGTGCTCCATTCAGTACATGCCCTCTTTAACACCCATCACCAGGCTAACGCATCCCCCCACCCCCCTCCCCTCTAGAACCCTCAGTTTGTTTCTCAGAGTCCATAGTCTCTCAAGGTTCGTCTTCTTCTCCGATTTTCCCCCTTCATTTTTCCCTTCCTACTATCTTCTTTTTTTTTTAACATATAATGTATTATTTGTTTCAGAGGTACAGGTCTGTGATTCAACAATCTTACACAATTCACAGCGCTCACCATAGCACATACGCTCCCCAATGTCTATCACCCAGCTACCCCCTCCCTCCCACCCCCCACCACTCCAGCAACCCTCAGTTTGTTTCCTGAGATTAAGAATTCCTCATATCAGTGAGATCATATGATACATGTCTTTCTCTGACTTATTTCACTCAGCATAATACCCTCCAGTTCCATCCACGTCGCTGCAAATGGCATGATGTCATTCCTTTTGATGGCTGCATAATATTCCATTGTATGTATATACACCACATCTTCTTTATCCACTCATCTGTTGATGGACATCTTGGCTCTTTCCATAGTTTGGCTATTGTGGACATTGCTGCTATAAACATCAGGGTGCACATACCCCTTCGGATCCCTACATTTGTATCTTTGGGGTAAATACCCAGTAGTGCAAATGCTGAGTCATAGGGTAGCTCTATTTTCAACTTTCTGAGGAATCTCCATACTGTTTTCCAGAGTGGCTGCACCAGCTTCCATTCCCACCAACAGGGTAGGAGGGTTCCCCTTTCTCTGCATCCTCACCAACATCTGTTATTTCCTGACTTGTTAATTTTAGCCATTCTGACTGGTGTGAGGTGGTATCTCATTGAGGTTTTGATTTGGATTTCCCTGATGCTGAGCGATGTTGAGCACTTTTTCATGTGTCTGTTGGCCATTTGGATGTCTTCTTTGGAAAAGTGTCTGTTCATGTCTTCTGCCCATTTCTTGATTGGATTATTTGTTCTTTGGGTGTTGAGTTTGGTAAGTTCTTTATAGATTTTGGATACTAGCCCTTTAACTGATATGTCATTTGCAAGTATCTTTCCCATTCTGTCCGTTGTCTTTTGGTTTGTTTACTGTTTCTTTTGCTGTGCAAAAGCTTTTTATCTTGATAAAGTCCCAACAGTTCATTTTTGCCCTTACTTCCCTTGCCTTTGGCGATGTTTCTAGGAAGAAGTTGCTGCGGCTGATGTTGAAGAGGTTGCTGCCTGTATTCTCCTGTAGGATTTTGATGGACTCCTGTCTCACATTTAGGTCAAAAGGATTTCTGACTCTATCTCCCTACCTCTTTATGATCCACAGCCTTAATACAGCAGTTTGATCACTGAATGCAGCCATCCCCAAACAGGGTTCACCTCTTCTTGGTCACCTTCTGGCTAATGATCAAGGTAATAGTGCAGAATTATATAGTCTCAATTTGAAGATTTTGCCCTGCACTCTGACCATTCCTAAGTATGATACATCTTTCTCTTTCCTGGCAGCGAATTCAGGCTGTATTGGTTTGTATACCCTCTTGGTAGCAGCCCAGCTAAAAGAAAGGATAGTACATATAAACCTAATTCTGATTTAGTCACCTGGATTCTCTTTTTGGATTGACATGATCCTAGATCAAAAAGATAATGACAATTTGGTTAGTACACTGCTAGCTGAGTACCACATAATGACCCATGTTGGCCAAGGTAGGGTATATAATGAGTCTGTATATTTTATGAAAATGCCCTTGTTGCTTTTATACCTGACCTAGTCCAGATGAAAGGTCTAGGGGTAAGAAGAATATGAGTTGAGAAAAGGTAAAAAGCTTCTCATTTTTTCATGAAATATTTTTGTCATTCTCGTCCTATGGGTTTGGAAGTTTTTCATTCTATTTTAATTCTATAGTAATTTTGTATAAATTTTGTCATGGTTTCCCATGGTAATTTCTCATGTAAATTCAGCTCAGCCTCTCATGAGAGTAGTTCTTGCCTACAAATTCTCTGTTGAAGTTATTACTATTACCATTATTTTTACCACTTTGAGGTTATTAAAAAAATAGCATTCCCTGATGAGTTTCTTTCCTGAATGATGTTTTCCAGCTCACCCTTTCAATGAGGATGCATTCTTTATAGTTTTTGCCTTTATGATAGAGTCACATATATAGCTTTCTATTTTTCATGGCCCTAAGGCTTATTCTCTTATTCCTCTATGTTTATTGATTAACTGAACACCTTAGGGTCCTATTATTGGCATTCATTTCCACAAAAGTTATGGCTTCTATGCTCACTTGCCACTTATTTTCAGACAGCTGTTTGTTTCAGGGAATTCTACTTTTTCTGTGGGCTCAACAATGCATGAAAATATCATAATTTACAGAGATCCCATGTCTTTTCAGAGAAAACATTGGAAAATATTGAAGTCACCATTTTGATTTTGCTAATATTTCTATTATCTGAAAACCCAAAATTTTCTTTATAAAATTGTTCAATAAATTCATACACTTTGACAAGTATTATTTTTCTGTTTCACAAAGACTAATTTTCAAACTCTGATCAGGAATAATGTCAGGTAGATGGCAGAATAGGAGAAGCCAGCCTTAAAACCCTCACAGAAACACCAATTTTAATAATCACTGACAGATGAGAAAATCTTTATGAGAGCCTAGAAGACTAGCTGAGAGGTTCTGGCACCTTGGGGAAACAAAATTGTGAAAATAGATGCATATCCCTGGGATGTGAGGATGTTTCAATATATTCAAATCAATAAATGTGATATACCACATTAATAAAATAAAGGATAAAACCCACATGATCATTTCTATAGGTGCAGTAAAAGCAGTTGACAAAATTCAACTTCCATTCACAATAAAAACTGTCAGCAAATTAGGTATATAAGGAATGTACTTGAATATAATAAAGGCCATATATGCTAAGCCCCTTGTTAACATTTTACTCAATGACAAAATCTAAAACGTTTTTCTTGAATAATATTAGGAATAAGACAAGGAAGTCTCTTTTCACCACTTTTTTTTTTTTTTAAAGATTTTATTTTCAACAGAGAGAGAGAGAGACAGTGAGAGAGGGAACACAAGCAGGGGGAGTGGGAGAGGGAGAAGCAGGCTTCCCACTGAGCAGGGAGCCCGATGTGGGACTCAATCCCAGGACCCCGGGATCATGACCTGAGCTGAAGGCAGACGCTCAATGACTGAGCCACCCAGGCGCCCTCCTTTCACCACTTTTATTCAACATAATACTAGAAGCTATAGCCAGAGCAATTAGGTAAGAAAAAGAAATAAAAGGCATTTAAGTCAGAAAGGAAGGAGAACATTGTCTCTGTTTGCAGATGAAATGTTCTCATATATAAAAAACCCTAAAGACTCTACCAAAAACTGTCTAAAGCTAATCAACAAATTCAGTAAAGTTGCAGGAGACAAAGCCAACATACAAAAATTAGTTGCATTTCCATATACTAACAATAAACTATTTGAAAAAGAAATTAAGAGAACGATCCCATTTTCAGTGGTATCAAAATAATAAAATACTTAGGAATAAATTTAACCAAATAGGTGAAAGATTTCTATACTGAAGTTGGTAAGACATTGTTGAAAGAAATTGAAGAACACTCAAATAAATGGAAGGATATACCATGTTTATGAACCAGAAGAATTCACATTGTTAAAATGACCACACTACCCAAAGAAATCTACAGATTCAATAGCATCCCTCCTAAAACTCCAATGTAATTTTTCACAGAATAAAAAAAAAATCCTAAAATTCACATGGCACTACAAAAATCTCCAAAACACTAATGCAGTCTTGCACAAGAAATAAAAAAGCTGAAGGCATCATACTTCCTGACTTCAAATTATATTTCAAAGCTGTAGTTATCAAAATAATATGCTATTGGCATAACCAGACATATAGACTGATAGGACCTAATAGAAAGTCCAGAAATAAACCCATGTGTGTGTGGCTAACTAATCTTTAACAAAGGTATCAAGAATACAAAGTGGAGAAAGGATAGTCTCTTCAATAAATTGTATTGGGAAAAGTGGATGTGCATTTGCCAAAAGATGAGATTTGGACTCATATTTTATACCACACACAAAGATCAACTTGAAATGGAATAAAGATTTAGACATAGGACTGGAAAAAAATAAAACTCCTAGAATAAGACTTAGGGGGAAAGCTTCTTGATGTTGGTGTTGGCAAAGATTTTTTTGTACATGACACCAAAAGCACAGGCAGCAAAAGCAAAAATAAACAAGTGGGATTGCATCAGACTAAAAAGTTTCTACACAGCAAAAGAAATGATCAACAAAGTGAAAGGCAACCTACTCAATGGGAGAAGGTATTTGCAAACCACGTATCTGAGAAGGAGTTACATCCAAAATATATAAGTAACTCAAGAAACTGAATAGCAAAAACAAACAGACAAACAAAATCCCACAGCAACAACAACCCCCTAATCCAAATAAACTATTTAAAAAATGGGCAAAGGACTGGAATAGACATTTCTCCAAAGAAGACCTATTAATTGCCAATGAGTATATGGCAATGTACTCATCATCATTAATCATCAAGGAAATTTAAATTGAAACCACAATGAGATATCACCTCACACTGTTTGGATGGCTATAATAATAATAAATAAAAAAGGATAACAAGTGTTGCCAAGGATATGGAGAAAAGGAAACTATGGTACACTGTTGGTGGGAATGTAAATTGATCTGGTCTTGCCATTATTAAATGTGTATTGAGTTCCCTTAAAAAATTAAAAATACGGCGCCTGGGTGGCTCAGTTGGTTGAGCGACTGCCTTCGGCTCAGGTCATGATCCTGGAGTCCTGGGATCAAGTCCCGCATCGGGCTCCCGGCTCAGCCTGCTTCTCCCTCTGACCCTATCCCCTCTCATGCTGTTTCTCTCTCTCTCTCTCTCAAATAAATAAATAAAAAATTTAAAAAAAATTTAAAAAAATTTAAAAAAATTAAAAATAGAGCTATGAGATCCATAAATCTCACTTCTGGGTATGTATCCAAAGGCTTTTGAAAAGATATTAGCTTTTCTGTGGTCATTGCCATACTATTCAAATAGCCATGGAAACATCCTAAATGTCCATTGATGGATGGATTGTTAAAGAAAATATATATACAAGTAATGGAATATTATTCAGCCATAAAAAAGAAGGAAATCCTGCCATTTGTAACAGTATTGATGGATGTGGAGGACATTAAGCGAGGTGAAATAAACCAGACACAAAAAGATAAATACTCTCATACATGCATGTTCTCACTGTATATGAAATTTAAAATAGTCAAACCAATGGAAGCAGAGACTAGAATGATGTTATGAGGCCTAGGGGAAGGAGGCAATGGGGAGGTAATGTCAAAAGGTATAAAGATGTGCAAGATAAATGAGTTCTGGTGATCTACAGGGCATAGTGCCTATAGCTAATGGTAATGTATTATTCACTTAGAAATTGTGAAGAAGGTAAATCTTATGACATGTAACAATAATAACACTAGTAAGAAGAAGTAATAAAAAAAGGAATTAATAGTAGTAGTTGTGGTGGTGGTGGTGTGGGAGGAAACTTTGGGAGTTGATGGATATGTCTATAGCCTTCATAATGGTGGTGGTTTCATGAGTATATACTTATCCCCAAACTCATTGATTTGTATACATTACTTTTCAGTCATACCTCATATGAGGTCAATCATACCTTAGTAAAGTGGTTGAAAAAATAAAAAAAATTATATGTAAACAAACAAAAACCCAATAAACCCTGTGTGGAATAGATATATATCACCTTTTTTGTTACATTATGGAAGGAGCAAGTATATAAAAATTGGGAGATCTTTATAATCTGACAAATTCTTTTTTTGTCAGATTTCTTAATATAAAATGGGAAACAAATTGGATCTCAAAGGCTAGTTGTAGGAATTAAATGAGTAATCTGTTTAAAAATCTAGTAGAATTCTGGGAGAGAAAATATAGTGCCCCTCCACAGGTTTTCTGGTTTCTGTTAATAACAACTGGGTTTTCATCTGGGAAACTACCCTTCCCCTATTACTCATAATCTTAGTTGGATCATTATTCAGAGTTCCAATTCCTGGCCATACTAAGCCAAGGGGACTTGCTTGCCCCATAAATTTGAATCGTGAGCCAAGCAATGTGAAGATGGAGCTTATTAATTTTAAAAGTGGTGCTTTGAAGACTACTTTCCTTTCATAGTTGTTACTTAGATTCTCATCCTTGTCATTTTGAAGTCCTGTTTCATCAAAATTTTCTTTATTCTTTGAGCTTCCCATATTTTTCTGATAAATTCTGTTCCTGCTCATGCTAGTTAAAGTGAGTATCCGTTTGTCTTGCATGTAAGTATTTCTAATGGGTATATATGAAATTGACCATAATGTTCAAATATTTGAAGCCATTCATTTCATAAATATTTGTTGAATATTTATGCATTAGGCACTTTATGGTTTGCTGGAGATATATAAAAAGATCCCACACTCAAAATTTTTATAGTCTAGTTTTCCTATTTCCCTTTTATATCTCTCTTTCTGTGCCTTCACTTCATCCTCTCATTTTATTTTATTTTATTTTTATTTTTTTTAAAGATTTTATTTATTTATTCATTAGAGACAGAGAGAGAGAGGCAGAGGGAGAAGCAGGCTCCCAAGGAGCAGGGAGCCCGATGCGGGACTCGATCCCAGGACCCTGAGATCATGACCTGAGCTGAAGGCAGACGCTTAACCATCTGAGCCACCCAGGCACCCATCCTCTCATTTTAATTACATTCTTTCTGGAATTGCTTAACTATCTGAAAATCAGATTTCATGGAGGATGGTCACCTGGATTTTCCTTCTCTTTTATTTTATTTATTTTATTTTTTATTTTTATTTTTATTTTTTTAAGATTTTATTTATTTATTTGAGAGAGAGAGAGAATGAGAGAGAGCACATGAGAGGGGGGAGGGTCAGAGGGAGAAGCAGACTCCCTGCCGAGCAGGGAGCCTGATGCGGGACCCGATCCAGGGACTCCAGGATCATGACCTGAGCTGACGGCAGCCGCTTAACCAACTGAGCCACCCAGGTGCCCTTCCTTCTCTTTTAGACCCCACACATTGTTACCTATGTTTTCATGCCTATGACCCCACTTTTCTCTATCTTATTCTCTACAGAGATAGAATCTTTGTATTCTAAATATTAGTAAGCCAAAATTATAAATTTAAGCATTGAATTATTAAATTTAAGATGACAGAATAAACTATATAGGGACTAGAATTTTTACAGCATCAGTGAGTTTTATAATAGATTATACATTATAAATAAAATCAGAAATGTGAAATATTTCTTTCTTTGGAACTCTCTCTCTCTCTGGTTTTTTTTTTTTTTCTCTTATCTCTTACCTGTTTGGAATTGTGGATCTAGTAGGAGGAGTACCTACTAAAGGGCCTCATTGTTTCTGCTATGAGGTTGAGAAGAAAGGAAGCAAAGGTTTTATATCTCAGAGATGGGCTCTTCTCCCAAGGAGTCAATTACTTCTTATTTTCTTTGACTTCATTAGGTTGTTTCACTAGTGTACTAATATTCTAATTCCTCTAGTATCTTCCAGTATTCACGGTGATAAAATGGAAAATACTAAGCCCAGGGTATCAGTGTGTTTTTTGGCATGACTAATTCAAGCCTAAAGCTAATGGAGCAGAGTGCTGTCCATGGGCACCAAAGCTCCATGTGGCCAGTCCATTTCATTAATGTAGGAGGCTTCAGAGAAATATGGCACTAAAGATTGTATCTGGAGAACAAGTTAGTTGGTAGTGACTTCTATGTAAATATGTCTTATCAGAGGAGTGTGATTTATGGTTTCTAGATCCTAATTTTTAAAAATGTAGTTTGGGGCGCCTGGGTGGCTCAGATGGTTAGGCGTCTGCCTTCTGCTCAGGTCATGATCCCGGGGTCCTGGGATCGAGTCCCGCATCGGGCTCCTTGCTAGGCGGGGAGCCTGCTTCTCTCTCCGCCTCTGCCTCTCTCTCTCTCTCTCTCTGACTCTCATGAATAAATAAATAATAATAAAAAAAAAACATTAAAAAAAATAAAAATGTAGTTTGGACAGACTTTTTTTTTTTTTAGATTTTGTTTATTTATTTGGGAGAGAGAGAGCAAGAGTGAGGTGAAGTGTAGAGGGAGAAGCAGACTCGCTGCTGAACAGGGAGCCCAATGAGGGGCTTGATTCTGGGACTGTGGGATCCTGACCTGAGCCAAAGGCAGACGCTAAATGGACTGAGCCATCCAGGCTCCCCTGGACAGACTTCTTTAACATCCTGACAATATAGTCATCAGATATCCAGGTTTCAGATTAAATTGGGAAAATTACTCATTTCCTACCTAGTTTCCATATGGGATTCCCCCCCCCCACTGATAATCATCATATCAAAATATTTTGGGGTAAAATAATAAAGAGCTCTTTTTGAAATTTGTATGACATGGAAAGTTAAGTTCATGTATGTGACACTAAGCAAGTGAAACGTAAAAATAATGTTTACTATATTTAAAATTTAATTGCATGCATAAGATATGTTTTATAAGCTTTGTACCTGGGACACCTGTGTGGCTTAGATGGTTAAGTGTCTGCCTTTGGTTCGCTCAGGTCATGATCTCGGGGTCCTGGAATCTAGCCCCACTTCCAGTTCCAGGCTCAGTGGGGAGTCTGCTTCTTACTCTCCCTCTGTCTCTCTCCCTTGCTCATGCTCGCTCGCTCTCTCTGTCTCAAATGAATAAATAAAAAAAAATCTATAAACTTTGTGTCTGTGAACCTCAAGATGCCTTTGAAGCAGTAGGGAAAATTACTAGAGAAAAGGGAGAAAGAAATATCCCCTTTGTCCTTAGTATGCAATCTTCATAAACCTCAGAATATTTCTTATTATTTGCTTTCTCAATGTATCCGCATATTTATCTTTATAGAATTAGACCATATTTTTCTGTATTTTTGAAATGATGCCATTCCAAGGAAGTGAAATATTTATTTCACTTATTCTTGACAACACTTTAACATTCTTCCTGTGAAGTAATTTGTGGGGAGTTAAAAATAGCATTTAAAAAATCACTTCTACTTTCAGCCCAGACTGTGAGATGCATTCAAAATATGATTTCCAAAAAGTGCAGGAGGTGTAATGGAGGTGCTTTATTATTTTTTCTATGGCCAGTGAAATTTCAAATTTCAGTTTCTGCTTTCTAATTTTTCTGTCATTTGACATGCTTTATAAAAAGTGTCTTGTTTTCTACCTTTAAATCTTCTGCATTTAGTAAATAAAATGTTAGAGAAAGACTCTTGATTCTATTGTCTGAGGGTGTCTAATAATTTTTATTAGTAAATTTATAAAGCCATATACATTTTGTTAAATGTTTATTGGAAAACATTGTGCCAGAGAGATTTGTTTAATGAGCAAAGGATTTGAACTGAGAAGAGTGTGTTCTTCGTATATTATGTGAATATTATTTATGACTCAGTGCTGAATAGACAATAGGAAAAACGAGGTTTTTGCCCAATGAAATGAAAGGTAATATTAGTTTTAACACCTTTTACTTTTTTCAAACAACCACTGGAAATAGAACAGAAATTGTCTATTCTTCCACGTCAAAGATAATACAGTATAGAATGATTTACACAGATGTCTTTTTGAGGATTCATTAGTGTAACATTTGACCAAAAAAAAAAAAACAGCAAAATATTGGCAAAGTAATTCAATGGCATGTGGAAGTCTCAAGCTCACGTCTCCTCCTCCTTTTTAGATTCTTTAATACATAATACATTTTTCCTTCAGATTTTCCATTTTATCATCCTCATCATCATTCTCTTCAGAACCAGTTACATTTAATGTGTTAAGTCACATAGGAAAAATGCAAAATAGTGATTAATAATGTAATTAACTAAGTTAAAATTTACTAAATTAGAAGTAAATTTATTTTATTTTTTACACGTAGAATAAAATTTTTTTTAAGATTTTATTTATTTATTTGACAGAGAAAGACACAGCGAGAGAGGGAACACAAGCAGGTGGAGTGGGAGAGGGAGAAGTAGGCTTCCCGTGGAGCAGGGAGCCCGATGTGGGCCTCAATCCCAGGACTCTGGGATCATGACCTGAGCCGAAGGCAGACGTTTAATGACTGAACCACACAGGCGCCTCTAGAATATAAATTTTAAATATAAATTTATATAGAAATTTTACAACAGGAACATAAAGGTAGACAAATGCTTTTATTTTCAATAAATAAAATCATAATTTTTAAGAATGGGAATTTTATTTATTTTAGCAGCTTTCCTGATCAAGTCACCTTTTTTTTCCTCAAGCCATCTCCTTCCCCTACCTAAAACTAGTTACTTGCTTTGTTAGAATACTGAATTATACCTCCCTAATGAGGGAGTGGATATTTTTCCTCTTATGATCCATGTTCTGCTGGCCAGCAGGTGCATTATAATTTGTATTCATGCAGAATCCTATTCTTTCTCCAATAAGATTATCTCTTAATCTTTGACAAAGCAGGAAAGAATGTCCAATGGAAAAAAGACAGTCTCTTCCACAAATGGTGTTGGGAAAATTGGACAGCCACATGCAGAAGAATGAAACTGGACCATTTCCTTACACCACACACAAAAATAGACTCAAAATGGATGAAAGACCTCAATGTGAGACAGGAATCCATCAAAATCCTTGAGGAGAACACAGGCAGCAACCGCTTCGACCTCAGCCGCAGCAGGTTCTTCCTAGAAACATTGCCGAAGGGAAGCAAGGGCAAAAATGAACTATTGGGACTTCATCAAGATAAAAAGCTTTTGCACAGCAAAAGAAACAGTAAACAAACCATAAGAGAATTGACAGAATGGGGGCAGATATTTGCAAATGACATATCAGATAAAGGGCTAGTATCCAAAATCTATAAAGAACTTATCAAGCTCAACACCTAAAGAAGAAATAATCCAATCAAGAAATGGGCAGAACACATGAACAGACATTTCTGCAAAGAAGACCTCCAAATGGCCAACAGACACATGAAAAAGTGGTCAACATCACTTGGCATCAGGGAAATCCAAATCAAAACCTCAATGAGATACCACCTCACACCAGTCAGAATGGCTAAAATTATAAGTCAGGAAATGACAGATGTTGGCAGGGATGCGGAGAAAGGGGAACCCTCCTACACTGTTGGTGGGAATGCAAGCTGGTGCAGCCACTCTGGAAAACATATGGAAGTTCCTCAAAAAGTTGAAAATAGAGCTACCTTACGACACAGAAATTGCACTACTGGGTATTTACCCCAAAGATACAAATGTAGTGATCTGAAGGGCACATGCACTCCAATGTTTATAGCAGCAATGTCCACAATAGCCAAACTATGGAAAGAGCCCAGATGTCCATCAACAGAAGAATGGATAAAGAAGGTGGTGTGTGTGTGTGTGTGTGTGTGTGTGTGTGTGTGTGTGTATATATATATATATATATATATATATAATGGAATATTATGCAGCCATCAAAAAATGAAATCTTGCCATTTGCAACGATGTGGATGGAACTGGAGGGTATTTTGCTAAGCGAAATAAGTCAATCAGAGAAAGCAACTATCATATGATCTCATTGATATGAGGAATTTGAGAAACAAGACAGGATCATAGGGGAAGGGAGGGAAAAATGAAACAAGATGAAACCAGAGAGGGAGACAAACCATAAGAGACTCTTAGTCTTAGGAAACAAATTGAGGGTTGCTTGAGTGGAGGGGAGTGGGAAGGATGGGGTGGCTGTATGATTGACAGTGGGGAGGGTATGTGCTATGGTGAGTGCTGTATATTGTGTAAGACTGATGAATTACAGATCTGTACCCCTGAAACAAATAATACATTATATGTTAATTTAAAAAAATATATATCTGTATTTTGAACCTACTTTAACTTATTGCTCAAATGTCACCTTTTCACCAGGCCTATCTGACCATCATATTGAAAATTGTCACATACCTGCCCCATCGTGTGTTCCTAGGTCCCTTTACACTGGTTCTAATTTTTTTCTTAATAATATACACTAATTTTCAACATAATGTAAAATTTATTTAGCAAGCACTTATATGGGCTTACTGTATGCTGGGCACTATTCCCCAGTTACTTATAAATATTACTTCATTTAATTTTCATAACAACCTTATGAAGTAGAGACTTTTATAAATAAGGAAACAAGCACAGAGCATTACTAACATGCAAAAATTACAGAGCTAGGAAGTCTTTGAACTGTGATTTCAATCTAGGCAGTGTAGCTCCAAAGCCCATGCTCTAAAAAACTTATGCTCCTCTTTTTCACTTGTTATATTTATTGTTTGTCTCTCCCTTGAGAGCAGAAATTTGTCTGTTTAGGTTATGATTGTACCTAAGGTGCCAAAAATAGTGTCTGCTCTCTCTCTTTCTCTCAAGTAAATAATATCTTTTTAAAAAAAGGTAGTGGAAAGCAAAGTCCTAAACAGTTAATAAACATGATTAGTTTTACATTTTTGATATCTAAATGCAGTGTAAAGAATGGATTAATAGGAAGCAAGAGAGAAGATAAGTAGACAACAGGGGGTGGTACCCAACAGTAAAGTAATCTAGGCAAGAGATGATAGTGGTTTTTACATTAGGGTAGCTGCAGTGGAAATGAAGACAGCTGTATAGATATTTGGGAGTGGAATCTATTGGATTCATTTGTTGATTGATATTGGAGATGAGGAAGGGAGTGGCAAAAATAAAAAAAAGGATTTCCTAGATTATGGTTTGAGTAACTGATCCTGGTGTCATTTAATGACGTAGGAAAAATAGAAAATAGGAGAGTCACATTTTAGGAGGTAAATCATAAGTTCAGTTTTGGACAGTGGACAAATTTATATGAGGCTCTGGAGAGATATGTTTTGTGCAAGAGATTTGTCATTTCTTAGCACAGTGGAACTATTACTACTATTAAAGCTGTTGGAGAAAATTTGCCTAGTGAGATCTTTCAAAGTGAGAATAGAAGATTAACCCAGAGAATGGATGCCTTCCTGATAACAGTCAGGATTTTAGATATGGTTACAGCAACAGGAGTGTTCATATCACTGAGGACGATGGCAAAATACAAATTTTGAGAATGCTTATCACAGTATTGTTTATGGTAGCAGGGAGGTAGAATCAATCTAAATGTTTGTCATTAGGGAAATGGATAAATGTGATAGAAGCATACCATGTATTACTATACTTTTTTAGAATAAATTAAAGATACTTACACAAAAATGGATTGATTTTAACATATTGCACTAAGTGATGAAAGAATACAAAATCAGATGTATGGAATATTGCCACAGTGTAATTACTTATATACACTGAAGCGTGTGCACACACAACATTATGTATTTTTAAATGATGTATACAAATTCAATTAAAAATATTAAATCCATTACCTTGGCTATCTACAGAGAGAGGGAAAATGGAAATTATAAATTTAAAAAGGGAAAAATGGGTGTGGTATCCTGCATCAATGTTAAAGTGTGTCTTTGTCCTGAGATTTAATTTAATTCTCAGTACTTAGTTAAAAAACTGTGAGAAAATCTTTAGAATACTGTCAACAGGATCAACTGCTGTCATGATGTCATAGAATATAAGGATAATGAAGTATCTGTTGGCTTTAGGAAAATGGTAGTCATTGACTGCCTTAAAAGCATTATGTACAAAGAAAGCCTAGGCTGAGCCAGATTGTCTGATTCAGGGATAAGTCAAGATGGAAAAAATAAGCCATTCTTTAAAATTAAGTAGGTAAAAAGTATTCTCCCTAGAGATAGCAGCAAAAATGTTTGCCATCTACCTGGTGCAAAAGTTAAAAAATAGAGTGTCTTAATTTGCTAGAGCCACAATAAGAAAAGACCATGGACTGAGTGGCTTATGAAATGGTAATTTATTTTTTCACAGTTCTGGATGCTGGAAGTTCAAGATCAAGGTGTTGGCAGGGTTGATTTCCCCTGAGGTGTCTCTCTTTGGCTTGCGGATGGTTGCTTTCTCTCTGTGTCCTTACATGGCCTCTTCTGTGTGTGTGTGTGCCGAGTGAAATCTGGTGTCTCTTCCTCTTCCTATAAGAATGTCAGTCATATTGGATTAGGACCTGACCTTTATGACCTGATTTAATGTTAATTACCTTTTTAAAGACCTTATCACAAAATACATGCCCGTGGGGGTTAGGGACCTCAACATATGAACCCTGGGGGGATGTAATTCAGTCCATAACAAAGAGTCACTTGCAAGACATGAACCCCCCAAATTTTACCACAAAGGCAGTTTTAGTCCATATTTGAAATACCCATTTTGGTATAACTCAGAAAATCATCTTGCCTTGTACTGGTGAAACACCTGTGGCTCACCAAAGTGGCAAAAACAAAACACATTCAGAACATTTTTACAACTCAGGTACATAAGATTCTCAGGGAAAAAAATATGTACTTGTGAAGACGAGTTAAAGGAGGCAAAAACTGAAAAAAAAGTGAGTAAACAAATCATTTGTAATAGTAAATAAATGCAGAAAATAAAAGAACATAAACTACAGCAACTGATTTAAAATGTTCATGGATACAAATGGAGAAACTACAAGGCAATCAAAACACTTTTACTTTTTTTAAAAAAGCAAAGAAGAGGAACATTGAATGAGAACCAAAAAAAAATTCCGGAAAGGAAAAAAATGTATTGAAAAGTGTTAAAATAGATTCATAACATTAAAATAAATGTGTGAAGAATGCATGGAAAGAGGAGATAAATATGAGAAAATCATATTAAAGTACAGGCACTGGGTGTTATATGCAAACAGTGGATCATGGAGCACTGCATCAGAAACTAATGATGTATAATGTATGGTGACTAACATAACATAATAAAATAAAATTAAAAAGTATATGTGAGATACGATGAAAGGGACATGGCAAGAGGAACATAGAATGACATCAGAAAAAAAGATTAATGCAAATGGGACAGGAGATTATGGGACAGAAGAAAGTTATGAGGATTGTGGCTGATGGTTTTTTCAGAATTGAAGATGAGGAGCCTGCAGATTGAAGGAGAATGCAGAGGCCTTGTAGAATGATAAAAACAGGTGCAAGTCAAAAATGTCACATAGTTATTTCCAGAGCATAAGAAAAAGAGAAAAACAAAAACAACTAAAGGAAAACACCCTGCAGAAACAGCACATATATTGGTAGCTGTGTCTCATATGCAACAAAATGTAAGAAAAATTATAAATTATTTTTAAAATCCTGAGGAAAAAGAACTTTTGACCCAAATTTTAAAACCAGCTAATTTAAGAATGAGGTTGTGTAAAGATGTATTCAAGTATGCAATTAGTGAAGAATTTATTACTTAACGATTTTTTATATGAAAAAAAAGAGGATGGATAATGTCCATAGTAGGAGAGTGGGATAGAATCTAAAACTAAACACAATGGAAGTTAAAATTAGAACTCTGTACTTTCTCCTCACTTTTTCTGTAAATTTAATGCTCAGAAACAGTCTGTTAATTTCTTTTTACAAAAGTTAAAATTATCTGACTGTATTAAAAAATCAAACTTTATTCTAGTCATGCTGTTTTTGAAGGTTGAATGTAAATATTATGATAGAAAATTTGAACGCAAGGGTAGTGAAAAAATATATACCAGGAAAACCCAAAGCCAAATAAATCAGTTATATGAATCTTAATGACAGACAAAAAATTTTTTGAATTGAAGAAAAATGATAGGTATTATTTGTAAAATAATTTCTTAAAAACTGTAAAATCAACCAAGAAATCATGTATCATGAATCTGTATTCACTAAATGATGGAGCCTCACACATTAAGAGCAAAAGAAATGGCAGAAATACAAAGAGGGAAAAGATGGCAGAGGAGTAGGGGACCCTATTCTAACCAGTTCCTGGAATTGAGCTGGATATCTTCCAGCTGAACACCCACAAAATCAGCCTGAGATGTAAGAAGATAGATCTGGATCTTTACAAACAGAATATTGCAGGTGGTTGGTTTCAAGGTACGAAGTGGGGAGCCGTGATTCCACGGGCAGATATCAGAGGGTAAACGGCAGCGGGAGGGAGCCTGGATGTGGGGATCCTACACCGCCAGTGAGTGACAGCCTCCCACACTGGGGACGGGGCACAGACTTGCAGACCGGTAGCAGCAGGGAAAGGACTTTAGGGCAACCCCCCAGACGGAAACTGGAGTTGTGGGGCCATGTGTGCGAACTGGGGGCGGCTGGCAGTTCTAGAAGCACAAAGGACAGAGATGGGCCCTGACCTGGAAGTGAGGGCTGGGAGCGCTGATGAGAGGCGCACAACCCAGGACGCTGCAGTTTATAGCAGCATAGACAGAAACAGAGATAGTGTGGCCTGGAGAGCTCACTGAAGAACAGACTGCAATCTCTCTGCTCTGAGGCAGAGGGTTGGACACCGTCTCTTCAGCTCTGACTCTCAGAAGAAATGCAGAAAGCCACCAGAGAACAAAAGCCACAAAAAACTGGTTTTCACTGAGCCCATCCCCTGCCACAGGGGGTAGGGCAACTCTGCCCAAACAGTGTGGCCTGAGTAACAGTGTGGCAGGCCTCTCCCCCAGAAGACAGGCTGGGAGAATAAGAGGCCAGCAACCCTTAGGTCCCTAGAAAACAGGTGCATCTTGCTTGGGTTGTGGTCAATAATTTGGACTCTATACATTCCCTCAACCACCCCTTAACAGAATGACTACGAGGAGGAACCCCCCAAATAGGAATGACTCAGAGATTATGACTTATGCCACAGATTCACAAATGAATTCAGATGTAACCAACATGTCGGAGATGGAATTCAGGCTAGTAATTGTGAAGACAATAACTAGAATGCAGAAATCAATTAATGGCAACATAGAGTCTCTAAGGGCAGAAATGAAAGCTGAATTGGCAGAACTTAAAAATGCTAGCAGTGAGTCCAATCTAATCCAGATAATCTAACAGCTAGGCTAAGTGAGCCAGAAGAACAAATTAGGGACCTCGAAGACCAATTAATAGACAAAAAGGGAAAAGAGGAAGCCAGGAAAAAACAACTCAGAATCCATGAAAATAGAGAAATAAGTGACAACATGAAACGTTCCAATGTCAGAATTATTGAATCCCAGAGGGGGTGGAGAGAGAGAGAGGACTAGAAGATATATTTGAGGAAATTGTAGCTGAGAACTTCCCTAATCTGGGGAATAAACAAACATTCCTGTCCTAGAGGCAGAGAGGACCCCTCCCAAGATCAAGGAAAACAGACCAACAGCCCAGCATGTAATAGTAAAACTCGCAAATCTTAGAATCATGGAAACTATCTTAAGGACAGTTAGGGGGAAGAGATTCCTTACATACAGAGGGAGGTACATCAGAATAATGTCAGACCTGTCCACAGAGACCTGGCAAGCCAGAAAGCCCTGGCAAGACATATTCAGGGTACTAAACGAGAAGAACATGCAGTCAAGAATACTTTATCCGGCAAGGCTTTCATTTAGAATGGATGGAGAGATGCAGAGCTTCCAGGACTGGCAGAAACTGAAAGAATATGTGACTACTAAGCCGGCCCTGCAAGAAATATTAAGGGGGTTCTATAAAAGGTGAAAGACCCCAAGAGTGATATAGAACAGAAATTTACAGGGACAATCTATAAAAACAAGGTCTTCACAGGCAACATGCTGACAATAAATTCATATCTTTCAATAATCACTTTCAACGTGAATGGCCTAAATGCTCCCATAAAACGGCACAGGGTTGCAGATTGGATAAAACGACAGGACCCATCCATATGCTGTCTATAAGAGACTCATTTTGAACCTAAAGATACACCCAGACTGAAAGTGAAGGGATGGAGATCCATCTTCCATGTCAACGGACCTCAAAAGAAAGCTGGGGTAGCAATTCTTATATCAGACAAGTTAGATTTTGAACTAAAGACTGTAGTTAGAGACACAGAAAGGCACTATATCATTCTTAAAGGGTCTATCCAACAAGAAGATCTAACAATTGTAAATATCTACGCCCCCAAAATGGGAGCAGCCATCTACATAAGCCAACTGTTTTTTTTTTTTTTTTTTACATAAGCCAACTGTTAACCAAAATAAAGAGTGATATTGACAACAATACGTTAATTATAGGAGACCTCAATACTCCACTCTCAGCAATAGACAGATCATCTAAGCAGAAAATCAACAAAGAAACAAGAGCTTTGAATGATTCACTGGACCAGATGGACCTCATAGATATATACAGAACATTCCACCCTAAAACAACAGAATACTCATTCTTCTGGAGTGCACACGGAACTTTCTCCAGAATAGACCACATACTGGGTCACAGATCAGGTCTCAACTGATACCAGAAGATTGAGATTATTCCCTGCATATTCTCAGACCATAATGCTTTAAAACTGGAACTCAATCACAAGAAAAAAACTTGGAAGAAATTCAAACACTTGGAAGCTAAAGACCACTTTGCTCAAGAATGTTTGGGTCAACTAGGAAATCAAAGAAGAACTTAAACAGTTCATGGAAACCAGTGAGAATGAAAACACATTGGTCCAAAACCTGTGGGATACTGCAAAGGCGGTCCTAAGGGGGAAATACACAGTCATCCAAGCCTCACTCAAAAAAATAGAAGAATTCCGAATTCACCAACTAACTCTACACCTTAAAGAACTAGAGGAAGAGCAACAAACGACACCTAAGCCACGCATTAGAAGAGAAATAATTAAAATTAGAGCAGAAATCAATGAATTAGAAACCAGAAACACAGTAGATCAGATCAACAAAACTAGAAGCTTGTTTTTTGAAAGAATTAATAAGATCGATAAACCACTGGCCAGACTTATCCAAAAGAAAAGAGAAAGGACCCAAATTAATAAAATTATGAATGAAAGGGGAGAGATCCCGACTAACACCAAGGAAATAGAAACAATTATTAGAAATTATTATCAACAACTATATGCCAATAAATGGAGCAATCTGGATGAAATGGATGCCTTCCTGGAAACCTATAAACTGCCAAGACTGAAACAGGAAGAAATTGACAACCTGAATAGGTCAATAACAGTAAAGAGATGAAGCAGTGATCAAAAACCTCCCAAAAAACAAGAGTCCAGGGCCTGATGGATTCCCTGGGGAATTCTACCAAATGTTCAAAGAAGAAATAATACCTATTCTCCTGAAGCTTTTTAAAAAATAGAAACAGAAGGAAAGCTTACAGACTCATTCTATGAGGCCAGCATTACCTTAATCCCCGAACCAGGAAAGACCCCATCAAAAAGGAGAACTTCAGACCGATATCCCTGATGAATATGGATTCCAAAACCCTCAACAAATTCCTAGCTAATAGGATCCAACAATACATTAAAAGGATCATCCACCATGATCAAGTGGGATTTATTCCCGGGATGCAAGGGTGGTTCAACATTCACAAATCAATTAGTGTAATAGAACACATTAATAAGAAGAGAAGAACCATATTGTCCTCTCAATTGATGCAGAAAAAACATTTGACAAAATACAGCATCCTTTCCTGATTAAAACTCTCCAGGGGCACCTGGGTGGCTCAGTCTAAGCGTCTGCCTTCGGCTCAGGTCATGATCCCAGAGTCCTGGGATTGAGCCCACATCAGGCTCCCTGCTCCGCGGGAAGCCTGCTTCTCCTTCTCCCACTTCCCCTGCTTGTGTTCCCTCTCTGGCTGTCTTTCTCTCTGTCAAATAAATAAAACCTTAAAAAAAACCAAAACTCTCCAGAGTATAGGGATAGAGGGAATATTCAAGTTCATAAAATCCATCTATGAAAAATCCACAGCGAATATCACCCTCAATGGGGAAAAGCTGAGAGCCTTTCCCTTAAGATCAAGAACACGTCAAGGATGCCCACTCTCGCAACTGTTGTTCAACGTAGTACTAGAAGTCCTAGTGACAGCAATCAGACAATAAAAAGAAATAAAAGGTATTCAAATTGACAAAGAAGAAGTCAAACTCTCTCTTTTCACAGATGACATGATACTTTATGTGGAAAACCCAAAAGACTCCACCCCCAAATTACTAGAACTCATCCAGAAATTCAGTAATGTCACAGGATACAAAATCAATGCACAGAAATCAGTTGCTTTCTTATACACTAACAACGCAACTGTAGAAAGAGGAATTAGAGAAATGATTCCATTTACAATAGCACCAAAAACCATAAGATACCTAGGAATAAACCTAACCAAAGAGGTAAAGGATCTATACTCTAGGAACTACAGAACACTCATGAAAGAAATTGAAGAACACACAAAAAGATGGAAAAATATTCCATGCTCATGGATCGGAAGAATAAACATTGTTAAAATGTCTATGCTACCTAGATCAATCTATACCTTCAATGCCATCCCAATCAAAATTCCAATGACATGTTTCAAAGTGCTGGAACAAACAATCCTAAAATTTGTATGGAATCAGAAAAGACCCCGAATCGCCAAGGAAATGTTGAAAAAGAAAAAGCTGGGGGCATCATGTTGCCTGATTTCAAGCTATACTATAAAGCATTGATCACCAACATTGATAGTGGCACAAAAACAGACATAAAGACCAGTGGAACAGCATAGAGAGCCCAGATATGGACCCTCTACTCTATGGTTAGATAATTTTTGATAAAGCAGGAAAAAATATGCAATGGAAAAAAGACAGTCTCCTCAATAAATGGTGCTGGGAAAATTGGACAGCTACATGCAGAATAAAACTCGACCATTCTCTAACACCATACAGAAATAAACTCAAAATGGATGAAAGACCTCAATGTGAGACAGGAATCCATCAAAATCCTAGAGAAGAACATAGGCAGTAACCTCTTTGACATCGCCCACAGCAACTTCTTTCAAGATACATCTCCAAAAGCTAGTGAAACAAAAGCAAAAATGAACTTTTGGGACTTCATCAAGATAAAAAGCTTCTGCACAGCAAAGGAAACAGTCAACAAAACAAAGAGGCAACCCACAGAATGGGAGAAGATATTTGGAAATATCACTACAGATAAAGGGCTGGTATCTAAGATCTATAAAGAACTTCTCAAACTCAACACCCCCCCCAAGAAATAATCAAGTCAAAAAATGGGCAGAATACATGAACCGACACTTCTCTGAAGAAGACATACAAATGGCTAACAGACACACGAAAAAATGTTCATCATCATTAGCCATCAGGGAAATTCAAATCAAAACCACATTGATATACCACCTTATACCAGTTAGAGTGGCAAAAATTGACAAGGCAAGAAACAAATGTTGGAGAGGCTGTGGAGAAAGGGGAACCCTCTTACACTGTTGGTGGGAATGCAAGTTGGTACAGCTATTTTGGAAAACAGTGTGGAGATTCCTCAAAAAATTAAATATAGAGCTACCCTATGACCTAGCAATTGCACTCCAGGGTATTTACCCCAAGACACAGATGTAGTGAAAAGAAGGGCCATATGCACCCCAATATTCATAGCAGCAATGTCCACAATAGCCAAACTGTGGAAAGAGCCAAGATGCTCTTCAACAGATGAATGGATAAAGAAGATGTGGTCCATATATACAATGGAATATTACTCAGCCATCAGAAAAGATGAGTACCCAACTTTTACATCAACATGGATGGGATTGGAGGAGATTATGCTAAGTGAAATAAGTCAAGCAGAGAAAGTCAATTATCATATGGTTTCACTTATTTGTGGAACATAAAGAATAGCATGGAGGACGTTAGGAGAAAGAAGGGAAAAATGAAGGCGGGTGGAATCAGAGGGAAAGATGAACCATGAGAGACTATGGACTCTGAGAAGCAAACTGAGGGTTTTCAAGGGGAGGGGGGTGGAGGATGGGTTAGCCCAGTGATGGGTATTAAGGAGGGCACGAATTGTATGGAGCACTGGGTGTTATACGAAAACGATGAATCTTGGATCACCACATCAAAACTAATGATGTATGGTGATTAACATAACATAATAAAATAAAATAAAATAACAAGAAATACAAAGAGAAATAGAAAAAGCCACATCGTTCATATTTTGTTATATTTCTCTTGGAAATCAATCAATAAATGATATGATGTAGAATATTTGAACAACAAAATGAGCATGCATGATATTATTGACATATATAAAATCCTAAACTTAAAACAGAGGATCCATTTGTAGCTGAACATGTCCTAGGCCAAAAAAAGTCTCAACAAATTCTAAAGAATTTCTATATTATAGGTCATATACTCTCCCTATTAGTCAATAAAATTAGAAATCAATAGCAAAATAATAGATGAATTAATCATTTAGAAATGTATAAGTGCTAAATAATTTATGATTGAGGAAACAGTGGAGACTTAAAAATATTTGGAATTTATATATTAAATCAATACATATAAAATTGATGACTAAAATAGCAATTACAGAGACATGTATATTTTCAATGGATGTAATTAGAATATAAAATTAATGAGTTAGGTAGTCACAAAACTAAGTAACCACAGAGTAAACTAAAATAAAATATGAAGAAGGAAAGAATAAGAAAAAATTAGAAGAGACTTTGAAACAAATTAACAATAGAGATGATCAACAGTTTTAAAAAAGTTAGTTTCTTCAGAGGACTAAACAATTAGTCCTAACTTGGGGCGCTTGGGTGGCCCAGTCAGTTAATCATCTGCCTTTGGCTGAGGTCATAATCCCAGGGTCCTGGGATGGAGCTCCACATGGAGCCCAGCATGAGGCTCCTTGCTGAGCCGGGAGTCTGCTTCTCTCTCTCCCTCTGCTCTTCCCCTCCCCTTGCTCGTGTGTGTGCTCTCTCTCTCTCTCAAATAAATAAAGTCTTAAAAAAAGTAGTCCCAACTCTACAAAGATTATTAGCAAAAGAAGAAAAATCATATATAAATGATATTAGGAATAAAGAAGAAAACAAAGCTGCACATAGGGGAGACCATATTTTTAAAAATACAAAGAATGCTATGAACACATTTAGTTCAGTAAATCAGAGATTTCAATAAAATCAGTAACTTTTTAGGAAAATGAAAATACTAAAGTAATACACAGAGAAATAGGAAAATGAATAAACAAAAACTTTAAGATTTTAATTTTTTTAATTTTTAAAAATTTTTTTAAAGATTTTATTTATTTGACAGGGAGAGAGAAAGAGAGATCACAAGCAGGGGGTGGGGGCAGAGGGAGAGGGAGAAGCAGGCTCCAGGGTGATCACAGAGTCCAATGCGGGGCTCGATCCCAGGGCCCTGGGATCATGACCCCAGCCAAAGACAGACGCTTAACCAACTGAGCCACTTAGGTGCCCCAAAATAAATTAGATTTTTAATAGCAAGTGTATCTCCATTGCAACAGCAACACCAATGAAAAATTCTGGTACAATAGTCAGTGATAGTGTAGGGATGCCAGTAGGGTTAATACTGTTCAACCTATCTGGATGTATTAACATTGAAAAATATTGGAAAAGAGGAGGTTAATCTATTTCATTTTTGCTGTTAATGTGTCTATAAAATGAAAGATTTTTCAGGTAAATTGAAAAAAATTGAATAAAAGGGAAGTCACCAAGGTGGCAGAAAACAAGGCAAATACCATTTCTTTAAAAGAATAAAAAGATTTATTTATTTATTTGAGAGAGAGAAGTGGCGGTGGGTCAGTGGTGCAGAGGGAGAAGGAGACAGATAATCTCAAGTAGACTCCCTGCTGAGCACAGAGCCCAACTCAGAGTAGGGGGCGGTTGGAGGGTTGGGGGAGTTGAGGGGGTGGGCTTGATCTCATAACCCTGAGATCATGAGCAGAGCTGAAATCAAGAGTCAGATGCTTAACCCACTTAGCCACCCAGGTGCCCCATGAACACCATTTTTAAGAGTCTCATGCTCTACCGACTGAGCTAGCCGGGCGGATCCATGAACACCATTTTTAAAATAGTTTTCTTTTATGTTATTTATCTACAATTAGATACAGAAAGTAAAGAAACTATTCTATCTAGATTAGAAATAAATTTTTCATTATTAATAATAGATTTAACAACAATGTTTAGGACCTAAAGGAAGAAAATAATACAATTTCATTGAAAACCTTAAAGCAATTGTTGTACAAATGGAAAGATATGTTGTATTCCTATATATCCTTAATCAGGATTCCTGATTAAGATAAAAATGTCAGTTTTCCAAAGAATAATATATTCATTTTCTGAAGTTCTAATTAAAATTCCAACACTTTTAGATTTCACATGTTAATTTTCAAATGGAAGAATAAAAGACTGAGACTTACCAAATCATAGAAAAGGAAAATAGTGATGGAGTGCTTGTCATTTCAGTTACTGAAACATATTATAATAAAAATTGCATATTTGCAGAGAACTAGACATATATCATTAGTGTTGACTGTAGCCTTTTTTTTTTTTTTAAGATTTTATTAAGCACTGGTCTTGTAAAGATTTTATTTATTAGAGAGAGTGAGAGAGAGCACAGCAGGGGGAGCAACATAGGCAGAGGGAGAAGCAGGCTCCCCACTGAGTAGGGAGCCCAATGTGGGGCTCTATCCCAGGACCCCCAGGATCATGACCTGAGCTGAAGGCAGATGCTTAACCAAATGAGCCACCCAGGTACCCCTTGACTATAGCCTTTGAAAGTAGATACAAGTAAATGAAACAATTTGACGTTTGACAAATATATTTCAGTTCCCTGGGAAAAGGATGGTAATGTAGAGGTATAAAGTGTGTCCCTATCTAAAAATGCTTAAATATATTCAATGTGGATCACAAATACTGATCATAAAATACAAAGCATTACAAAATAAGACAATTTAGGATACTGTTATTGGTGTTATTGGTGTAGCTTATTTTGGTCAAGATGCAGTACAAACAATTGACAAAGTCAGTATACTTGAATTTTAAAAAATTATATTTTTATGCCATAAAAATTCTTAAAAATAAATAAGATGGTGAAAATATTCTATAAATGGGAGATGAAGTATTCTTTTTTAACACACAAAGTTTACATAATTATCAACAATATAAAGACAACCTACTAAAATTTGTTAAATATAATAGGTAATATATAGATGAACAAAACCAAGTGTCCAGTGAATATATAAGATACTCATATTTCCTGTTCATCAGGAAAATTCAATATGATTTTATACCACTGATTTAGTGAATGTTTTTGAAGTGATAACAGCACTACAGGCAGGAATGTAAGAAAACGAGCACACTCATATTTCTGAAAACTGCGCCTTTATTAAGGACCTAAACATAACACTACAAACTGTCAATCTGTCCATCCATTCAGTGGAACAAATGAACAAACATGTGCCAGGAATTCTGTTAGGCACATATATCCAGAAGATGATATAGCAAAGGGAAGTGTATTAATCAGGCTTCTTTCGCTTGAAAGAGACTGAAGCCAAACTCAAGACAGCTCAAGAAAAAAGGAAAATGTGTTGGTTTATGTGTCTAACACCCCTGGAATGAGGAACACTGGATTTAGAGACTCAAATGAGGTAATCTGGTCTCCATTTCTGTGTCTCTTTGAGCGAGTGTGTCTATATGGACACACAGTGACCACTAGCAGCCCATTAGTCATATGCAGCATATAGCTATTAGAACAGATATATGGCCTCCCCTCCATCACTTTGTGAGAAAACTCCTTGAGAGTACCCTGGCTGTCTCCAGCTATGCAGGCATGAAAGAGTGATCAGATCCTTTGATTGCCTGGTTATATAGTCACTGGGGTGATGGTAGAGGAAAGAGATGTAAACACACTGAAACAATAGAATAGATCACTAAGGAAGGAGAGATTCTGTTTCCCAAAAGAAAGTAAAATAGATATTCTGGATTGGTTCCCTCAAACTTTATTCCAGCCTCCTATTGGTAGAAATTGAAAAGCTAAAGTCGTATCTCCAAGAGATCCTTGCAGTGAGGGTATTGAGTATGAATTATATCTTTACATTGGATTCACTGAAGCAAGATTTAGAAGGAAGGAAGCCATCTTCTTGTAATTTTTGGGTATTCCTACTGACAGACAATATCATGAAGATGTGTTTTTTTTTTTTCTTTTCCTCTGAAGCATCTTTCTAATATCCACTCTCCAGCTTCCCCAGAGGTGATTTCTGCGTGATACTCTTTCTTGTGGTATACAGTGGCAACCTTGGAGAGAATAACTGCTTTAGTGGTATATTCTGTATCATTCTGGAGTCACTCTAGGAGGCCCATCCAGGACCCACTTTTTTAGAAAATTCAGTAAGTAAATAACTAAACCCTTCATTAGCAAGGGTGCAACTTGTAAGCACCTAAGTTCCTTTCTGATTAAAAGGCCTACAGTAGAATATTCTTTCTTGACCAACCATGTATGAACAAAGGGCTGAACAAAGATTCTTGGCAAACAAACCCCAGCAGATGTCCATGCTATCTATGCCGCCACTTGCCTGAGTAGCATCCACATCCCTTCTTCTTTTCATACATATAATAGAAAAAATTCTGACTTCCAGGTTGAAGGAATTTTAGAGATGATTACGACTGCACTGTGTACTGGCTGTGAGCAACTAAGACACTCAACCTAAAATTAATAGCAACAAGTGTTGTGTTTCCCATAAGTTATTCCGAATAATAAGATTATATATAAAGGTGAGTTATATTTATGACACATTTTCTGAGAGGAATTATTTATGTTCTCTTTGTGAAATTCAATGAAATGAAGGAGAAATGCTGATGGTAGATAATGATATAAAATATGGGATGTATGTGTCTATGTCTATGTGAAGGTTAAGTTATGCTTGTGTGTACATGATTTTCTATGAAGAGTATAATTTGTTAGACTAAATTTCATTATGGGGCATTTTTTTTTTTTATTAGAGGACACAGTCTGTTAGGATAAATATTCTGGCTTCTCTTTATTCTCTCTCATTTCATTTAATAACTGAGCCAACTGAATGCATTTTAACTTTACTATCTCCCTATAAAATGTACTAAATAACATTTATTGATGTGAGTACACTAGTTATTAAAATGTCAATCAGATTCTTTAAATTATACCCAAAAGCATCTGGTGAAGCAACTGAACTCACTCCAACTACATTATGAAAAACAGCAACTGAGAATCAGATCAATAGCCTGAGTTTAGAGCCACAAAAAATGTACCAGAGGAAAAAGCTGCCTTGGGGGACTTTTAGGTAATAGTTTAAATCAAACTAGATAAAGTAAGGAGTATTCTAAGGATCATTTTCGAAATCACTCTCTAAAATAACAGGCCCACATTTCCTCCTCTGGTATTTATAAACTGAGAATGAATTATACATGTTATAGATAATAAAAACGTTTGAAGGCAAATTGGCATAAGAATCCATATTTCATAATAGATGATGAAATCGATGTCCAACAATTTAAGAAAAATGTTACTCAAATCTGTTTATCTCCCTTGTCTAAGATCCATCCATGTGAGGCATGTTTTTGTTGCTGTTGTTGTTGTTTTGTTTTTTATTTTTTACTATAATAGTGAAATCTGTTTGGAAAATGAAAAATGAGGGAGAGAACGATCTCAATTTCTGTCATTTCTTTTCTCCATAGGAAGTATGTTGGTAAACTCCTCTGATCCCCTATTTTAAAAATTTTATAATTTCTTTTACTCCAGGAGCTATTATAGGAACAGTTCAAAATATATTTGTAGTGAGTTTTATCAAGATATGATTTACATACCATAAAGTTCACCTTTTTACAGTGTACAATTCAGTGATTTTTAGTAGATTCACTAAGTTGTGCATCAGTCACAACAATGTGATTCCAAAACATTTCATCATCCATTCCCCAAAACCCTATACCCTTCAGCAGTCACTCCCAAATTTCTCCTTCCCCTTAATCCTGGCAAATACTAATCTGTTTTCTGTCTCTCTAGATTTGCCTAATCTGGACGTCTCATATAAATGGAATCCTTCAATATGTGGCTTTTTGTATCTGGATTCTTTCATTTGGCACAAGGTTTTCAAACTTTAATCATGTTGTAGATTGAATCAATACTTCATTTCTTTGTATGGCCAAGTAAGATTCCATTGTGTGGATAAATGGTAATTTCTTATTGTTCTGGTTAGCTTATCTCATACCTCTGCATCCCACCCTTTTTCCTTACTGTTTTACTTTCATACCTTTTTCACACACTCCAAAGATTAATCATCAACATGCTTAAGACAATCTCAGGTCAGGCCTTGATTATTTTGTCCTTCTAGACCAGTGTCACACTAGTTTAATTATTATTTATGTGTAAAATGTGTTTGAATTTGCTAAGAAAGTTCTCCTTTTTGGTCTTCCTTTCCAGAATTATCTTATTTATGTTTTTCTTTTGTGCAAAGTTTAGACTAATTTTATGAATTCTTATGCTTCCCCCCAAATCCAATTAGGATTTTAATTATAATTTTTTAATATTTCAATTTTATTTTACTTTTTATTAACATAATGTACTATTTGTTTCAGGAGTACAGGTCTGTGATTCATCAGTCTTACACAATTCACAGCGCTCACCACAACACATATCCTCCCCAGTGTCCATCATCCAGCCACCCCATCCCTCCCACTCCCCTCCACTCCAGCAACCCTCAGTTTGTTTCCTGAGATTAAGTCTCTTATGGTTTGTCTCCCTCTCTGGTTTCATCTTGTTTCATTTTTCCCTCCTTTCCCCTATGATCCTCTGCCTTGTTTCTTAAATTCCACATATCAGTGAGGTCATATGATAACTGTCTTTCTCTGATTGACTTATTTCACTTAGCATAATACCTCTTGTTCCATCCACGTCATTGCAAATGGCAAGATTTCATTTTTTGATGACTGCATAATATTCCATCATATACCACATCTTCTTTATCCATTCTTCTGTTGATGGGCATCTGGGCTCTTTCCATAGTTTGGCTATTGTGGACATTGCTGCTATAAACATTGGGGTGCAGGTGCCCCTTCGAATCACTACATTTGTATCCTTGGGGGTAAATACCTAGTAGTGCAATTGCTGGGTTGTAGGGTTTTAATTATAATTTTATTGAATTTTTAGATCAGTTTTGGAAGAGTGATATATTTACAAGGTTACATTTCTTATCCATTAACATCATTTACTTCCCTAAGATTTTATTTCAGTTGACTTACTGAAAGGTATTTTGCATTTCTGTTAGGTTATCTACTGATTATTTTTAATTTCTATGCTATTATAGATGTCTGTTTTATCTGACTTCCGTTTTTTTGTGTTTGTTTTTTTTGTGTTTTGTTTTTTGTTTTGTTTTGTTTCGTTTTTTGAGAGGGAGAGAGAGAGGGGAGGAGCAGAAGAAGGAGAGGAAGAGAGAAATTCAAGTAGACTCCAGACCCAGCATGGAGCCCAATGTGGGGTCAGTCTCATAACTCTGATATCATGTCCTGAACTGAAATCAAGAGTCCAACACTTAACTGACTGAGCCACCCAGGTGTGTCTTACTTCAGTTTTCTAATTAGATATTCCTTGTGTTAGAGCAGATACTGCTTGTGCTCTGCCTAGATCCCTCAACTTCATTTACTATTTTGTGTGCCCAGCCCTGGGTTTATGCATGCTTGATTGCTTTGGGCTCACCTCTGAGACTTTTGAGAGGACTCACTGTTCCATCCCAACCCCTTCTCCCCACAGTGGGGAGCATCTCGTGTCTATTCTCACCTAATCTAGGCATACCATAGCCTGTGTCTGTCCAAAGTGAAAATACATTACCAAGGTAGGACTAACTCTGGAGTTTCTTGTGGAATTAGTTTGAGGCTATGACCCCTTCTGTTTTCATACTCTTGTTTGGCTTCTACTTTTCTGCCCTGCTTCAACCATTTCCTTTCTGGTATCTTCTGGAATGGTTCCTTTAAAAAAAGTAATTTATGCCTAAATCCTTGGATTTGTGTCTGCTTCTAGGAGAATTCAACTTCAGGGACATTTGTAGGAGCAATATTGACTTTTTCTAATTAAGTTTTTTATTTGAATTCCAGTATAGTTAACATGCAGTGTTACATTAGTTTCAGGTGTACAATATAGTGATTCAACAATTCTCTACATTACTCAGTGCTCATCATGATAAGTGTACTCTTTAGTGCCCATCCCATATTTCACCCATCCCACCATCCACCTCCCCTCTGGTAAGCAGAGTTTGTTCTTTATAGTTCAGAGTCTGTTTCTTGGTTTGTCTCTCTCTTTTTCTTCCTTTTTTCATTTGTTTTGTTTCTTAAATTCCACTATGAGTGAAATAATATATTTGTTTTATTCTTTTTTCAGTTAGGATTATCCTCTCTAGCTCCACCTATGTTATTGCTCATTCTTTTTTTGGCTAGATAATTTTCCATTGTGTGTGTGTGTACATATATATCACATATTCTTTATCCATACATCAGTCAGTGGATACTTGGGCTGCTTCCATAATTTGGCTATTTTAAATAATGCTGCTATAAACGAGGGGGTGCATGTATCCTTTTGAATTAGTGGTTTTGTATTTTTCTGATTAAATACCCATAGTATGATCATTGGATTGTAGAGGGTAGTTCTATTTTTTCCTTTTTCAGGAAACTCCATACTGTTTTCCGCAGTGGCTGCACCAGTTTGCATTCCCACCAAAAGCTCATGAAGGCTCCTTTTTCTCCACATCCTCACCAATACTTGTTTATTATGTTTTTTATTTTAGCCATTCTGACAGATGTAAGGTGACATCTCATTGTAGTTTTAATTTGCATTTCCGTGATGACGAGTGATGTTGAGCATCTTTTCATATGTCTGTTAGCCATCTGGATGTCTTCTTTGGAGAAATGTCTGTTCATGTCTTATGCCCATTTTTTAATTGGATTATTTGTTTTTTGACTGTTGAGTTGTGTAAGTTCTTTATATATAATTTGGATGCTAACCCTTTATTGGATATATTATTCATAAATCTCTTCTCCCATTCCTTAAGTTCCCTTTTAGTTTTATTGTTTCCTTCACTATGCGGAAGCTTTTTATTTTGATGAAGTCCCAGTAGTTTATTTTTGCTTTTATTTCCCTTGCCTCAGGAGACATATCTGGAAAGATGTTACTATGGCCAATGTCAGTGAAATTGCTGCCTGTGCTTTGTTCTAGGATTTTTATAGTTTCAAGTCTCACATTTAGGTCTTTAAGCCATTTTGAGCTTATTTTTGTACATGGTAAATATTTCACCATTTGTCCAGTTTCATTCTTTTGCATGTAGCTGTCCAGTTTTCCCAATACCATTTGTTGAAGAGACTGTCTTTTTCCCATAGGATATTCTTTCTTCTTTGCTGAAGATTAATCAACCATATGATTGTGGGTTTATTTCTGGGTTTTCTAGTCTGTTCTATTGATTTATGTGTCTTTTTTTTTTGGCCAGGACCATAATTTTGATTTTTTAATATCCATCTTATATCCAGTGGGCTTTCCTTAGTTTTGATAAGTTTCTGTATATTCTTTTGTGTTACCATTGGGTAAATCAATAAAAATAAAAATGAGAAGTAGCAATACTGTCAGTCAGTTTCCTGGTAAAACTGATCAAGGGGAAAAAAACCCCACAGAGCACACAATCACATGCATTCATTAGGATATAACTAGGGTTTACAATGTTGCTCTTTCTCTATTCCCTTGTAATAAAATCCTCCCTAATTTATTTCGGTAATAATTGTTTACTGACTCATTCAAAGACATAAACACAGTAGAGTGCTGCTCTCATCATCTAGTACACCTGTCAGCAAAATTGAGGTGAGCTCATTTAGTCATCCTGGTTCCAGGGCAGCTTTACAACATATTGTCCCCAGTCTGAACTACTTATTCCGCTAAAGTGGATCCATTGTGGGGAACGTCATTTCAGAATTTGAGTTTCAGAGCATTGCATATGTTCTTATGCAGTTCCCTTTGCCGAGCTATGTTTGTTTTCCTCCTTTTTGTACTTCACCAGGGATTGTTGCTGAAGCAGGTGAATACAATAGTGTTGACTCCCCAGACTAAAACTCCTAGCCTGACATGGTCCAGGACCAAGTGAGGGAGAGAGAGTGAAGACAAATCCCTCTATCTTAACTTGTCTTGTTCAGATCCATCATTTCTTATATCATTTCTGATATAAGAAATCAGAATTTTTCCTTGTAGTTAAATGTAACTTTATATTGAGTCAAATCTGTATATGATTTCTAACATTTCCACAAGTTTCAAATATCAAAGGAATTATCTGTATCTTATAGTACTTAGTTTAAAACACTTTTGGAGAGGAACAACAAAAGTTTATATCACTTGTTGGTAATTGATTTGATTTATAGGGTTTTCCAAAACAAAATATGGGAATAGTTCTACCTTTTTTATGGCCATAGTTTATAGGTTGGAAAGAAAGATGTCCCATGGATAAGGCAGTTTAAAATATCAGTCTTCACTTGGGAAAGAAATATCTTTGAACCCTAAAAATGAGGCAGTAGTGTCTAATCCAAAAATTTATTTTCTTTATAGTGGATGAACTGTGGTTATATTAGTCAGGATAAGTTATATTGTGGAAACAAACAACTGTCAAATTTCTGTGGCTTACAAAAACAAAGTTTAGTTTTTACTCAGTCTACATTTCCATTGTGGGTAATGATTGTCCAATTTTGAATATCAGTAAACCATTTTTTTAGTATAAGCAAATCTCATGCAATATTTGGAATATACTCATCCTAAAATGTGTTTACTGTTTATCTGAAATACATATTTAATGGATGTACTATATTTTTATTTGCTATATCTAGCAACCCTATTTGTAGTTCATCAGGAGATTACACTGCTCATTGTTGTCAGTCTTACAGTTGCAGGAGCAGGAAATGGAGGACGTGTTCAACCAGATATTGTTTCTTATACCCCATGCTTTTGACTCATATACATAACATTTCCACATCATTTCATTGTCCAAACCAAGTCTCAGGGCCAGTGAGATTCAGTGAATGTTTTAAAAAATAATACAGGCCACCACATCAAGACTAGAGAAAGTTTCATTGATATGGATACAGAGTTTAAGAGAAGATGCATGCATTCAACACATACTTCTGAGTGTATCATACCAGGCAAGTATGCCTGGAAATTCAGCAGCTAACTGAATTACAGATAGCATTTGCCCTCATGGAGATTGCATTGTCAGTAGGAAGGATATTTTATACATAATTACAAAACTATTAACTAAATAGGATTATGTTAGGAACAGAGAAAACAACTTTAAAGGAGGCAGTGAAAGCCTAGTATTGAAAGGCTTAAAAATTTGTGGGAAGGTTAAACATTTTTTGATTTATCATAAAGGATGGGTGTGAGTGAACCTCCTGAATGATAAAGACAGTGAAGATATTTTAGGCCAGGAGTTGACAAACTAAGGCCTGTGGGCCAAATCCCACGTGTTGCCCAAATTTTGTAAATGAAATTTTACTGGACCACAGACCTATTCATTAGGTATTATCTATGGCTGCTTTTGCACTACATCGGGTAAGTTGGGTAATTTTAATAGAAACTTTATGGCCCACAAAGCTTAAAATAATTTCTCTTTGAATTTCTATACCAAAAAAAAGGTTTGAGGAAACCTGTTCTAGGAAAAATGTAGTCTCTCTGTGGAGAAAGAAGCTTCACATATTCATGGAATGAGAGAATATTGATCTAGCTCATCCATGATGATGATGATATGGATGGAGAGACAAGGAATGTCCAAATCACATAGTGGTATGTAGAACATGTTTAGGGATTTTTTCTATGTATAAAATAACGGTAACAGAGAGTGATCATAATTCAATTCTTATTAAAAATACTATTCTGAGGGTGCCTGGGTGGCTCAGTCAGTTAAGCATCTGCCTTTGGCTTAGGTCATGATCCTGGGGTTTTGGGATCGAGCCCCACATCAGGCTCCCTGCTCAGTGGGAAGCCTGCTTCTCCCTCTGTCTGCTGCTCCCCCTGCTTATGCTCTCTCTCTCTGTCAAATAAATAAATCTTTAAAAAAATAAAATAAAAATAAAAATATTACTCTATTGGTGCCAGAAGAATAGTTGAAAGGAAGGCATTGGTAAGAGCTGCAAGACTAGTTTAGATCTGGTTACAGACAGATGATGGCAGCTTGAAGTAGGGTGATAAAAGGGGAGAGAATGGACTTGAATGCAAGAAACACAGACATACTAATGAAGTAGACAAACAAGATTTAGTGTTTGATTTGATGTGGAGAATGAGGGGGAATGAGGAATTAGTTATGACTGTAACGATCAGAGCCATGCAATTTACTGTAACTGCGAAGAGAGAGGAACCCATATTCTGTTTTCTGTAGTGAGGGAGTCATCATTTCAGTTTTCAACATGTTGGTTAGAAGTTCCAATGAAACATGCAAGATAAGATACTGAGAAACAGCTTCATATTCCAGCCTGGAATTCAGAAGACAAGTCTCTCTGGACATTTAATTTGAAAGTGTTTATTGAAATCACTGGATTTTGAATTAGGAGAGAGAGAGAAAGCAACATTTAGGCTTGTCTAAATTGTATGCTCCCACCCATTTTTTTTTTTTTTTTTTTTTACTTTCTTTGTACCTTTGGTCACTGATTCAGTTAATGATGAATACTGTGTCATTTTTCTTGATTTTTATGTATTTTGCTTTATTTTGTAGTGTTTTATGTTATTTTATTATTTTTTGTTGCTTCTATGAATTTTTCATGAGCATTGGTGTGTTTGATGGAAGAAAATTCAGAGATTCTTTCATTTTCTGGTGAGAAACTATGTGATACCGTAAAACCCTCATCTTATCCCTCATTAATGGGATTGAAATAAGGGGGGGTACGGTCATGATATCTGCCCATCAAGGAGACAATTAATGAAAAACCTAGTTGATGGAGTATGGGGTAAGAAGATCAAATGAAGACATTTTTCAAGGTTTGAGGATTTTGAGCATATTTAAATAGTGATGGTAGAGATAGAATAAACAGAGTGAAATTGGAGACACAGAAATGAACAGAAAAAAACAACACCGTGAATATTCTGTAATTATGGGCATGGATGGACTTCAGAGGATGCTGGAACAAACCACCTTTTATGGGAAAGAGAAGTTTGTGGATTTGTGGTGGGATGATATAGGTAGGATAATTTCTATTGCTCTGTAAAGTGGATGTGGGAAAGGTGGGAAGATAAATGTGGGGGTTTGAGAAGAATGGAAAAAGAATACTTTTTAGTGCTTGGGAAAGCAAATTGATTACCAAAATGTAGCAAATTTGTCAGGCAATATTAATACAGAATCGTAGTCTCATCTATATGCATGAACCCTCAAAATCTATCAGTAATTTAATCGCAGAAGAAGGGTTATACAAAAAGATATTGGCAGTGATCTTATTCCATCAACCACTGACCTTTCTGGATATCCTTTTCCCCCAGTTTGATCCAATTGTACCATCTCTCCTCTCCCTCTGAATTTGGGCATTCTGAGGGCCTCAGATCAACTCTGACCCTAAGTTGATGGCAAGGAAAATTGTAGCTCACAGAAACTTCAAATTGCTTACAGAACCTATAGATCCCCATTATCTCCATTGATGATTACAAGTCCTGGTCAAAGTTACATATTTTTATTGTGTCTACTGTTTGTCTTTATTTTAGCCCCACAATGTCCATAATAGCTGCCTGGCATTTTTGAGCCTAGGACTCTAACCTGGATTTTCAGTATCTCATTCTCTCTTCCCTAATCATTTATTGTTTGCTAAACTAGTGCTAAAAGACATGTTTGCTTTTTTCTTATTTTCCCTAAACTCTGAATGTCCTTGTTCCAACTTACATATTCTCTCAGCTTCTCTATCTATATTCTTTTTTCTAAATTCAATTCTGTTTTGCTTTAAATATGTTCTTTTATTGTTCTTTCTCTGGTTGGATTTCATCTGACCTCTTCTGGACCAATAAAATAATAACAGTAAGTGTGATTTGTAAGAACACTGTCTTCCCCACAAAGTAGTATGTATTAATTGCCTGAGAGGGAAGAAGCTGAAGAGGGGTTTGGGCCTTTGTTAATTTACATTTAATTTTAGCTCAGAGGTCCTTAAAGGCAGTGGTTATGTCTGTGTGTGAATAGGGATATTTAATCAGTCCAGGCTGTCAGTTTGATAGTAGTGCTTATCAAGAAATTAGAGAAAAATGCGCTACCAAGTCCATCCTCCTGCCATAGAAGGAGCAACAAATCAGATGTGGAAAGTCAAACACTATGATTAAAAAGCTCATCCGCCCTAGGGAGTCTTTCATACATATATATTTAATATTCAGCTTGAGTGTACTACCGTGCGTACAGCTTTTTCTGTCTTAGAGGTTTTAATTGCAATACCTCCTGCATTGAGAAGGCAGATTTTTTTCTTTTAAGTAATGCTACTGATTAATAGTATTTTAAAACTTGAGGGGTACAGAGTTGTGTCAGAGGACGATTTTGATGATTTTCAAACAGGTATCTTTTCCTAGACACATTATGAAATACCACCTAAAATATATATGATATGTTGTAGTTCAGTGCCTCAAGGAAGTATCTATATCTTTTCTGTTTTATTTTATTTAGTATATATATTTTAAATATTTTATTTATTTGACAGAGAGCAAGAGAGTACAAGCAAGGGGAGCATCCGAGGACGAGGGAGAAGCAGACTCCTTGCTGAGCAGGGAGCCCATTATGGGGCTTGATCCCAGGTGCCTGGGATCATGACCTGAGCTGAAGGCAGATGCTTAATTGACTGAGCCACACAGGTGCCCCTTATTTAGTATATTCTGATAGTCTTAGATTAGGCATATAAATGCATATTTCGCTCTGCTGCCATATGTGAATACTCTCCATTCAAAATGCATTTCAGCCTTAAAGTTTTAGCCATGAATAATAACAACATTTGTGAGTTAAACACCTTACTGGGTTAGGTATTTTGTTCTAGGCTATGTTGGTCTAAACTAGATTCTCTAAATAGCAGAAAAACACTTTTTGCTTGGCTTGGTTTAATGATTTTGAGCTTATGCAGTTCTATGTTAGCCCAGCCTTCTTACCAGGGAATATGGAAAATCCTTCAGTGAGTCTCAGATTCCAGTCCCAAGCCATGAACTGTCAATAAAATCTGGCTGTCTTAATTAATCTTGACATATTTGAGTACTTAGAACCAATATTGCTGTCCAAGGAATCCATAGGCCAATTTCTAGAATGCCCTCGCTCTTTTAGCAGCCAGAAGATCCACCTGTCAGGATCTATTACTTTTCTCCAAGGCGTAACCGGATTGCTTCCCAGAATTGGAACCAGAAGGGCAATTTCTTTTTCTGTTTAAGATGCCTGTTTCCTTGTCATTACATATCTCCTGAACTCTAGTCTGCGCTAGTCTCAAAGATCTCAATATTTCCCTTTTTTGAAGAAGGGACTAAACTAGTTCACCTCTTCTTCCTTCACACCAGGACTACATTAGTTAATGTTCTTCATTGAAACAGACCAGTTGGAGATGGAGATGGAGATAGGTATTTATTATAATTGGTTTGGCTCATAAGATTGTGAGGGCTGGCAAATTTGTAGAGCGGACTAGCAGAATGGAAATTCTGGAAAGAGTTGACCTTGCAGTCTTGACTCCGAATTCCACAGGTATGGTTTCTATGTTGCAGTTTTGAGGAAAATTCTTTCTTCCTCAGGAAACTTCAGTCTTTGCTCTTAAGACCTTCAACTGATTGAATGAGGTCCACTCACATGAGGGGAGAGGGTAATTTGCTTGACTTGAAGTCTCCTCATTTAAATGTTAGTCACATGTAAAGAAAAAAAAACTTTACAGCATCTAGACTGGTGTTTGATCCAACAACTGTGCACACTCGCCTAGCTGAATTGACACATAAAATTAGCCACTACAAGGGCATTTTGTTTTAAAACTTTCCACCAACCAAATCTGAAAATAATTTAAAGTGTTTATGAGAAAAGAAATAAGAAATAGACGTTTCTAGGAGAAAAAGCAAAATGTTGCTGTCAGCTGGTTTTCCTACAAAAGGGTCTAGATTTCTCTTTTCTAAAAATGTCTTTTCGGTATGTGTCATGAATAGACTTGTTGAGACACACAAAAAGAAAATGTATAAAAACCAGCAAAAGATCTTCATGAAAGAATCAGGCTGAATATCAGATAGGATTTTCTGGAATTATTTCAATTTTTTCCTTGGAATTCTAATGCATTCTTTTGTATGAAATTTTTTAACTGAACACAAGTTTTTCTCTTCTCTGCCAAGTCATGATTAAAATGATCAATCTTAGAAAACCTGGGGAAAGTTTTATTTAGTGCTGTAAAAGAGGAAATGGTGTCACCTGTTCAAAAATACTGACACATTTTATCTAGATATTATCAATGTGTATAAATGAAGTAATATGAAAAGGAGATCCAGTGATAATTCAGAGATTTTACATACTGTTTTGAGTCAAATGTCCATCATAATAAAGCTTGTTCTAAAAGGATGATAGGCTGAGAAGAAAACAGAATAAAAATAACCTAGGACCTATAAAAGTATATTTACTATAGAACACAGATAGCAGCATACTAGGTGCATATTCTGAAAAAAGACTTCTTTGGTAAAGATAAGTACATTTGCAGTCATCTATTTTGTGTTTTCAGAAAAAAAATAAGAAAATATTGTATTTTGGAAATAAGTGCAAAATGAATTAGACAACAGTGTGTGATGAGAGTAAGCAGGAACAAGAGAGAATGAGAGTGAGAGAGAAAGCTGGTTTTAAGATAGCAGAAGAAATAAAAAGAATCGAATAAAAGAAATAAATACTAGGAAAATAGCAATGCCATAAATCTGGATTTGAAAATAATGTGAAGTAGATATTTATAGTTACAGCAATGTAGGATTAAGACTTGTTTTTTTAAATCTCTTTTCATTTACCAAGACAGTGATGATGTTAGAGCCATGATCCTGGAGGAGAAAAAAAAAAAAAAGGCAGTCCAAAAATATGACCGTAACATTTGCTTTTGATTTACCCATTAAGGCATTTGCTTAATTTAAAATCCAGTCTGTGAGGCTGAGCAGCTGAATGTCTTATGGGACTTGAAGATAAATAGAGTTTATGGTCTGCCAAGTAAGAGACTCCTGGATGCATACCCCAAAGTTTCAGTGGAAAAATTCAAAGAGCTAAATGCCAGGAGCAATGCCAATTCAGATGATACCATCCCCTACAAAGACTAAAGACCAGTTTCAAATCAATTTAATCCCTATTAGATTAGGGTCACCTCCCCTAGCATAGTGTCTGCTAAAAGTAGGAAAAAAAAAAGTCTCTCTAGAGGGAAGTAACATCAACAAGAACTTTAAATTTTCTCTACAGAGTTTTCTTGTGGAGCAATCTATAATTAATAAAATTACTGGGCATGCAAAAAGGTAAATTATTATTGAAAAACAAGAGGGAATTGATATTAGAAACTGACTCATGGAGAACACAAATGTAGGTTGTTAGGCATGGATTTTAAAATCACTGTGACTAACATGTTCAAGAAATTAAATGACAAACTATAAATTGAAAACAAATGACAAATTTATCATTAAAAACATAAAATGATGGTAGCTGAAATTAGGAATCAATACATGGATCTTATAGCAGATTTCACAGATGATGAATTAGAGAACTAGAAGTGAGATCACAGGAAAATATCTCATTGGAAGCATGTATAAGAAAAAAGAAGGAAAGAGACATACCAAATATAGAAAAGAATTTCAATATTTTTAACTAGTCTCAGAAAGAGAGGAGAGAGTGAGAGAAACCTATATTGGATGAGATAAAAACTGAGAATTTTCCAAAACTAATGAAAGACATAAAGCTACAGATTGAAGATACTTTAAGAAAGCCAATAAGGTTAAATAAAGAGAAAGCCATGTCTAAGAACAACATAGTAAAACTGAATAAAGCCAAAGACAAAGGAAAAAAAAAAAAGATTTTCATGAAGTGAGCAGCTCTAATACTGATATAATGCAACTGTTCCCTGGCTGCTAGACAAATATGGAATTATTTAAATTAATTAAAGGAATAAATGGCAATATACAATGTTTACCATACAAATGTGTTCTTCAATAATTAAGGTGAGTTAAGAAGTTTTCGAAGAAAAGACTTTTAAGAAGTCTTCAGCAATACACATGCAATAAAGGAAATACTAAAAAGGTTTTAGGCAAAAGAAAAATTCAGATGGAAGCCTGGAAGTGTAGAGAGTGATAGAGTACAATATAAATGGTAAATACATGAGTTAAAAGACAAATATTTATAATGTAAACCCAAAATATTAATATCTAGTGGAATTTAATGTGGAGGATTAAAGTTAGGCACCATAATTATACAATTGTGACAAGGTGTAAGCGGACCTAAGATATTTCAAAGTCCATTTATTTTCTAGAAGGTGGTAAAGGTATATATATATGAATTTAATAAGTGAATGATAAAGATTATTATTATTTGGGTTATATATAAAGAAGTAGTAAAGATAGGCAGAAACTTTCAAGGGAAACCAGAATAGCAGAAGTAATTAAACTAAAGCAAAGTTCTTCAATCTTGACTTTTGACATTTGGGGCCAGATAATTCCTTATTAACTGTCCTGTGTATTATGTTTAACACCATCCCTGGCTTCTATGCAATAGATGCTAGTAGCAATTTTTCTCACAAGGTGAGACAAGAAAAAAAGTCTCTAGACATTGCTATATGACCCCTCAGGGACAAAATCATCCCTACTTAAGTACCCTTGAATTAAAGGAAAGCGATGTAGCTAAGGAAAAGTAATATAGAATTATTAGACAGTTTTAAAAATTAATAGTAATATGGCACATTTAATCTGAAATCCATAAGTAGTTATAAGTTTAAACAGGTCGGCTTCCACCTCTCAGTAAAATGAAACAGATACTGGCAGCCATGATTGGCTGGTATAACTGAATAGAAACTGGAATCCCAAATTTAAGGTGACCTTAGGCTATTGGTGAGTTCTGGGTTTCAAAGGAAAATGGGTGATATAGAACAGATAAGACAGAGGGAATCTCCACTATCACTGGGTACCTCAGGGACAAAGTCCAGATAGACGGAGAGCACATGCAGAAAAGAGGGAAATTTGAACCTGTGAGAGAGTGAAAAGCCAATCTCAAGAAAACCCAGATGGATAGAATTTTCAATGCTGAGGATGTAGACTCTTCAAAGTCTCAGTCAATATCAAAGGAGAGCATTCTTGTTTATTTATTCATGAGAGACAGAGAGAGAGAGGCAGAGGGAGAAGCAGGCTCCCAAGGAGCAGGGAGCCCGATGCGGGACTCGATCCCAGGACGCTGGGATCATGACCTGAGCCGAAGGCAGACGCTTAACCATCTGAGCCACCCAGGCGCCCCTCAAAGGAGAGCATTCTTGAAGAACAAAGACAAACTAGTGGAGGACAGGCTTTTACCAATACTGGTTTTTTTTTTTAACTCATACTGGAACATAGTTGTGTCCCAGTGCAAAATATTTTATTTAGGTCCAGTATCTTCCTTACATATGGAGCAGGGATACTGGTGGATGTTAACCACTTTATTTCTCTTATACACAATATCTAGAACACAGTAACAATTTGCTAAACATATAAAAAAGACAGAAAAATATGACCTGTTGATAGAAGAAAATTTATAGTTGATGCATATACAAACCAGTTATTGAAGTTAGGAAACAAAAACAATCAAATAATGGTGATAGATATAGACTATGTGTGGGAATTATATACCAGCAACTCGTTTTGAGAGAAATTTAAAAAGACTGAGTGAAATGATACATTATATTCATGGGTTAATGATTAAAGATTGTTAAGATGGAAATTCCTCCCAAGTTAATCTTCATATCCACAGCAATCTAAATTAAAATTTCAGCAGGATTCTTAAAATAGAAAGCAACACACTTATTCTTAAAATGTATATGGATAAAAAAAGACCTAGAACAGTCAGAACTGTCTTGCAATAGGAAAAACAAGTTGGAGATCTTACTCTGTCTGACTGCAAGACTTATCATAAGGCTTTAAAAAATTATGAGAATGTTATCGGCCCAAGGATAGACACATTGGTTAATGAAACAGAATAAAGAATTTAGAAATAAAGACATGTATATAATCAAGTGATCCTTGACAAAAACACCAATATAATCCAATAATGAAATAATAATCTACCCGTGGTCCTGGAAATGAATGTCCAGATGACCAAAAAAAAAAAAAAAAAAAAAAAGAATTTAACCTAACACCATGTCTCATGACTCTAGATACAGAAATTAATTTGAGTGTATCAGTGACTTATATGTAAAATGATGACTATAAAGCTTCTAGGAAAAGGTAAATGTAAGTGTGTATTGTGTCAGTTTAGCTAAGCTAGAACTCATTTCCACAATTCTCTTTTCTGCACAGTTCTAAATTAGCACGGGCTACAAGAGATATTTTATGTGAGACTTGGAAGGTAGAGGTGGTAAAGCATACACCCATATTTCTTTTTTACACGGTAAGTTGGTGGGAGGCATTGGGTGCCATTGTGGCCCACGTATGTTTTCATGTATCTAGTCTCTCCTTGTTAGCAGGTGGCAGCAGTCAGGCCCTCGGATCCTCTAGATACCACACAGATCGGTAGAGGTGACTCCTGGATTGAGTCTGGCTGAATACAAACTTGAATCTCTCCCTCTCTCTCTCCCCCCTCCCTCCCTCTTAGAAGGTTAGGCACCTCAAAAGAAACAACATTAAACTTGAGGACATCAAAAGACACTCTCTAAAATGATGTGCAGAGTAAAAGACAGAAAAAATCTAAAGAGATCATTTGGAAAGTATCCCGCAGGGTGTGCGCATTTGTGTGTGTGTGTGTGTGTGTGTCTTAAGGTAGCTTCTGTGATCCTGTCTTCCTGGTGTTCATGCCCTTATGTGAACCTATCTCCTGAGTATGAGCAGGACTTGTGAGTTGCTTCTAACCAATAAAATACAGCAATGGTGATGGGATGTATGTGATTGTGTGATTGTGTATGTGTTTGTGTGTGTGTGTGTGTGTGTGATTATGTGATTACATTACATAAGATTATATTGTTCTCTTGCTGGAATCCCTCCTTCTCTTCCTAGCCTTGAGGAAGTAATAAGACATGTTAAAGAACTCCACGTGAGAAGGAACTACAGGCAGCCTTTAGGAGCTAAATGTGGCCTTCAGCTTACAGCCAGCAGGAAAATGAAACCTTTAGTCATAAAGCTACAGTGAAATGAATCCAGCCACAGCCTGAATGAGCTGGGCAGTGGATCCTTACCCAGTCAAGCATTTAGATGAGACCCCCAAACTGAGGCTGACACAGTAATTACAGTTCTGCAGAGGAGGCACCTAAGCTGTGCCAAGACTCCGAACCTTCAAAAACAAAATAACTCTGTTGTTTTAAGCTGCTAAATTTGTGTAACATTGATATGCAGCAATATATAATAACACAATGAAAGAAAGATGTTGATCCATGTCCTCTGATTGTCCATCTAGAAACAAACTCTCCCTCTCTTTAAAGTTTTAAATATGTATTTTGAAAGAGAGTGAGAGAGAGAGAGAGCACGGGGAGCGGGGTGGTGGTGGGGAGCAGAGGGAGAGGGAGAAGCAGAATCCCTACTGAGCAGGGAGCCCACATGGACCTGAGCCAAAGGCGATTGCTTAACTGAGCCACCCAGTCGCCCCTTAAATATATGTTTTGAACCAAACACAAGTAATAAATAATTAACAGAGACATATCTGGAAAACTTCTAGATATTTCTAAATTAATTATCAGACTTTGTAATTAAACTTAAGTCAAAAAAAATCACAAAAGGCATTCTTAAATAAATGAAAGTGAATGCAATGCATATCAAGATTTGTGGGATTAAGTAAAAACTGGTATTAGATATTTATAGCATTAAAATTTTATTTGGGAAAGAAAAGAGAATAATAAAGCTTCTCAAGAAATTGGAAAGGTTATAGTCATATGTTTGTGTACCTATGGTCTATCCACCTCTCTCCCTCTCTTCCTACCTACTTTCCTATTCCTTTTTATCTTCAGTCCTTTTTTTCTGAATAAGGGTCCAGACTGCTGGAAGAATATTCAAAACAGTAGCTATTGCAGTCCATTTCCTCTGATTTTTCTTTGTAGTAGGGATGTTCTGTCTTCAAAAGAATGGGCAATATTTGGTTAATTTCAGTGCATCTGAATTTTTTCCTGAAATCGAGGGGGACAGAATATCAGATAATGTTATTTTGTGGTTAGCTTTTTCTCTAATCCCTCTAGTAAGCTTTTCTGCGGCAAGTAAATCATGTAAACATTCCATTGCTGGGAGGCATTTGCCCTACTTCCTTGTGCTTCTAATTTATTGAACTGTATCTTCTTCAGCAACACCTTATGAAAGCTACAGCATTAATCAAAGCTACCCTGTCAGGGACTTATGCCAACAGCATTTGCTCAGCATTGTTATCAACTCTTGTTTTATGGAAGATGAGAGATAATGTTTTTCAGAGCTCTGTGATACTTTATTATTTAAATGAATGTAAAATTATAACTGTCTCCAGCCTACCACCATTTCCTAACAATCAGTCCAGAAAAAAAATGTTATGGCCCACATACCGGAACTACGTATAAGAGCTGTTATTAGGCACATATGGAAGCTTAATAGATATTTTTAAATAAATATTGATTTACTTAAGTTACTGTTTACTGTGATCTAACTTTGGAGTAATTCAATTATGCTAATCTTGTAAACTATTTCTGCAGCTTCGGATATAATCATCAGAAAAACTATGTATTTATTTGGGTCTATATGTTTAAGACTGTAGTTATGATGAATACAATATTTATAAGCACTGATTCTAAGCTTTATGAGAGTTTATAGTGCCTTCATAAATGTAAGGCATAATTGTCAGAAATATAATTTGAATGAATTCATACAAGTGACTGATATTGATATGGTGTTTTGTTATGAAAATTGGGTAAAGTGAAGAGATATTGCTATGAAAATTTTAAAAATATGGTTGGGTGCCTAGGTAGCTCAGTCGGTTGAGCGTCTGCCTTCGGCTCAGGTCATGATCCCAGGGTCCTGGGATTGAGTCCTGCATCAGGCTCCCTGCTCAGTGGGGAGCCTGCTTCTCCCTCTGCATGCAGCTCCCCCTGCTCGTGCTCTCTCTCTCTGACAAATAAATAAATAAAATCTTTAAAAAATAACAAAAAAAACAATTTACAAATGTATAGCATGGTAAATTTTCACTAAGTGAACAACATACCCATAAAACCAGTATACAAGACTATGACATTACTGTATTTTCTTCCCCAAAGGTAAATACTATCCTGCATTCTAACACCATAAATTACTGTGGCCTAATTATGAGGATTATATAAATGAAATAGACAGTCTTTTCTGTCTGGTTTCATTTATTGTATATATGTGAGATACATCTAAATTGTTGCATGTAGTAATAGCTCATTCATTTTCAAGTCATCATGATAATACATTGGATGGATATAACACTATTTATTTTTTCTGGTGTTGTGTGAAATATTGGCTTATTCCAGGTTTTGCTTACTACAGATAGTGCTTCTAGTACATATATTTTGATGGAAAATGTACTCATTTCTGTTTTTATGTATATGAGGGGAATTCCTGAGTTATGGATTATGCATTTATTCAGCTTTTTAAAAAATATTTATTTCAGAGAGGGAGCAGAAGTGAGCTCGAGCAGGGAGAGGGGCAAAGGGAGAGGGAGACAAGCAAACTGCTCGCTGAGTGGGGAGCCTGATGCAGGTCTCCATTCCAGGATGCTGAGATCATGACCTGACCCAAAATCAAGAATCAGAGTCTTAACCAACTGAGCCACCCAGGTGCCCTGCATTTATTCAGCTTTTGTAGATATTGAATATAATGTACAGTTTGGCATTTATATACATTAAGAAATGCTTACCATCTGTCACCATACAAATATATTAGAGTATTATGACTATATTCTCTATTGCGACACTTTACATCCCTGTGATTTATTTATTTTATAACTAAAAGTTTGTACCTCTTAATGACCTCTACCTATTCTGCCCATCTCTTCAACCCCCTCCTCTCTGTCAGCAATCAGTTTGTTCTATTTGTAAGTCTATTTTGTTTTGTTTGTTTGTATGTTTTTTTAGATTCTACATATAAGTGAAATCATATGGTATTTGTCTTTCTCTGACTTATTTCACTTACCATAATACACTTTAGGTCCATCGATATTGTTGCAGATGGCAAGATCTCATTCTTTTTTAATGACTGGGTAATATTCTATTGTGTGTATATATACCACGTTGTCTTTATCCATTCATTTATCATTGGACACCTAGGTTTCTTCCGTATCTTGGCTGTTGTAAATAATGCTGCAGTGAACAAAGGAGTGCATATATTTTTTTGAATTATTTTTTTCATTTTCTTTGAGTAAATACTCAGAAGTGGAATTGCTGGATCATACGGTATTTCTATTTTTAAGTTTTTGAGGAAATTTATATTGTTTTCTATAGTGGCTGTGTTAATTCACATTCCCATCTACAATTACATAGTAGATACTGAATTTTCTAAAACAGTTTTACCAATTTAAATTCCTATAGCCATGTAAGAGAGTGTCAAATGCTTTGTCATTTCTCACTAACACATTAATATTTAGCCATACTGGACTATATGTAAAGGTTCATTGATGATTTTAATTTGCAGATATTGGATGTATTTACTCATTAATCTCAATATATTTTCCTATATTTATTTTAGATATGAGTACCCTTTTTAATGGAATGCATGTTCATTCTTTTGCCTGATTTCTACTAGGTTTCTGCCCTTTTATTCCTGCCATTTTCTTTTTGATTTAAGAAAAATTCTTATATATTCAGTATATAGATCCCTTGTTATGTCTATCTATTGAAATTATCTTACCCTCTTTGGCTTCATTTTAACTCTATTAGAATTTTCTTATTTTTGTAATAAACTTTTTTTTTATTTGGGGAAGAATGTAGTTTACATGTTGTTTACAGGAAAGTTGTGAAAATAGTACGAAGTTCTCATATATTACTTAACAAGTTTCAGTCCCCCTAGTTATCATCTGATATTACTGTAGTACATTTGTCAAAACTAAGAAACCAACATTGGCACGTTATCATTAACTGAACTTCAGACTTTATATGGATTTCACCAGTTGTTTTTTTTTTTTTTCATTAATATCCTGTTTCTATTCTAGAATCCAATCCAGGGTACCATATTGCATTTATTTGTCATGCCTTTTTAGTTCCTCAGTTCTGTGACACTTTCACAGTCTTTCCTTGTTTTTCATACCTTGGAAGTTTTGAATACCAACTCGAATGTCGGTCAAACTGGGTTTGTCTGACATTTTTTTCATTAATTATTATAATGATGCTTTTGTTTTGTTTTGTTTTTTAAAAAAAGACCACAGAGGTGACGTACCCTTTCTTATTGCATCATATTCAAGAAGCACAAAATGTCCACATTACATCACTAGTGATGTTAACCATCATATCGTCTTTTGATGAAATTCAGTCTTGGGGTGCCTGGGTGGCTCAGTCGTTAAGCATCTGCCTTTGGCTCAGGTCATGGTCACAGGGTCATGGGATCGAGCCCCGCATCGGGCTCCCTGCTCAGCGGGAAGCCTGCTTCTCCCTCTCCCATTCCCTCTGCTTGTGTTCCCTCTCTCGCTGTGTCTCTCTGTCAAATAAATAAATAAAATCTTTAAAAAAAAAAAAGAAATTCAGTCTTAATATTAAGGCAGTATTGTTTATCAAGTTTATGTCTTTTAAAAAAAACCTATACATACCAAAGATTTATAAAGATTGTCTCCTATATTATATTCTAAAAACATTATTATTTTACATTTTAAATTTAGATATATAATCTACCTTGGAAATCAGATTTAGGTATATAATTACCTTTTTTAATAGGAGAAAGGTTTTAAGATTACTTTTTTAAAAAGATTTTATTTATTTGAGAGAGAGAGAGAGAGAAGGAGCAGGGGGAGGGGTAGAGGGAGAGGGAGAAGCAGACTTCCTGCTTGACCCACTGAGCCACCCAGGCGCCCCTAAGATTATTTTTTTACACTAATATCCAATTGATCTGACACCAATTTAAAATGATATTTTTTCCCTACTGTGCACCAATATATACTCATAGGTCACATGACTGTCTCTGTGTGGATCTGTTGTCACACTCTATAATTATTATTTACTCCTCTTTACATCAACACCACACTTAATTACAATAACTTTAGTAATGATATCTGGTTAGTAACTGCCTTCATTTTTTCAAGTTTGCCTTAGGTAATTTGACCAAATGCAGTTCAATATAAATTTTAAACATAGCTTGTCAATTTTCACAGAAAATTGGGATCAATTTGTGGAAAACTGTCATCTATACAATATCTATTTTTCCTTTTATGAACAAGATTTCTCATTTCTATAGTTATTATTGCACACATTTCAGGTTTATTTCTAGGTGCTTGTTATTTTTGTTGTTAAATAATACCATTTACAAAATTTAATTTTCTATAATGTGTCAATGTTTTATAGAGATACCATTGGGGTTTTTTTCACATTTTATTTCTCAAATTTGCTAAATTTACTTATTCTAAATGGCTTATTTACAGATATATTTTTATGTTTTACATGATTATGTTACTTTTGAAGAATGAAGTCTAGTCTTTCATTTCCAGTTTTGTACTTTTTGTTTTTTCCTTGTTTTGCTGGCTAAGATCTGTATTATGATGATGAACCAAAGTCAACATTTGGCACCCTTGACTTATTTCTGATCTCAGAAGGAAAGCTTTTAATAGTTGACAACTAAATATAATGTTTGGTATAGGAGTTTTTTGAAACTTAATCGTTTAAGAATAAATATGAAAATTTCATTTAATTCCTAGTTTGATATTTTTTAAATATAGCTGTTAAATACTGTTGGGGGTGCCTGGGTGGCTCAGTCACTTAAGTGTCCAACCCTTGATTTTGGCTCAGGTCATTATCTCAGGGTCCTGAGATGAGCCCTGCATGGGGCTCCATGCTCAGTGGAGAGTATGTTTCTCTACCTCTCCTTCTCCCTTTGCTCCTGTCCCTGCTCAGGCATGCACTCGTGCTCTCCCTCTCTCTCTATAAAATCAACCAATCAATCTTTAAAAAAAATAAATATTGTGAGATACTTTTTCTGAATTTCTTAAGATTATTTTTTTCTTTTTATTCTGATATTGTGGGAAATCACATTGATCTTCAAATATTGAACAACTATTTATTTTTGGAATAAAACTAACTTCGTGGTATATTATCCTTTTTTATATAAATGCATAGAGTTTACTAAATTTTCATGTATGCAGATGAGATAAGTTTGTCTGGAATTTTCCTTCCTCAGAATGTTATTTCATGTTTTGTTATCTAGATTATGTTAACTCATAAGAGAGTAGGGGACTTTTCCATCTTTTACTGTTCTTTGGAAGTGTTTGTGTAAGAAGTCTTGAAATTTGGAAGAATTTAGTAGTTAAGCAATTGATCCTGGACTTTTACAAGTTTTAAGTAATGGGTGACTACACACTTTTCAACAGAAACTATGCAAGCCAAAACCACAATAGTACAGAATCTTTCAAAAGGCTGCTAGGGCAATAAAAAAGAAAAAAAAAATAACCTAAAATATATTTCTAGCAAAAATGTCTTTCAAAAATGAAGATGATACAAATCATATATCTTATCAAGTGTTAATATTCAAAATATATAAAGCACTCAATAGCAAACATATCCTATTAAAAATGGGCAGAAGATTGAAGAGAGATTTTTCCAAGACATACAGATGAATGAAAAGATGCTCAGCATCACTCAGGTTTTGGTGAGTTTGTGGAGAAAGGAATCCTTGTGCACTATTAGTAGGAATGTAAATTTGGGTAGCCACAATGAAAAACAGTATGGAAGTGATTAAAAAATTAAAAATAGAACTGCCATATGATCCAGCAGTTTTACTTCTGGGTATTTATCCCAAGAAAACAAAATCACTATCCTAGAGAATACTTGCACCCCCATGTTCATTACATTATTTATAATAGTCAGGATATGGAAAAAACCCAAGTACCCATTGATTGATGAATGGATAAAGAAATTGTAATACACACACTGGAATGTTATTCAGCCATAAAAGAGAAAGAAATCTTACCATTTGTGACAATGTGGATGGATCTCAAAAGCATTATGCTATGTAAAAAAATACAGAGGAAGATACTGTATGATCTCACTTATATGTAGAATCTAAAAAAAAAGAAAAGAATAAAATGATAAAGCCCCTAAGCTTTAGATACAGAGACCAGATTGGTAGTTGCCAGAGATAGGCGGGGGGGAAGGACAGGTAGGTGAAATGGGTGAAGAGAGTCAAAATGTATAAACTTCCAGTTATAAAATGAGCCATGGGGATATATTATACAAAAAGGTGGGTATGGTTTATAATATTGTATTGCATATTTTAAAGTTGCTAAGAAAGTAACTTAAAGGTTACCAAGAAAAAAAAATTATAACTGTGGTGACAGACGATAACTAGACTTATTGAGGTGATCATTTCACAATGTATATAACTACCAAATCATTATGTTGTACCCTTGAAACTAATATAATCTTGTATGTCAATTATACCTCAATTAAAAAAAGAAATAAATATATGAAGGTGTGTTAAGAGAACTAAAAAATGAGAAGAACTTTGCCAGAAAACCTACAACTGCAGTAAATGTTGAAGTACTTCAAGAAGAAGGAAAATTTTTTTTCAAATCAGAGTATGATAATTAATGATGTTTGTTGTAAACTCAGCACTAAGAGTAAAATATAGTTTATAAACCAACAGCAAATTTAAAAATGGAATCCTTAAAAATTACACAATGAAGGAGTGTGACATATGCACAATTTAAGGTATCCATTATCCTGAGTTTTATCATTTCCTTGCTTTTCCATATATTTACTTTTGCCTGTTTTTAAATTTTTATACTGTATACATTCCCTGTGAGTGTTCATTTATTCAAATTGGTGTTTGTTGTTTTACTTCATTTTCATTCATCTAGAGTATGCTGAATATATGAATACTACATAATTTATTTATCAATTCTATTGTCAATGGGAATTTAGGTTTTTTTGTTTCCATTGTTTTGTTTTGCTATTTCAAACAGGGCTCAAGTCTCTAATCAACATTTTTTTTTGTCTCCTTATAAAGGCATTCAAAAGTTTCTCTGTAGTTTAAACCCGGAAGTAGAATTTATGTATCTTAGAGTATGCTCATGTTCGGTATTATTAGGTAATCTCAAATTCTTTCTAAAGTCTCATATGCCTCAAGAGAGTATAAATATCACTCTTTCTCCATATCTTCAACAATGTTATGTATTTTCAAATTTGAATTTTAGCAAATCTTGTGGGTGAGAAGTATTAGGCTATGTTTTAAATTTGCATCATGATTACTTAATGAGTTAAATGCATTGATTTGGACATTGATTGCTATGTGGCTCTCTGACAAATGAGTATGGTGTTTTTGTTACTCATTAATTTAATTTTAGATACTACCTCAGATAATTACCAGCAAAAGAAATGTTACCTTGATTTGATGATTTTGAATAATGTAATTTCAAACTAGGACAAATTATATAAAGGCTTCATGGGGCTCAGCTATCAAATATCACGTCTCATTCTTGAAAATTTTTATTGAAGATATTGGGGGGCATTTTTCAGGCCATGTCCCTCTTTGTTAAAACCCCTAAACATAAAGATACTTTTCCTTACAGCACTGTTAAAAGTTGCAGTTACAAACTTGATGCATTTCTGCTTTTACCTTGAAGAAGAGTCAACCTATTGTACTTGCTTCCTATGGCTGCATAAAATGTTACCACAAACGCAGCACCTTCAAGCAACACAAATCTATTCCCTTCCAGTTCTGGTACGTCTGAAGCCTGGCATGACATGAGTGGATTCTGTGCTCACCTGGCTAAATCTGGGGACTGTGATCCTCTTCCAAGTTCATTTTCATTTCATGTTTTCCACATGGTCCCTTCCCTCTTCAAGCCATTAATGAAATATTTGAGTCTTTCTTTTAACTTCTTTGACCACTAGCTAGAAAAAAGTGGGTTTTATCATGATTTTTTTTCTTTTTCTTTTTTTTTTCTTTTAAGGACTCATGTTATTAGATTAGACCCAACTGAAAAATCTCTCTTTTGCCACATAATGTAACATGATCAGAGGTGTGACAATAGATGACTTGTGCTTACCAAGTCATCTTCACTGACATGAAGACATTATGCTGAGAAAAATATCTATTTATATATGAATTAGACAGGGGCCTGCTGATGTAATATGATTAAATATATGGTGTAGAAAAGCCAACCCATTTAAAAATTAACCTTCCTTCTGGGGTGCCTTGGTGGCTCTGTTGGTTTGGCATCTGCCTCTTGATTTTGGCTCAGGCTGTGATCTCAGGATTGTGGGATCAAGATCCGCACTGGGCTCTGTGCTGGCTGTGGAGCCAGCTTAAGATTCTCTCTCTCTCTTCCTCTGCCCCTCCCCCTTCCTGCTTCCAAAAAAAAAAATAAATAAATAAGGAAGAAAAGAAAGGAAAAAAAGAAACGAATAAAAATAACCTTCTTTCTTCACTTCGCTTCCATCTGACCTGCTATAATCCATGAGTTTTGTCTATTTGGTCAGGGGACATTTATTTATTCACTTACTTATCAAGTGTAAACCATACTGCATATCCTAAAGTATATAGATAAGACAATTTATATCATTTTAAATCTTTAATACCAGGGAAACTTCAAACATTAGCTGTCTAGCCTGTTAATATGGATTAATCTATTTGAAGTATCATCCAACAGCCCCACTTCTACCTAGCATGCAATATAGGGAGCTCTATTTTGGTGAAGAGTAGGAGGCAAGGTTAAGTTCTATGCACTGACCAGTGCTGAGAAATTAGTAGTAACCCTATAAAGCAAAACAGTAACTCCAAGTAGATTTCTTCCTGGATGGAAGTGATATGGAGGAATGGCAGAATGAGACATCTGGGACCAGAGTGTATTCATTTCAAATTCATCTTATGTGACATCCTAACTTTTAATTATTATAAACACAAAGCATTCTTAGTGATTAATAAGTATGAGAAATTAAGAATTTTAAAACTGAAAATTGAATACCCGAGAAGTAAAGTTGTATAAGTTACTTAGAAACAGGGCTTTTACGGGCGCCTGGGTAGCTCAGTTGGTTAAGCGACTGCCTTCGGCTCAGGTCATGATCCTGGAGTCCCAGGATCGAGTCCCGCATCGGGCTCCCTGCGGGATCCTAGGACCCTAGGATCATTACCTGAGCCAAAGGCAAACGCTTAACTGATTGAGCCACCCGGGCATCCCAAGAATATGGTATTGGCACAAAAACAGAAACCTTAATCAAAATAGAACAGAATAGAGAACCCAGAAATGGACCCTCAACTTTATGGACCCTCAACTAATTTTCAACAAAGCAGGAAAGAATATCCAATGGAAAAAAGGCAGTCTAACAAATGGTGTTGGGAAAACTAGACAGCCACATGCAGAAGAATGAAACTGGACCACTTTCTTACACCATACACAAAAATAAATTCAAAATGGATGAAAGACCTAAATGTGAGGCAGGAATCCATCAAAATCCTAGAGGAGAACACAGGTAGCAACCTCGTTGACCTCAGCCACAGCGACTTCTTGCTAGATACGTCTCCGGAGGCATGGGGAACAAAAGCAAACATGAACTATTGGGACTTCATCAGGATAAAAGCTTTTGCACAGCAAAGGGAACAGTCAATAAAACTAAAAGGCAACCTATGGAATGGGAGAAGATATTCACAAATGACATATCAGATAAAGGGCCAGTATCCAAAATCTATAAAGAACTTATCAAACTCAACACGCAGAAAAACCAAAAAATCCAGTCAAGAAATGGGCAGAAGTCATGAACAGACATTTCTCCAAAGGCGACATACAAATGGCTAACAGACACATGAAAAAAATGCTCAGGATCACTTGACATCAGGGAAATTGAAATCAAAACCCCAGTGTGCGATAGCACCTCATACCTGTCAGAATGCAAAAAGTAACAAGTCAGGAAACGAGATGTTGGTGAGGGTGCACAGAAAAGGGAACCCTCTTACACTGTTGGTGGTAATGCAAATTGGTGCAGCCACTCTGGAAAATAGAGGTTCCTTAAAAAGTTAAAAATAGAGTTACCCTATGACCCAGCAATTGCATTACTAGGTATTTATCCAAAGGACACAAAAATAATGATTTGAAGGAGCACATGCACCCCAGTGTTTATAGCAGCAGTGTCCACAATTGCCAAAATATGGAAAGAGCCCAGATGTCCATTGATGTATATATATATACACATATGTATATATGTGTGTATGTGTGTGTGTATATATATATATAAGCACACATATACACAATGTACACACACAATGGAATATTTTTTTTAAAATTTTTTATTTATTTATCAGAGAGAGAGCACACAAGCATGGGGAGTGGCAGGCAGAAGGAGAAGTAGGCTCCCTGCTGAGCAAGGAGCCCTATGTGGGACTTGATCCCAGGACCCTGGGATCATGACCTGAGCCGAAGGCAGAGGCTTAACCGACTGAGCCACCCAGGCATCCCCACACAATGGAATATTATTCAGCCATCAAAAAGAATGAAATCTTGCCATTTGTAAGGACGTGGATGAAACTAGAGGGTATTATGCAAAACGAAATAAATCAGAGAAAGACAAATACCATATAATTTCACTCATATATGGAATTTAAGAAACAAAACGGGGAAGGGAAGGAAATATAAAATAAAAGCAGAGAGAGAGGCAAACCATAAGAGACTCTTAACTATAGGGAAAAAACTGAGGGTTACTGGAGGGGAAGTGGGTGGGGGGATGGGGTAATTGGGTGAAGGGAATTAAGGAGGGTATTTGATGTAATGAGCACTGGGTGTTATATGCAACCGAAGAATCACTAAACTCTTCCCTGAAACTAATAATGCACTATATGTTAACTAACTTGAATTCAAAATAGACATTTCTCTAAGAAGATATACAAACAGACCCAATAAGCACATGGAAAGATGCTCAACATCATTAGTTATTAGGGGGATCAAAATACAACCAAAATATACTACTTTCACGCCCACTAGGGTGGCTGTAATCAAAAAGAAAGACAGTAAGAAATGCTGGGGGTGCGCTTGGGTGGCTCAGTCATTAAGCGCCTGCCTTTGGCTCAGGTCATGATCCCAAGGTCCTGGGATCTAGCCCCGCATCGGGCTCCCTGGTCCTCAGGAAGCCTGCTTCTCCCTCTCCCACTCCCCCTGCTTGTGTTCTCTCTCTGTCAAATAAATAAATAAAATCTTAAAAAAAAAAAAAAGAAAGAAAAAAATACTGGGAATGATGGAGCAAAATTGGATCCCTCACAGTTTGTTACTGGTTATATAAAATGATACAGCTACTTTGAAAAACATGCTGGTGGTTTCTTTTTCTTTTTAAGATTTGATTGATTGATTGATTTGAGAGAGAGAGATTGAGAGCAAAAGTGAGAGAGATCACAGAGGGAGAGAGAGAAGCAGACTCACTGCTGAGCAGGGAGCCTGACGTGGGGCTCAATCCCAGGACCCTGGGATCATGACCTGAGCTGAAGGCTGACGCTTAACTGACTGAGCCACCCAGGTGTCCCAATGGTGGCAGTTAAAATGTTAAATGTATACTTATCATATGACCTACCAGTCCACTCCTGGGCATCTAACCAAGAAAAATGAAAAACATTTCTATATGAAGATTTGGATTTGAATGTTCATTATTCTTAATAGCACAAACCTGTAAACAATCCAAATATTCATCAACAATATGATTTATCCACAGTAGAATGCTATTCAGTAGTGAGCAAGAGCAAAGTATTGAAACATGCTCCAACACAGATGAACCTTAAAAGTATTTTGCTAATTTATAGAAGCCAGACACACAAGATTCATAATGTATGATTCAACTTGTGTGAAAAGGTGAAGCTCTAGAGACAAACAGCAGATCAGTGGTGGCCTGGGACTAGGGGTGGAAACACGGATTTACCTGGGCATGAAGACATTTTTTTTGAGTGATGGAAACATTCTAAAATTCAATGTTGGTGGTGGTTGTACAACTCTATTAATATGTTAAAAATCAAATAGTTTCCTTACAATGAATGCATTTTATGGTGTGGACGTTATATTTCAGTAAAGCTCTTTTTAAAATATTTTTTTTAAAGTATAAAATATTGTATCAGTTTCTCTCCTTTTGAGAAACTGATGCTTCAGAGTTTTGGTATCTTGGCTCTTTAGTTAAAACCTGTGTCATGTAAAAACCTATGAGGGGAAAACAGTTTCCTCAAGCACTTGCATTACCGGATGACAATGACATGGATTACACAAAGTTGTATTGCCCTGTATTTTGGGAGTCCAGCTGAGGAGACCACTGCTATCTATACCTTTCAGATTTTCTTTTGAAGAAGTTTAGTCTCAGAGATTATGTGTACATCAGTATAACATACTCATAAAATTATTATTAACCACATTGGAATCTGATATATGTGATAAAATTTCTTTCTTTATGGAATATATAGCAAATGATATTGTTAAAAATGTGTCTTTTAATTTACTTAAAATCAAAACAGAATTCTAGAATTGGAGAATCTTGGTGAAGCTCATAACGATTTTTTTTTATTTTTGAGAAAATTTCATTCTTCCTAATAGAAAATTTTTATTGTTTTCTCTAGATTCCAAATTTCATGATTATAAGTCTTTCCATTTACTTGTATATAATAATCAGAAAATTTCAAGTCCATGAACTTAAATAATTTATGAAAGTTTAACAAGTAATCTTAATTCTTATGCATAGCACATCTATTAGTATCAATAAGACAAGTTATTATTCACATATACAAATTCTGTTATCTTTCTGGCCAAATAAAAATAAAAATTCAACAACTTGAACAGTATTTTTTTGAGAATCATCTTTGTGGCAGGCCCACTGTTAAGCATTGGGATTATAAATGTTTTCTTTGTCTCAATCTAGCTGCATTCAAGGACATTCAAGCAAATGTGTGTAATATGCAACCTTCAACTTCCTGCTGGCTTTTTACTGCCTTAATCATACTTTGTTCCCTCTTAATAGTCTAGACAACTTTACTTGTTAGAAATTTAAACTGTATATATCTGGGAACACAAGAAAGGTCATTCAGTTTCATTCCTTATAATTGGAGTTACTCAACATTTTCATTTACTGGTTATATGTACTAATACCAAAAGGAATTTTAATTTTAAGTCAAGAATACAATATCCTACCACCGTTATATTAAAGTATATATTTTAATTTTTAATAATTAAATGAAGGTAATGAAATTTGAAATTCCTAATAACCATAAAAATAGCGACAAATTGCAAATTGAGTATGTAAACTACATTAAAGTAATTATTGGAGGGAAACTCTTAGATAAATGGGGTCTGTGAGCTGGAAATATATTAAACCTTTTGAAAACATGAATATATACACTTTCATCTCTCAATGTAGTTCTGTTTCCTTCTAAAATAGTTCTGAATTCATATAAGTTTGAATAAAGCAGAGGTTTATAACCTAGCATGCAACAGTCATTTTCATGTTTGTACAATATCTTGGTTCCATGGAACATCGGAGAATTAGACAGTGCTTGCCTTTTCAATCCAGAAAGAACTAAGCACAACAGAATGCACATATACAATTTAATTAAGCTAGAAGAAAGATTTATCAATATAGCTCTCTTCTCTCCTCTTAGGCCATGCATATTTTCTAATGAACTCAATCATAAAGTATAGCTTATTTACTTTATCAAGATAAATTTTGTTAATTTGTTCAGCTTTTTACCTCTGCTTTTATTTCTTGGCCTAGCATCTATTTCTAAAATATTTTTGAAATTAAAAAAAATTCTGTCTTACAAAGTTTTTTTTTTTTACTCCAGTTTGCTTCATTGGTTTACTTTTTAACTCAAAACCCTGTATTATCCCCAGTCTGTAGAATTTTTTTTTTTCTGGTTTGCTATATATAAAGTTGTAAAGTCCAGTGGAATAGCAATTTCACCTGCTACAGGTTCCAGAACTTCAGGAAAAAAAATGTCAGAAAACCCAATTAGACCAATTCTTTGATTGCTTAAAAGATATTTCATTTGGTTTAAAATTGTGTGAAGATGTGAAGCGTTCATTATAGACAAAGAGGCATTGCAAATAATGTTGCAGACCCTATTTTGAGATATGGCACACCCAATAGCAACCGAGTAAGATTGCTATGTGTTTTGTGGTGTCAATTGATCAGAAGTCAATCAAATATTTTTAGACAGTATCCACAAAATAATATTTGTGACAATATTCTCCATTACTGCAAGTGTTTCTTGAGAATAATGAGTCAGAAAAGAAAGAGATTAGGAAATGTTCCTATTTAGAGACTTTTTTCACCTTACTGGAATGATTTAATTCCAGTGTGAGAGAGAGCAAGCACAAGTGGGGGGGGCGGGGCAGAGGGAGAGGGAGAAGCAGACTCCCCCTACCCCGCAGCTGGGAGCCCAACTTGAGGCTCATTCCCAGGACCTTGAGATCATGACCTGAGCCAAAAAAACACACTTAACCAACTGAGCCACCCAGGTGCCCCAATTTAATTAAAAACATTTTTTTTGTTTCTTTATAAATAGTTGGCAAATAACTGTAATTGTTGCCGAAAAAAAAAATTTTTTTTACAGAGAAAAAGAGAGTGCGAGCAGGCAGGGGAAGGGCAGAGGGAGAGGGGGAGAATCTCAGGCAGATGCCCCGCTGAGCAGGGTGCCTGATGCAGGGCTTGATCTCACAACCCTGAGAGCATGACCTGAGTCAAAATCAAGTCATTTACTTAACTGAGTGAGCCACTCAGGTGCCTCATTGCTGAAAATATATTAAAATCAAACTAGGAATATGTTTGATGGGAGACTTTATTCTCTATATATCATAGGCTCTTTATGGCCCTGAAGGAAGAGTTTGGGAGTTACCCTTCATGTCCAGTTTTCCATTCCCCTTTGGTGCCTCCCTTTTGGAGAGGAGTGATTTATCTGATTGCTGACTTGAGCAGAGACTAATGGTCCCTGAGCTGCACAAAGTAGGGAATACATAACTATATTAAACAATATGAAATGGAGACAACATAGTCTACAGGGTCTCTTTTTCTCTCATTCTCCTTCCTTCTCTCACTCTTTTGCTTTGTTTCATATATTGTAAGAAGTGATCATATGGCCCTTGATTTCCTCTACTGGACAGTAAGTAGGCATGCTTCTGCAAGGCTTTTCCCCCAGATTCTGTGATTATGATTAAATTGGTGAACCAGCACTGTACGGATCATTGGACTAAGTTTGACAATAGGAGTTTTACTAGTACTATAGATGGTACAATATTTCCATTTCCATTGACCTTTTCAAGATGAGAAACTTAATTATAAATAATCTCTTACTGAATAACAACAGCAGTACTTTATATCATCAAGCTTTCTAATATGCTATTTCAAATGATTTTGGAACTTTTTGATCCAAAATAACTTAAGTACTTGTTTTGGTGAATTGGTATTTTGGACTATTCAGTAGTTTAATTCTCTTAGACAAGTCATTACCTTAGAAAGAGAGGTTCTAGGGGCGCCTGGGTGGCTCAGATGGTTAAGCGTCTGCCTTTGGCTCAGGTCATGATCCCAGGGTCCTGGGATCCAGCCCCGCGTCAGGCTCCTGACTCAGCGGGGAGTCTGCTTCTTCCTCTCCCTCTCCCTCTGCCTCTTCCACTGCTCGTGCTCTCTCTCTGTCTGTATCTCTGTGTCTCAAATAAATAAATAAAATCTTTAAAAAAAAAAAAGAGAGGGTCTGTATTTCAGTTTTCTAATTGACTGAGACATTGAGTCAAAGGTATAAGGTCATATAAGATCACATAAGGTCATGTGGGATAATAAGTTAGTATAAGAGAGAGGGACCCCAAAAAAGAATTGAGTGTGTGTGTGTGTGTATGTATTAAATACCCTATAAAGTGATGTGGAGTAGATAAACTGAATAATGATGGAAGGCCAAAGAACAGAGCTTAATACCTATATACAACAGCAATTTATTAAGCATCTAGCATCTATGGTACTATTATTTATTTGAAGTATGACTACATTTCTAAAATGGAAATTTGAATTAGTTATAAGATAGCTGAAAAAAGCAAAAAAACAATTGACAAGATTTTTGTTTTCTTATTGTTATTTTTAGATAAACGGAACCAGTTATCCTTTACTGTTCGTTTTACTCCATAGAGGCAGGGCCATCTGATCATGTTACAGCGGACCATTTATGGCCAGATAAATCTTTGGCATAGCACTTGACTTCTCTAATTCTTATTTTCTTTATATGCCCAATGATAGGCTTGTATTATGCCATTGATTGTTCTTGATATATGTAACTTAGTGATTTTCTGAATATGTTAAAGATCTAAAATTAAAGTGGTAAATTTGTGTTCTTTTAAATAAAATATTTTTCATATAGATATCGCATTGATAAGTATGCTCTGTAACAAAGAGATATGAAATAGGAACATATTGAATACTTTTCACTCTATATGTTTATTCTAGTTTCAGAAATAATGACAGTGCCAGTAGTCTCTTGTGAATTTTTGAGTTGAAACTCTTATTTACCAGTGTGTAATAAAATATGTCTAGTTGATATAAATATTTCTAATGGAATGGATATTTCACACAGCTATATCTTAATCATAGTCTTATAAACACGCAATGACACACACAGCCCAGGATGAGTACTGTTGTTAAATCATTGCTTTTTAAATGAAGTTAAAATAATTCACTGCATCTTGTTTTCATAGTTCTTCAGGTTATGATAGTACATAAACATTATTCAGAGGAGAAGACTTTCTTGATCATGATTTCTTCTTTAGAAATTATGAAAAGCTTTTTTATGATACTGGTAAAGTACTTAGTGTAGTATCTAGAACAGAGACAGTGCTGAATAAATAGGTCAGTACTAGGGTTACTATTTTATTTTTAAAGATTTTATCTATCGATCTATCTATCTACTTATTTATTTATTTGACAGACAGAGCAAGCACAAGCAGGGGGAGTGGCAGGCAGAGGGCAAGGGACAAGCAGGTTCCCCACAGAGCAGGGAGCCCGATGTGGGGCTCCATCCCAGGACCCTGGGACCATGACCTGAGCCAAAGGCAGACGCTTAACCAACTGCGCCACCCAGGTGTCCCATGGATTACTATTTTATTACAACTAATAATTTTTTTTTCTTAAAGATTTTATTTATTCATTTGAGACTACAACTAATAATTTAAACACAAGCCTGTCTGCAGCAAAATCTTAAATTTTCCCAATTCTAATTTAGGCATACTTATGTAACCATAGTAGAAAAACATGGATAGATGTTAAATACCAAATATAATAGTAATTTAAATCTCACAGTCTAACTTTCACCTTAGTGCTTTGTATGAAGAATTAAATGGCCAGTCTTCAACAAATAAATATGCTAGACATCCTCTGTAGAAACAGGTATATGTATTTTTTTTTTAATAATGACTAGGCTTTATTTTTAGAGCATTTTTAGGTTTATAGAAATATTGAACAGAAAATAGATTTCCCGAATACTACCTTCTCCTTACTGCTTCGCAGTTTATTAACATCTGTCTTTGGTGGTATATTTATTACAATTGATGGACCAATATCAGTGGTTATTATTAACTAAAGTTTATACTTTACGTTATGCTTTGCACTTTGTGTAGTATGGCTTATTGGGTTTTGAAAAATTCACAATATCATACATATGTCATTACAGGTTACATACTGTTTCCTTTTATTTATTTTATTCAATTTTTATTTTTATTCAATTATTTTTATTTTTATTCAATACTTAGTGCCTTTTTTATGAAGTCAATTAAATCTTCCTTAATTTCTTTTCTTGCTTCCTATCAAGAAATCTTTTTTTTTTTTCTTTTTTCATTTCTGAAATCTTCAAATGTGTAGGAATTCTGTGTACTGAAGCTCCTATTTCCTTGACTGGTTACATGTCAGCAGTATATACCTGTAATACTTACACTTATAAGGATACTTATAAGGACTTACACTGAAGGGTTGAAATGAGATTGTACTTCTGAATATTAAGAATACTAGGATAAAAAATTAGATTAAGTAATTTCATTTATATAATTTCATATTCATTAAAATAATTCAAACCCCTCATTATAATAAAAACATCTATTTGTTCAGGAATCAATAATATCCCGTTACTGTGGTGGGTGTTTTACATATTTCATCTACAGCTCTCAGAGTCTTGCAGGATGCCTTTGCAAATCTTACCGATAAGGAAACCAATGCTTATGAATATTAAGTAATGTGTCCGAAGTCCTATAAAACACTAAAATTTAGATAAGCCTGATTTCAGCTCTGAACTTTACATTGTACCATGAAAAATATTATTGTTATATAAAAGGAGAGGTGAAAATGAGCAAGTGGAGGGGGAGAAGGGAATGAGAAGGAGGAGAATAACAGGAAGAAGAAGAATCAGGAAAGGAACAGAAGAGAAAAAAAGAGGAAGTAAAAGGAACTTCATTATTCACACTGATTATACTCATCCCATTTCAGAAAGATCTTTAATTTTGAGTTTCTAAAGATGTGTCTGAATCTATAAAATCATTTATAAGTATACTTATCATTTGCATTGTCTTTAAAAATTACCCTGCTGAATTCCTGAGGAATGTCAATTGAATTTTCCCTTAAGAGAACATAGGTTGGCTGCTCGATAAACCAGAGGTCTCAGTAATTCCTCTCAGAAATGTTTACTTTTTAATTCTTATTTTCTAGATAGAGGAGAGGATCTTTAAACTATGACATGGCATTTTCATATTTCTTCTTTTAAAACATTATGCTCTATTTCCTTCTCTTTTCCTCCCTTACTGAGCCCCCTTGTGGTATGTATCTGTAACTTGTCCTTTAGGACAGCTTTTTAAAGGCCTGACATTTAATGCACAGTAGTTATTTCTTGAGTGAATTATGTTACATTTTAAAATTTTATAATTTGTTTGAAAATGTAGTTCAGTGTGAAAGGAAAAAAATGATACAATCTTTTTAGTTTTTTTTTTTACTTGTTAAATACATAAATATATATGTGTGTGTATATGGCATTTCAATATATATGATGCTTCTTTTGTTGAAATAGGCATATACCCATCTATGTACATATATACATACAACAATTATAGGTTAGTATTAAATATTTATAAAGATACTATTAAAAATGTTAAGATCATAAAATGATTAGCTAAAATACAAGTTTAAATAAGGTATGTTTTGGCTAGACTTGATTCAAGTCTTACAAAAGGAAAACCATTTTGAGTTGTGAGCTGTTATCAATTTTTTTTTTTTTTTTTTAGGTTAACAGACATTAGAAGCATCAAAGCTACCTATATGATATGATTCATTGAATGGCCTGGGGAAATCGATGTCTTAGCAAACATAAGAATTAAGAGTATCATCACACAAAATGAAAAAAGATCAGACTGGTAAGTATGTTATTTGCTAGTAAATCTAATGTCTTTCAGCTTCTGACTTTTTTCCTCACTCCTCTTTCTAGTTCTCCATCTGGGTTGTGTTCCCAAAGAGCCTTGTTTACAAATGCCAATACCTTTACTTTTATCACTATTTAAGATTTTAAGTTATTTTTTCAAAGTATTTCAAAATTCAAAGACATGATTTCTATGGGCAGGATTTTTATGCTCATCTTGCGCAGCTGGGAAGATTCTTATATTTACTCAGTGCATCATAATTAAGTATGGATTTGGCACTGACTAGGGTGTCAGAAATTTATAGGGGTACCTTTATAGGTAAACAAGACTCTCATGGAGCTTTACTATATGACAATGCAATAGTGATGGATCTTATTCCAGAGAAATATGAAATATCAAAGTATATTGCATATAGTAAGCTTAAATATTGTGTTCTGGAGTTCTATTTTTATTCATGTGTAGGTGCATGTGTATATGTTCTGGGTCACAATTTAAAAAGCCTTACTGTGGGTCATGTTGAAAACATTTGAATATCACTATAAGATACCCTGATGAAGAATGTGCTCCAGATTAGAGAAAAAGCAGAATAAAGTTATTTGAACTCTAATGCCATAAGTCAAAATTAGAATGTCTCCAAGATCTGCCACAGCAGAGGATAATTCTTATTATGCTCTTCAAGATTATTGAATGTCTGTGGTTTCCTTTTGAATTTTAAATGCATTATCATTTGATAGTTCATGTCTTTCCTGTTGGTGGCACTGTGCACATAGGAGTTAAGAGCTTATGGGAAAGGACACTTTATTTATAGCTATAAATTCACCACTTGAATGATGCCTGTAGTGTTTGAAATTCTGGAGGAGCACTTTATAACTCTCAGAGCAATAATGTTCTAATACTTTATAAAATATGTTTCTATGGTATCCCTTGCTTAATACTCACTGGCAATTTTCACATTTCACTGAATTCAGCTGAACTACTTTTTAAAAATTACTGAATCCTGTTTGTCTAATTTCTCATCAAGTATTGGGCAAAAAATATTCACTGTTGGGTGTGTTAGGCTTCTACCCATGACATGGTCTGTCATAACCACAGCTAACAATAATGGCAAGAGGTAGTCCTTAATAATCTATGAAGAAACATCAACTTTGTGATCTATTTAGAAGCTTTATCAATTCCCTTTTATAGTTTCATTTATGACATATTTTTGTAACAAGAAAACTGCTGAAAACAGAGCTGGAAACAGAAGACAACAATATTGAAGATTATTCTAGAGTCTCAAAGTCTATGAATGAATAGGTAATCCTCAATTTAGATAAAATAGGATAAAAGGAATCGATCTGGTGCAGCTAATTCAGATAATGATGAAACATTGAGATTCAAGCAGAATAGAAACAAACATTTACACAGTAGAAGAGGTGATCTCAAATGGACAGTACCCCTAAATGAAGGATTTAGGCAATTACTATTACTCCTCACAAATGGTGTTTGATTGTGAATATCTGCTACTGGACCTTAAAACAATACCGATATCTACCCATAATATCAACATCACATTAGTACATTGTTAAATACAAACAAGCATGTTGATCCTGAATCGAGGATCACATTAACAGATTAAAGGGAGCACCAGATTCTTCAGTCTATCTATGAGCATTACAATTTAAAGCTTTAATAGCAAAAATTTTTTACTCTTTCTTTACCTTAATCATTTCAATCCATATACAAACCACTTGTAAGTTTTCTTTGACTTTTAACAAAGTCAGTTGGCTCACATAAAAAATATTTTCCAGTAACCAAGCTGCTTTAAGTGCAAAGAAAAGAAAGTCCCACTTAAAACCTGTCCTTTTCCACAAGGCAAATGAGCAGCGCAGATAAAACCTAAGCTGTGTGCCAAAAAAGAAAAGAACAGTCATATATCACTATGTCCTAACAAAGATGTTTTTTTTTTCATAATTTTTAACACAGTTATATACTTTTTCATGTTAATATCAAGGTCACCAAATTACAAGTCATGAAAACATAATGGCATATCTATGCTTAATTATGTATTATTACATTTTCTAGAAAGTGATATTGAGTAATCGCAATTATATTAACTCATTTTTATATATTTTAGTAAATAATGTTGATTCCTACCTTCACAATCACCAAAAAATGAATGGTAAGATGGATACTCAGATAAGATGATACTGACATGATTTTGAATAGAGCATCAGTAAAATCCTTAAGAAAAATACAGGGTAGATGATGTTTGATTTTAATACTCTTCCCAATCTATGTTTAGATGTCGATTAAATATCTTCTTTGTTTAGTGTGATTACATTCAATGAAAATTTACTAAATTCTACTATCTTTAATTGCCATTCTGAAGGTAAATTCCTCTAGCTGTTTAATCATCAGCCTCATATTTGGTGTTTTTTCACTGCCCTCCCATTTTTTTTTATTAATATACTTTAATTTTTAGATTATATGTACTTGTAGTTTTGAGATTCACAGAAAAACGGAGTGGAAAATACAGAGTTCCATACACTTCCTTCCTCAACACACGTAGCCTCCCTCATCAATAACATCCCAGACCAGAATGTTACATTTGTTACAATTTCTGAAGCTAAGTTGACATGTCATATCACCCAAAATCCATAGTTTACATTAGGTTTCACTCTTGGTGGTGTGCATTCTATGGGCCTGACAAAAGTATATTGATATGTATCCATCATTATAGTATTGTACAGAATATTTTCACTCCCCCAAAAATCCTGTGTTCACCCTACTCATGGCTCCTTTACAACTCCTGGCAAACTGATTTTTTTTTTTTTTTTTTTTTTTTTTACTGTCTCCATCTTGTTTTTTCCAGAAGATCATATAGTTGGAATCATAGAGTAGGTACCCTTATCGGATTGAATTCTTTGACTTAGCAATGTACATGTAGGGTTCCTCTATGTCTTTTCATGGCTTGATCATTTCTTTTTAGCACTAAGTAATAACGTCTGGATATGTTACAGTTTATCCATCCACATACTGAAGGATATCTTGTTGCTTCCAAGTTTTGGCAATTGTGAATAAAGCTGCTATATTTATCTGTGTGCATGTTTTGTGTGGACCTAAGTTTTCAATTCTGATTGGCATATATCAAGGTGTACAGTCATATAGTAAGAGTGTTTTGTAATGAAGTACGGAATTGTCTTCTAAAGTGGCTGTGCCAATTTGTATTCCCACTAGCAATGAATGAAAATTCCTTTTGCTCTATGTCCTCACCACCATTTGGTTGTGTTGGCCATTCTGTTGAATAAGTAGTGGTATTTCATGGTTTTATTTTGCAATTTCCTAATGACGTGTGATTTTGAGCATATGTAATTTTGTATGCTTAATATGTTTATTTGATATCTGTATAATTTGGTAAAGTGTCTGTTCAGATCTTTTGCCATTTTTAGGTCTAGCTGTTCATTTTCTTATTGTTGAGTGTTAAGAGTTATTTGTGCATTTGGGATAACAGTTCTTTTTTAGATATGCCTTTTGCAAATATTTTCTCCCAGTCTTTGGCTTATCTTCTAATTCTTCTAACTCCAGTTTTTTATTAAGGAAACTAATATCTGTTGAGTGACAAAAAATGATTAGTATTGAGGAGGTGGAGCACAAAGAGGATTGTGGACTGGCTTGCTCAATTTCAGTTCCGTTCTATTCCAATTCAAGATGTTGGAGAGTTAAGAACAGCATTTTTCAGATTCCATTTCAGGTAGGATTTTTTTGGGCAAAATTGGTCCCTCAAGAAAATACTTTCTTTTTATAAATTCTTTTAATTTAAATTCAATTAGCCAACATATAGTACACCATTAGTTTCAGATGTAGAGTTCAGTAATTCACCAGTTGTGTATACACCCAGTGCTCATCACATTAATAAATCAGGAAACAACAAACGTGGGCGTGGATGCAGAGAAAGAAAATACTTTCATATGAGATTTGATGGCAGAGGCAGCTTTTGTCGCTGGTGAAGTTAGTAGTGAGATCACGATTTGTCAGTGTTTACATACAATAACAGTAGTTAGGTTCTGCATCCCTTTCTTGATGGGCATGAGTCAGATCGTAGGGCAACAGAGGTGGCAGAAACAACACCCTAACAGCAGATCTTACAGTGTAAATGGTGTGATTTCAACTCACTGGTCCAGTGGTAGCCCCTGAGGACCTTCTGATAATTTCATAAGTATCTACTATGGATATTAATTTCCATAAGACTCCTCTAATCCTTTTATATTTATCTACTACCTGGTTAAATATTTATAAGTATATCATACCTGGTAATAATTAATGATTATTGAAATAACTGATTTCTGTTTCTTTTACTGAGTACCCTTCAGGTATTAAATTATGTATAATGGTTAAAATACAAACATTTCAACATGTTGTGGATCTCCTATTACTTGTATAACAATGATTTTATTGTATGGGTGAAAATCTTTGTTTTAAAGAACTTAGAGTCTGTTTGGAAAGTTAAGACCTAATTTAACATTAAGTAACAAAGCAAAATTAAATTAAGGTATTAGAATTCCAGACTAGAAAGTTTGTTCAAATTTTGTGTTGTTGTTGTTCAAATTAATTGCAAAAATAGGAAGGAAGTATGTGTTTTTAGAAGACCAGAGCATGCCTTCTTGTAATGGTTATCAGTATAAACAAAAATGACAGTTTTGTACACTTGGATTATTCAGTCACAATTTTGGTGTCCTAATTCCTTCTTTCCATATCTGGTTATGATATTCTATTTGACATCCTCTACTCTAACTCCTAGCTCACATCTAGGTCTTTATTAAACTCAGATTAATAATATAGTAATTTTCTTTTTGGCCTAGTTTGAAAATACTTTTCCTCTTTAATTATATTAAAGGTAGTCCTAAATTGGGCCATTCATATTTTTATTTCTTCTTCTGAACAACACTAAAATCTTTTGGACAGATGGAAAGGTAGAGTTTGCAGGAAGTCTGCTCACAGCTTGCTAACATAGCTCTAAAAAAAAATAGAGTTATTTTAATACAGAAAAATGTCAGGAAGGACAGTTTGACTTTACTGGTAGCATCCACTGTAATAATACTTACTCATTCATCTATTCCTCATATAGTTATTTAGATATGTTGATCAGTGAAAAAAATCTACATACATTTCATGTGCCTGTGGACTTTAGATTCTAGAGGGGAATAAAGACATTCTATCAGTAATTACAAAACAGGCAAGGATGGAAAATGAAAGAAACAGTTAAGAAATTTGTAGAAAAACCTAGCAATGTAATTCATCAGAGATAGACTCTGAGAATGTGACATTGTATTAGTGAGGGTTGGAGTCAGAATAGGGTGTGTGTCCCTCACAGCAAATCAAAAGATGTCTATTGTGTTTGTAGCAGCACAGCTTGGGAGGGCTTAACATGAGATTGGGCTAGATAGGAAGTCTGAGAACAGAACCATTAAGGGCTTTATAAGCCAAATGTAGGGATTTAACATGGCACTTAAGTATAATTAGAAATCATAGGAAGATATTCAAGGAAATGACATGATCAAATTTGAGTTAATTGTGATAGCCCTGCAGAAAAAGGAGGTAAGATATCAGTTAAACTAAGAAATTAAGGCAGAGGTTAGAAAGGTTGCCATAAAGTAGTGGTGGCTGAGCTGTTTAGAAATCTAGAGCAGACTGGGGAACAATTTAAGAAGTAAATGCTTTGAACCTAAAACTGCTCTAAAAATTAAAGTATTTAAATAAAGGAAACGCATGCCTGCTGCCTACCTGGCTAGATAGACCTCCAGGAGGGCAAGGGATGTACTTTGTACTTCTCTGCAAACTCCACCATGCCCTGCACTTGGAAACTCTCAGAAGATAACCTCAGGATTGGGAAGATGGTGGGGTAGGAGGACCCTAGGCTCACCTTGTCTCCTGGATACAACTAGACAATACTCTTCAGTGTAAATAACCCAGAAAATTACTTAAAGACTGGCAGAATAAACTCTATAACTAGACAAAGAGAAGAGGCCACATCAAAGAGGGTAGGGTCGGAAGGGTGGAAACTCTGGGTCAAGAACGAAATGCACTCACAAGACTGCCCACAGGCAGGAGGGACACTGCAGGCATAGCGATGGAGGAGAAACAGACCCTTACAACGGGGAGCCCGCATGGGGAAGATGAATCCCCATGACATTTGGCTTTGAAAACCAGAGGAGCCAAGTTTTGTGAGTTCTTAAAACCTATGGGACTTAAAACCTGTAATTTAAAAAAATCAACAGGCTAGGCTCTGGGAGAACCGGGAAGGTGAGTTCCCACCCTTAAAAACAGCACAACAAAAAGCCAGTGAAGATACAGCTAGAAGTAGCAGTTTGAAAGGTGCCTTGGGCATACAGGAGGGAGTTATTTATTAATCTCAGAACATGTCCTGAAGGGACAGAAATCTCTGGGTAACTCCTCCAGAAACCAAGAACTGGCTGGTGCCATGTCCGTCCTGTGTCCCCAGCACAAACACACCAGCTGGCTGGGGGGCTTGCTGCCAAACTTGCTGGTACTGCTGCCCTCTCCCCCAACCCCTGTGCTGTGCTTTCATCAGTCTACTTCTTCGGACAGCCATCTCAGTCCTGTTGCTGCAGGACCCCTTCCACAGAGGGCCAGGGGCACCAAGCTTGCTGGCAGCAATGCTGCCCTGGACCACCCCCCTGCACTGTGCTTTGGTGGATCTGCCCTCTCCAATATGTACTTGGCCAGAGCCCATACAGGGTAGGCCTGGAGGCCTGGCAGTGTTCAAGCAGCCCCTACAGTGGCCAGAGGCTGCTCCAGACACTGGGAGGTAGGGCCCTGCGCTCACTCTTGCCCCAGAAAGAGGGAAAGATAACCACATACACCTAGTGGGCTGGAGGCAGACAGCTGGTTTGACTGTAGGCCCCACCCACCCACGAAAGCTTCTTAGAGGACAACTCAGGGAAAGCACCCTACATTTTGGTGCTACTACATCTCTGTCAAACACCTGGTGTGACTCAGACCAAGCCCAAGGTGTCCCCAGACTGGCTCACTAACATGATAGGAGCCAAACACTGCCTACAACAGGCAAAGAGAGCCTCAAAGAGAGTCTGAAGGAAAAAGTGGTTCAGCTGCACAGTAGGGTGCATGCATTGCACATAGGGACACCCCAGAAGTGCCAGGTTCTGGTGAACAGGGGACACTGCACAACAGGGCACTGCAGGACCTCTTTTTCATAAGGCATTACTTTCAAGTGCAGGAGATGTAGCTGTCTTTCCTAACACAGAAACAGACGCATAGAGTTAGACAAAATGAAGAGACAGTGGAATATGTCCCAAATGAAAAAAACAGGACAAACTCACAGCAAGAGACTTAAAAAAAATTGAGTTAAGTAATATGCCTGATAGAGAATTTAAAGTAATGATCATAAAGATACTCACTGGACTTGAGAGAAAAGAGTGGTGGGCATCAGTGAGACCCTTAATGGTGAGACAAAAAAGAACCAATCAGAGATGAAGAACATAATAAATGAAATTAAAAATACACCAGATGGAATAAATAGTAGTAGGAGAAGCAGAAGAACAAATCAGTGACCTGGGGGACAGAGTAATGGAAAGTAATCAAGCTGAACAGGTGAGAGAAAAAAGTTATGCAAAATGAAAATAGACCTAGGAAAATCATCAAACACCATCAAGCGCTATAGAAATTCCAGAAGGGAAAGAGAAAGAAAAGGGGCAGAAAATATATTTGAAGAAATAATAGCTGAAAACTTTTTGAATCTGGGGAGGGGAAAGAAATCCAGATCCAGAAATTAGTGGTGATTTAGGAAAGGAAGTATATAATATTTTTTCAGGATTAAAGGAGAAGGTAGTGGGGGATCTTTGGAGCTTGGCACAGGGACTTGAAAAAAGCCAATAAAATTAACGTAACACTGTATGTTAATTATACTAGAATTAAAATAAAAAAACTTAATAAAACATACAAAACAAACACTAAGGCATTGAGGATACTCCCCCAAGAATTAAGCAATCCATCTATCATAGAACTACCAAGGTAATTGGCTAAGCCAAGGTGGTAAAAATTGAAAAGTACAATCCAGGTACATGTGAAGCCTTAATTTGATATTGGTAGCCTTTGGGAAAGGTTTCAAAATATGTTCATATGAAGGAGTTCTGGTTCTTTTCTCAAGACTTGGCAATAAACAACACTATCCCAATACTAAATTCCATTTTTCAAGATTCTTTCATGAGGCTCCACTAAAAAGAAGAAGCACAGATGCTTAAGGTTTTGTGGACTTGATAGTTCCATTATCTCAATGGAATGTGTCCCTTTAAAAGCCAATAGATTAGGGCGCCTGGGTGGCTCAGTTGGTTAAGCGACTGCCTTCAGCTCAGGTCATGGTCCTGGAGTCCAAGGATCAAGTCCCGCATCGGGCTCCCTGCTCGGCGGGGAGTCTGCTTCTCCCTCTCCCACTCCCTGTTTGTGTTCCCTCTCTCGCTGTGTCTTTCTCTGTCAAATAAATAAATAAAATCTTAAAAAAAAAAAAAAGCCAATAGATTAGAATTTTTCAAGAAGAATGGCATGCTAAATTCTGGCAAATGCTTCTGAGAGATTAAATAACAGAATAAATTATGTACTTTAGATTTGGCTAAAGGAAGGATAGGATTTTCAGCGAAAGAGTCAAGACAAAACAAATGTTTTCAGGGAAAGAAAGGGGTAATCTAAAGAAAGGTACAAGAATCCAATGGGAATCTGATTACTTACCAGCAATATTGATACTAGAATACACTGGATACTACAGTACATCCCTAGGTTCCTGAGGATGATTTTTTAAGGTAAAATTATATAAGCAGACAGTCTTCCTATCAGTTTTTTCTCAGATTTCTAGAGACTCAAAGTTTTGGATATTTATTTTTCTTAGGAAGTTTCTTCGGAAAGCATGGCAACAGAAGAAAGTTGAAAAACAAAAAAGTATACTGGAAAAAATTTCAAGATGGTATTATGTAATTGACCTAGAAAACAAGAGGTACAGTTTGGAACACAATCAATTAATTTTCAAAATGATGTTTTTAAGATCATTATGGATTTCAGTCTACAAAGAAAATAAGCAAGTACTAGAAATTATTGGTAATATAGGAGAGGAAGTATATAATATTTTTTCAGGATTAAAGGAGACGGTAGTGGGGAATGTTTGGAGCTTGGCACAGGGACTTGGAAAAAACCAAGATGCAAATATAAAGGAAATAATAGACATTTGGAGCAATGGCAGACTCTAAGAAGTTAGAACATTTTATTTAATAGACTAAATGTTGCATCACCAAAAATTAGCAAAGGAAATGAGTTAGCTCTGTACTGAACAATATTTCCATAGTAATAATGTAAATATGACTTATTTATTTTCAACTTTTAGATTGAACCTATTGAGAGAGCATAAGGGAATTGATTATGGTCACAAAATGAAAATTTAATTTTAATTTAGATTTAATATTAGATGTTCTAGTATGAGGGTAGTGTTGACTTATTTTAATTTTGTTTTAATGATTACTAATGAAGTTGAGTACTGCTTCATAATTTGTTGGCAATTTGCTTAATATCTTTTGTGAACTGCATACTCAATATTTATGTATCTATTTCTTTGGGATAATATGTCTTTTCTTATTTATTTTAAAGAGTTCTTTATATATTTACTGGATACAGTTACAAATCTTACTTTGTCATTTACTTTTTCATACTGTTAATTGGGTTTTGATGAACAGAATTTCTCAAATTTTATAGAGTAAAAATTATCAATACTTTATGTGTGTGCTTATTTATGTATGTATGCATGTGTATTTTCATATATATATAATTCAATTACAATTTATTTTTATCTGTCATATGAGAGATAATTCAAGTTTTAATATTTCTTATAAATTAAGGCACAGAAAACTTTTTTTGAAAGGGATTGTGTTATTACTGCATGACTGTAATTTGTGGTGTGTACCAAGCAGCAGTGATAAGCAATGATAAGCACCACACCTTTGCAACTATAAAACTCTCCCATAATAGTGTGAAAATTGTCATAAAAAAAGATAGATAAACCAAAAATAAGGCTGAGCTTCACTACAGATACTGAAATTTTGTTACATTATTTTCATATGCAATGAAAATTAAATATTACTTTTTGTGTGATTGGCATTATTTCTTTCTTAAATATTTGATAGAATTTTCCAAAGAAGCCATTGTGGCCAGGAAGATTTTGTTATGGGAAGATCTTTAATTATGAATTCAAGTTACCTAATAGAAATGGGCCATTTAGATTATGTTTCTTCATTCTCTTTTGGGAATTTATTTCAGTAGATTTATACATTTAATAAACTATTTTAATAAATTTAACAAAATTATAAATTATAACATTTCTTGTTCATTTAAATGAAGTCAAATATATTGTTATAAATATTTTCATAATATTCTCTTGTTAATATTTTTTTGCCCATAGGATCTGTAGTTATAACCCATCTTTAGTTCATGATATTATTAACTATTTTTTGTGTGGTCAACTTTATGGATCTTTCAAAAGAAACACTTTGTTTTCATTGATTTCTCTGTTTATTTTCTTTTTATGTTGATTTGTGTTTCTGTATTATTGCTTTATATTCTTTGACTTTGATTTTAATTTTCTGTTTTGATTTTTTTTTATTTTATGGTGAAACTTAGATCATTGGTTTTAGATGATCCTTAATGTAATTTATATAACTCAAAGCTATACATTCCTTTTTAATAACTTTTGCAGCATCTCACCCATTTTGATATGTTGTGTTTTTATTTTTACTCAATTCAAAGTATTTTATAATTTGCCTAGTGATTTATTCTTTGATCCAAAGGTTATTTAGAGATACATTTATGGATTGTCCAGATATAGTTCTATTTTAGATTTCTAATTCTCTGAAAGCAGTTCTGTTATTTTCAGAGCGCTTACTTTGTATTATTTTCATCCTTTCCAATTTATTGTTTTTGAAAGAACATGGTCTGCATTGTTGAGTGTTCCACAAGTACTTGAAAATAATCTGGTTGCTGCTGTGTTGGGTGCAGTATTCTATAAATGCCAACTAGGTCCAGTAATGCAATTTCTGTTTTCAGAGTTTCCTTTTACTAACTTTTCTATTTGTCCTATCAGTTACTTCTGTTGAAGTGTTAAAAACCTTTACTATGGTTGAGATTTATGCATTTTTCCTTTCTATTCAGTCAGTTTTTGCATCATATATATGAGGTTCTATTAGGGGCCTATATAGGACCATTGCTACTCCTTGATAAATTGGCCCCTTTTTATTAGAAAATATTTCTCTTCATCACTAATGATATTGCTTGTTCTGAAGATTATTATGTCTGTTATTAATATAGTCATTCCTGATTTTTATTTATTTTTCAGGATTTTTAATCTTAAAAGTCAAATAGCTTTTCCAATTGGCTTAATATTAACCAATGGTGTATTTATATTTAAGGTACATTTCTTGTAACTAGTACATAATTGGATGTTTTAGACCAGTCTGACAATCTTGTCTATTCCAACAGTCCCTTTTAAGTTGGTTGGACTTAAATAAGTCATATTGTTTCATGCATTCTAAATGTCTACTATATTCTTTAGATTTTCTTCTTTTTGGTGATACCTTTTATATCAATTGAACATCTGTGTTCCATTTTTTTCTCCTATTATCTTACTACATATACTTCTTTTTTATTTATTATTGGTTAATCTCAGATGTGCATTATGCAGTGTTACCAGTTTATCTTCAAATTATTATATAGCCCTTCACTTGTAACATGTGATCCCTATAATAGTTTCCTTTCTACTTTCCTTCATGCTATCACTATCTTACATTTTTCTTCTACATGTTTATAAACATCAAAATATCCTATTATTTTTGCTTGAAAATCAGTTATCTTCTATAGAAATTAAAATGAGAAAACAAAATTTTATGTATCTACTCACATATTTACCATTTCTGATCCTCTTTACTCCTTAGTGCAGATACAAGTTTCCATCTGTTATCTTCTCCTCCTGCTGAAGACCTTCTTTTAATAGTGCTTTTGGTGCACAGACATCGCCAATGAATTATCACAGTTTTATTTTTTTTTGTCTGAAAATCAGTTTTTACTTTATCTTCATCTTTGAATGATATTTTCTTTAAAGAAGCTATTCTATTGTATTTTTGATTTGCACAGTTTCTGATGGAAAGTTTGCAATAATTCTTATCTATGTCCCTCTCTATGTGATATTTTTTTCCTTTAGCTATTTTTAAGATTTTTCTTTTTTTTCTTTTTAAAGATTTTATTTATTTGACAGAGAGAGACACAGCAAGAGAGGGAACACAAGCAGGGGGAGTGGGAGAGGGAGAAGCAGGCTTCCTGCTGAGCAGAGAGCCCCATGCAGGGCTCAACTCCAGGACCCTGAGATCATGACCTGAGCTGAAGGCAGATGCTTAATGACTGAGCCACCCAGGCGCCCCTAAGATTTTTCTTATCACTTGTTTTCAGCAACTTAATTATGATGTGCTTTTGTTGGGGGAGGGAGAAGAAGGAGGCTAATTCCTGTGTGGATGTTTATCTTCTTTGGGACTTACTCAGTTTTTTGAGTTTGTTGATGTCTCTTTTCTTTAAATTTGGGAAAATTTCGGCCACTGTTTTAAAAAACATTTCTTCTCTCTCATCTTTCTTTCTTCTTTTTCTGGGACAATAATTATCTATACATTAGACCTTTTTTTTTTTTTTTCAGGCTTTATTCTCTATAATTTTTTTTTAAGATTTTATTTATTTATTTATTTTTGAGTTTTTTTATTGTTATGTTATCTTAATCAGCATACATTACATCATTAGTTTTTGATGTAGTGTTCCATGATTTATTGTTTGCATATAACACCCAGTGCTCCATGCAGAATGTGCCCTCTTTAATACCATCACCAGCCTAACTCATCCCCCCAGCCCCCTCCAGAGAGAGACACGGTGGGAGAAGGAACACAAGCAGGGGGAATGGGAGAAGGAGAAGCAGGCTTCCTGCTGAGCAGGGAGCCCCATGTGGGGCTTGATCCCAGGACCCTGGGATCATGACCTGAGCGGAAGGCAGACGCTTAACCAACTGAGCCACCCAGGTGCCCCTCTCTATAATGTTTTATAGATGTTTTCTTCTATAATGATTTAATAAGTTCAGATATTATATTTTTGATATGAAAGTCCCACTTGGTTCTTTTTATTTTTCTACTTTTCTCTGCATTATATTTATGTTTCCTTTCAAATAAGTATATGCATTTATAATAGCTATTTTAACATTTTGCCTAGTAGTTCCATTATTTCTATTATTCAGTGGCTTTTTCTGTTGACTTATTTTGGGTTTAATTTCCCACTTGTTTGTATGACTGGTGATTTCTATCATGTTGGAGGTAGTAGATATTGAAATAAAAATGTCTGGATTTTTATGTCCTTTAACAAGTGTTCAGTTTTGTTTTGACAAGCATATGTAGGTCAATATGATACCTCTGAGTCATGTTTTATGCCACACAAGAGTATATTTTAGCTACTTTTCACTTTACTATTCAGGCTAGATTCCTCTGGGATCTGTCCTGCATGATCACATCATTACATGTTGCTGGATTATTTTACATTTTGTAGGGTTCTTATACCTGTTATACTGGGATGAGATTTTGGCTCTCCTGTATACAGACATTTCTATGAAGCATTTCTGCATTTTCGTATTTTGAAAATGTTTGTTGTCATTTTTTCTTCTTTGAGTACTTGTCCACAGTTGCCTATGAAGCCTATAGGACTGAAATTTTATAAATAAATAAACAAACAAATTTATTTATCTGTCTATCTATCTATTTATTTATTTTATTAGAGAGAGGAGGGGGAGGGCAGAAGGAGAGAGAATATTAAGCAGGCTCCACGCTCAGCACAGAGCCTGACATGGACCTCAGTCTCACAAACCTGAGATCATGACCTGAGCCAAAATAAAGAGTCAGACACTTAACCAACTGAGCCAACCAGACACCTCTGTAAATATATTTTAAATTTCAGTTTGTTTAATGGCTTCATTATTATTCCAGTTTTTAATTTCGTATTTATTAATATACATATAGAAAAATCCACAATTCTACTTGGAGACATCAATATATCTATGTACATCTACTTTTTAGACTCAATTCTGTTTCATTGACTTCTGTGTATATCTTCTTGTCAGTGTTATACTCCCTTGAACACTGTAGCTTTGTTTAAATGACTTGAAATCAGATACTATGTCTTTTGACTATATTCTTCTTTTTAATAATATTTTGAAAATTCCACCTATTTGCTTTTATTTTTTTGCTATATACAAAATGGAATAGTATTATTTGAATGTTATTATTGAATACTATTATTGGTAGACTGATTAAGGAAAGCTGCAAATTATAAATTTTAGGACAGCCACTAAATTTTTTTAAATAGTTATGAGTAATAGGCCAATAATAGATAAGATGGGATCATGAAAAATACATAATGAGTACAAATGTAGAAAGGAAACAAAAAAAGAAGAAAATTATGAAAAAAATTTAAAAAGAACAATTAGCAAGACAGTATATTTTAAATTAGCCATATATGATTATTTTAAATGTAAGTGGTCTAAGGGCATCAGTTAAAAGACAAAGAATGCCAAATTTAATATGAAATTCATACTTAGGTATATGCAATTAATAGAAAACGCTCTCAAAATATAAACACATAGAAAGGTCAAAAACTATGGGATGGAAAGAGAAATACATACAAACCATCACCAAAAGAAATCTAGTGTGTTATATCATACCAAGTAGAGTTCAGAACAAGGAGTAGAAACAGGGAAAAAGGAGGACATTACCTAATGTTGATGGAGTTGATTTTTTAAAAAGATATAATAATTGTAATTGTCTACACACCTAACAAAACGCATGGATCAAAACCTGATGTGACTGAAGGGAGAAACAGAAATGACCACAGTTACAGCTGGAGACTTCAAAACTCTTCCATCAGCAGTCTGCCAACCTCAGGGTTGTGGGCCTATGGCTCTTCTAATGGACCACTTTCCTCCTTTTGCCTCTGTTGAAATAACCCTCAACTGTATGGCCAACTAATCTCTGACAAAGCAGGAAAGAATATCCAATGGAAAAAAGACAGTCTTTTCAACAAATGGTGTTGGGAAAACTAGACAGCCACATGCAGAAGAATGAAACTGGACCACTTTCTTACACCATACACAAAAATAAATTCAAAATGAATGGAAGACCTAAATGTGAGACAGGAATCCATCAAAATCACAGAGGAGAACACAACCTCTTTGACCTCAGCCACAGAGACTTCTTGCTAGACACGTCTCCAGAGGCAAGAGGAACAAAAGCAAAAATGAACTATTGGGACTTCATCAGGATAAAAGCTTTTGCACAGCAAAAGAAACAGTCTACAAAACTAAAAGGCAACCTATGGAATGGGAGAAGATATTTGCAAATGACATATCAGATAAAGGGCTAGTATCCAAAATCTATAAAGAACTTATCTAACTCAGGGTGCCTAGGTAGCTCAGTTGGTTAAGCATCTGCCTTCAGCTCAGGTCATGATCCCAGGGTCCTGGGATCGAGTCCCAGATCGGGCTCCTTGCTAAGCCGGAAGCCTGCTTCTCCCTCTCCCTCTCCCCCTGCTTGTGTTCCCTCTCTCGCTGTGTCTCTCTCTGTCAAATAAATAAACTTAAAAAAAAAAAAAAGAACTTATCAAACTCAACACCCCCAAAACCCAAAAAATCCAGTCAAGAAATGGGCAGAAGACATGAACAGACATTTCTCCAAAGAAGACATACAAATGGCCAACAGACACATGAAAAGTGCTCAAGATCATTTGGCATCAGGGAAATACAAATCAAAACCACAGTGTGAGATACCACCTCGCACCAGTCAGAATGTCTAAAATTAACAAGTGAGGAAACAACAAATGTTGGCACAGATGTGGAGAAAGGGGAACCCTCTTACACGCTTGGTGGGAATGAAAGCTGGTACAGCCACTCTGAAAAACAGTATGGAGGTTCCTCAACAAGTTAAAAATAGAGCTACCCTATGACCCAGCAATTGCACTACTAGGTATTTTCCCCAAAGATACAAATGTAATGATCCGAAGGGGCACCTGACCCCAATGTTTATAGCAGCAATGTCCACGATAGCCAAACTATGGAAAGAGCCCAGATGTCCATCGATAGATGAATGGATAAAGAAGATGTGGTGTATATATATACAATCGAATATTACTCAGCCATCAGAAAGGATAAATACCATTTACATCAAAGTGGATGGAACTGGAGAGTATTATGCTGAGTGAAATAAGTCAATAAGAGAAAGACAATTATATGGTTTCACTCATATATGGAATATAAGAAACAGCACAGAGGATCATAGGGGAAGGGAGGGAAAACTGAATGGAAGTCATCAGAGAGGGAGACAAACCATGAGAGGCTCTTAACTCTAGGAAACAAACTGAGGGTTGCTGGGTTGGGGGAGGTGGGTGGGGGATGGGGTAATTGGGTGAGGGGCATTATAGAGGGCACTTGATGTGATGAGCACTAGGTGTTATAAGCAACTGATGAATTATTGAACTCTGAAACTAATGATTACTATATTTCGGCTAATTGAATTTAAATTAAAAAAATAAAGAACCTAATCCTCAGGGTTATAAGAAACAAACAAACAAAAAACCATGGCACCACTGTAGCGCAGCCAATGTGTTAATTCAAACCTGAGTTAATTTGGGGTCTTCAAACGCCATGAAGCAACCATTAGCATGTGGGTAGTTTCCTAACCATAGGGATACTTGCTTGAGGCTGCTTGGAGCAGGAAATTACAAATAGTAGTAGTATACAATCCCTCCTCACCCAAGTATATCCAGTGAACAAAAAGATGAAAAAAACGAGTAAAGGTAAGAAAGGAACCTGGATACAAGAGGAGAAAACAAACAATTAAATTGTAAAAAAAGCCTTCACAATTTAACACAAATGGAAAGCTAAAGTTTACTAAAATAATTTTTTTTGGATGTTAATGAAATTTTAATGAATTTGAGGCACTGGCACAATATATCCCTGCAGAGCTCCAGTTAAACAGAAAAAAAGCAAGTGTTGCATTAATGCTGAGAGCTTACGGACGACAACAGCCACAGTGAGCCCAGAATGGAGGCAGCCTCAGTTGGGGTGAAGATTTTCTCAGCCCAGTAAATTTTTTGGCCTTCATTTTTCTGGTCTCCTGGAGGTCCTATGAGCTCCATGGGCTGATGTCCTGTGGTTTTTAGTGCTGGATGCCTTACACAGGACAAGAGATCCATGATTTCTGTCATCCTCTGCTACCTCTGGGTATTGAGGGCTCCTACATCACTTTAAATGTTTACTGCACATTGCTTCTTTTGCCCTTTTTAAAAATTATTATATTATGTTAATCACCATACATTACATCATTAGTTTTTGATGTAGTGTTCCATGATTCATTGTTTGCGTATAACACCCAGTGCTCCATGCAGAACGTGCCCTCTTTAATACCCATCACCAGGCTAACACATCCTCCCACCCCCCCTCCCCTCTAGAACCCTCAGTTTGTTTTTCAGAGTCCATCATCTCTCATGGTTCGTCTCCCCCTCCGATATCCCCCCTTTCATTCTTCCCCTCCTGCTATCTTCTTCTTCTTCTTTTTTTTTTTTTTAACATATAATGTATTATTTGTTTCAGAGATACAGGTCTGTGATTCAGTCTTACACAATTCACAGCGCTCACCATAGCACATACCCTCCCCAATGTCTATCACCCAGCCACCCTATCCCTCCTACCCCCCACCCCTCCAGCAACCCTCAGTTTGTTTCCTGAGATTAAGAATTCCTCATATCAGTGAGGTCATATGATACATATCAGAGAAAGACATGTATCATACTAAAATAATTTATACAACAAAAAGAAAAAAGGTGTTGATTGGCTTTTGGATTACTATAGGTTCTGAGTTAACTTTAACATTGGTTGAAATGCACCAACTGTCAAATTTTCATGGCCTTAATCACTACTGGAACACAATCTACAGTTATACCTGAGGATTTCATTAAATTTATATAAGGTGCCCGCTATAATCTTAGAAGACAAATATATATGCCTCACTTTAACCATTGAGATTATTGCCTTGCCCATGGTCCTAGCACCCATTGTCCTACTTTTAAGACAGTCTGAAAATGGGCATGGATGCTCTGACATATTAAGTGACAAAGTAAAATTAAATTAAGTCTCATGGCACTTACCAGTTGGCTTGACAAAATGGGACTCCATAAAGTGCTTCTCCACCTCCGCCTTCCCAGTGTGCTGCCCTTCATTAAAATAGTTAATACAGTCTAATATAAAGTAAAATAAGGCCTTCAGGGATTGAAGGCTATTATCTAAGACCTAATTAGTGAAGGTGTAAATATCCATTAATTCACTGCTTTTATTCTTAACAACCCAATATGCTCATCTCCTAAACCTAGAAGGAATGAATGGTGCCTCATAATGGATTATAAATGTTCTGCATGGTCCTATCCATTATCCCCTATGCCCCAAATTATAAAGTTACTGACACCATCAACTTAGCATCCTGTCAATATATTTTTTTAAAGATTTTATTTATTTGTCAGAGAGAGAGAGAGAGAGAGCACAAGCAGGAGGAGTGGCAGGCAGAGGGAGAAGCCAACTCCCTGCTGAGCAAGGAGCCCAGTGAGGGACTCTATCCCAGGACCCTGGGATCATGACCTGAGCCGAAGGCAGCTGCTTAACCAACTGAGCCCCCAGGCGTCCCCCTGTCAATATTTTCTATTATAGATTTGCCTGATCTGTTCAGTGCCTGTTTCAAAAGCCTTTCAGCCTTATTTGATCTTCACTTCTAGAGAAACTATTCATTTTTACCTGGCTACCCATTGGAGGAACTCAACACCTCTGCTCTCCTACAGTCTTTGCAGGCAAAGATTGTTTTTTGAATAAATATGGTTAATTGGCTAATATGCCTTAGTTTGCCACATAATATAGGTATTCTGTTTATTTCATACATACTCTTTCATACTTTTTTTTGAGCTTGATAGGTGCTTGAAGGTAGTCGGACTTTTGGGGCCTTTTCCTTTTTGCCTGTAAGTGTTAAAACTCTAGATCACCTGCAACTTAACATTTCCTCAAACCTGATTTTTAAAATCGGAGTTAATTTTTTATGTCATTTATTTTCATGATCTTTTAAAAAGGATTCTGACTCTTACCATATTTTACTGTTTTGTCATAAAACTAGCATACATTTTTGAACTACTGAAACTATCTCTTAGAGAGATGTACATTTTTCTTCTTTTCTTCCTTGGCATTTGTTATTATAAATAAATCAAAGGCCAACAGATTTGTGAGTAACCATTAATCTTCCCTGAATTGACAGTCATAAATATGCGAGTTTAGGAATTTATTTAACAGAGAAGATGATTATTTCTATTAAATGCTATTATTGCTCTATGAATTTATTTTATTCTTCAGAAATGCCAATAATCCATAATTTGAATTTATATTACCTCTCCTACATTTGAATAAATTCCTTTCATTTTATCTTATTTTTGATCTTTGTAATCTGAAGGCTTTCCTGAATGGCCTTTTTATGTAATAATGGTATTTTTAAAAATGATGATTATACACTTTTGAATCTAATATGACTTGAAGTATCTCATTGTTTTCTTTCTTTATTTTCATTGCTTGAGTCATGAATTATCCTTGTTTTTACCTGCTGCTTCTCATCCAGATCTCTTTTTATATCTGTTTGAATGGTTTTATTATTGTGTTCTTGTCTTTTACTTTTGGTTTTATAAATTTCATGCTTTCTTCAATTGTGGATTTAGAGCAAATACTTCCTAAATATGTATGTAGTAATTTTTCTGAAACCACATTGTTCCTAGCATCACCAGGCCATGTTCTAATTATTTTTAAAAGTATTTACTTATCCTTGAATAAGATGTTTGCTCAGTCCTGATATGTGTCTGTGTATATAATGGTTTACTTTTGATCTCTTCAATATTACATACTGTTTTTAATATTTTAGAGTACCCCAGGGAACTTTCATTCATATGGAAAGGAATATTCAACACATTTTTATTGGTAATTTATTTAATATTCCATTTGTTAGATGCCATTCTACTAAAATTTTTTTTCTAAAATGTATTAATAATCACCCAGTTGTCATCCAGTTCTCTTTATATCTATTTGAATGGCTTTATTAAATTGTGTTCTTGTCTTTTACCTTTGGTTTTATAAATTTCATACTTTCATGCTTTTCATGCTAGAAAAGTAAAAGCTTTACTTTTTATAAATGAATTATCTCAAATATTGAAACAAGGATCACAAATTCATTTAATACATTTTTCTAAAAACTGGGTAAATTCATACATTTTAATGCCAAACCATACTTTTATATTAAAGTAATTAACATATTTCAAAAATAAAAAAAAGATATGTAAATCATTGCATTGATAAGAAAACATCTTATTTACACATATCATTTTTAAAATATAAACATTGTGGTCTTAATTTTTTTTTGTTAGCTCTATATACTGTTTCTAATATTCTTTCTAATATTAAAGTAATGTTATTAAACTCAAAAGAAAAAAAATGTTTTAGAATGGTAGAGTTTTCAGATTTTGTCTCAGGACATAAGACTTGATTATACTCTATGTGATTCCAACCAAAGAAAACAGTTATTAGATTGGCATATTTTTTTCTTATATTATTTTAATATGAAACACTCCACCTTGATCTAATTTCTTATAGCCTGGGTCTTTAAGTTTTGTTTGCCCAGGCTTAAACACAGCACATTGTCATGTTATTATCCCATATTGGCCTGTTCTGTTAGCATTATTGAAATCCCATGTGTGAGGAGATAGTTGGTTGACATTAAATTAGTTTTGTTTTACAATCAGGAGAGGACATGAAAAGCTATATATAACCCCAGTCCACAAAGACTATCACAATACTTCCTGCCATAGCTCATTTTACCACTGATATTTTGTCCACATATATAGAGCACCCACACCCCTCCATTTTGATCCCTATTTATATTGCATTTCTAAAAATGTTATCTCCCAAATACACAATGTATAATCCATGTTTTGACTCCACACAATTAGTAAATGCCACTCTCTGTTTAATTATGGTGTAAAGGAACTGTATAAATCAGAATGTTAGACATGTAGCCTCAAATGGTGTGAAAGTATGGGGTTTATTTATTCTTTTTTTGCATTATTGTGGCTTATTTTGACATCATACTTAAGAACAAGTGATGAAGGCCCTAAGACCCCTAGCACATAATAAATATGTGCCCTAATTGAAATGAGTATTTAAGTTCCATAAAAATATTGTGTTGGTATAATATAAGAATGCTTTCTTATCTCTGTGGAGGATATTCATGGGACTAGAATAATAATATAAACTAAGTATTGCTAATTAACTAAATATTATTCATATCACATCATTATATATTAGTAAAGGTCAGAAGCAAATTTTTTAGTTTTGAATATTTTCCTGACCAGATGACCCAGAGGCTTTTTCTAAAATTCCCATATTGGAAATCTGCTTTTCTTGATGAATGCCAAAATACTAAGATATTCTCCTTCTTACTAGTGGAACACTCCTCTCTTTAAAGAAAAGAAAGTCTAGAAGGTTTTATTTGTCTTCTTTATACCGTTTCTTCATTCCAATGCAGAATTATGTTTATATTTTATTTTCTTTTTTAATATATATATGGTCAGCCCTGAATCATTGGTTAATTCCAGTGACTTTCCATCCCCCTTTCCAAATCATTTAGGTATTCATGTATTTTCTAAAGAACATAGCTCAGTAAATTTTAGCTAAACCATATCAGCACTTATCAGAAAACTTAACATTTTTAATTAAAATTTGGCTAAAATTTGTATTTCATATTTCATATTAGTTGCCTATTTATAGCCCTTAACTATATAAAACAAAAAAGGTTGGTTTTGTCCATAGTTTCACAGTAGCAACAGATTACGTTTATGATCGACTGGGAAGGGTAAATAGTGGATTCTAAAGTCCTGCAATCTGAATACTCCCAGTGACCATACAGACAGATTTTACACTTCTTCAAGCTTTGGCTGCTTCCCAGAAGTGTTTGATGCTGTGTTAATGCGCACGGGCGCGCGCGCGCGTACACACACACACACACACACACACACACACACACACACACATCGCACCTTTATAATACTTGCCTTCAAAATAGTGTAAGATTCAGTAACACTTTTGCTTAATATTAATTAGCACATAGTCATTCCCTGGTTTTTAAAAAGAAAAAAAATTCTACCTTGTGTAAATGCATTTCACTTGTACTGCTTTGTTAGTTAACCAAAAATGATAGGGAAAAAAACAAAACTGTCAACAAGTGTTCAGCCAAGTTGTTCTGACAAACCTCGAGAACATTTAGTTTCTTTATTAATAGACCCAGGTCAAAGGTAACACATATCAGCGATTTTATTTGGTTCTGATTATGGGTAAACTGCTAGGTACTTTAGACATTCTACTGGGAACGTTATTTACATTTTCAGAAGCTTCCTAAGTAAATCTTTACATATTTACTTTTTGTTTTGTCATCGGATTCTTAACTGTCTGTACTTTGACATTAGTGAATAGATGATAACATTATTTCATGACTAATGGAGTTCACAGAGATTTAGGGATTCTTTCTAACCCTTAGTTATTTTCTTCTAAAACAAGTGTTTCAGTTGAGTAACTTTGCAAAACGGAACTGCAAATGTGTTTGTTAGTTATATTGTCATCTGTTAATCTACGCATATTAAAAATAAAGTCAGCGGCAGAGTCTTGAATAAAAATATATTTGGATAAGGTTGACTTGTTTTAACTTATTTTTCCCATGTGAAAAGGAAAAGCATTTTCAATAAAAGAGCAAGACACAAGATGTTCCTCCAATGCCAGCTAATCACTCAATGGAATAGCAGGTATTGAACGGACCATCAGATTCTTTCTGTATCCAGGAAAGTGAAATACATAGAGTAAACTAAAATGAATTTTCAAGATGAACAAACACAAAGGGTACAGCAACTATCAGAGATTTTCAAAACTGGATTGGTCTAGAAAATAGCTACTTTTATTTCTGGTTCATTTTATTTCTTATCCAGAGACATCATCACATGGAAATGTCAGGTAAAGGGAAGATTCAGGAACTTACTTAACTATGCTGTCAGATTTCTTCAAATCTTCCTTAAAAACAAAACAAAAATTAGTTTTAACAATAAGCAGAAGATGATTCAACTTCCATTTTAAAAAAACTTTTAGTTTTTCTGAATATCTTTCTAAAGGTTTAAAACATATTAAAGTAAACATTAGCAAGGTAAGTAAATTTTGTCTGTTGTCTGCAGTAATAATGTTAGCTGTTAATGATTATTTGTATAAAAGCCACTCAGTGATATGTCTTAGAATAATTTGCTCATAATGACTTACATTCAGGATATTAACTCAAAAATTCTTATATTTTGAATACTCTATCCTTGTTGCTACAAGGCAGAGGAGGCTTTGGAATGCAATTTGCAGAAAATGAAGTGGTGGGATCACTCATTATCTGAGGAAAGAGGAAAGCAATTAAAAAAAAAAACAAAACCCTGACATAACAACAAATAGACATAAGGAGTTCCTAAAATGCGGACTCTCAAATTAGGTTGCCCATATTACTGGTTAATATTATCATCTGTGGTTTTTGAACTAAAATTTAAGAAGTTGAAAAAATGGAACCAATGTGACCCAGGGTGTGTATTTTATTTATTGACCCCTTTAAGACATAATTATACCGTTTTGTACAAACATAATTTAGTGTATGTTTCTAAAATTTTAGTTTAAATCTTAAAGATATTCTAATTCATAATACTGTTAACCTATCTATATTTTTATATTTAAAGTGAGGTTTTTTTGTGTAGCATATAATTTGGTTTGACAATCTCAGTCTTTTAAGTGATATCTTTACATCATTCACATTTAAAGTGATTATTGATATGGTTGGATTAAAATCTGTCACACTGCTTGCTGTTTTCTTTTGTTCTTTGCTCTAGCTTTGCGCCCTGGCAGTATCGTAGCCAATGAGGTTTATCCGAGGCGCGATTATTGCTAATTGTTCCCTTTGCTCTTTGTTTTTTTTTTCTGGACTTTTCCTATAAATAGAATCATATGATATATGGTCATTTTTCACTGGCTTCTTTTAATTAACTTAATTATATCAGATTCCTCCATGCTGTGGCATGTATAAGTACCTCATTGCTTGTTATTGCTGAATTATATTCCGTTGTGTGGATATATTTTCTTTATCCATTCATTAGTTGATAGATATTTGAGTTGTTTTCACATTTCTGCTATTATGAAGAAAGCTGCTGTGAATATTTTCATACCTTTTATGGGAATGTTTTCTAACCTCTTGGATATATACCAATGGCATGGCTGGTCATATGGTAACTGTGTTTAACTTTTTGAGGAACTGACAAGCTGTTTTCCAAAGTAGCTATACCATTTTACATTCTCACTGGGAATATATGAGGGTTCCAATTTCCCCAGGAAACTAACACTTGTTATTGCTTATCTTTTTTTTTTTTTAATTGTAGCCATTCTAGTGAGTGTGAAATGATATTCATTGTGGTTTGACTTACATTTCTCTAATGTCTAATGATGTTGAGCATCTTTTCCTGTGCTCATTGGCCTATTGGGTATCTTCTTTTGAGAAATGCCTATTCAAATCCATTGCCCATTTTTAATTAGTTTATCTGTCTGGTTATTGTTGAGTTGTAAGAGTTCTTTAACCTCGAAGCATGTCCCTTATCATAGATACAATTGGGAAATATTTTCTCTCATTTTTCACTTTATTGTGTTCATAAAAGTTTCTAAATGTGATGAAGTCCAATTTACCTTTTCCTTTTATTGCTTGTGATTTTTGGTTTCATATATACACAATTATTGCCTAATCCCAAGTCACTGAGATTTACTCCTATTTTCTTCTAAGAGTTTTAATAGTTTTACCTCTTACATTTAGGTTTATGATTTATATTAAGTTAATTTTTATATATGATGTGACTTACGGAATGTGAGGTCTTTTGCATGTGGATATTGTGTTGTCTGAACACCATTCATTGAAAAGAGTATTTTTTCTCCATTGAATTGTCTTGGCACCTTTGTCAAAATTTAATTGGCTAATAATATAAGGGTTTTTTTCCCTAGACTTTCAAATATTTTTCATTGATCTGTATGTCTATCCTTATGCCAGTACCATACTTGTTAATTACTGTAGCTTTGTAGTCATATTTATTATTATCTTTGTTATTATTATTAGGATTCTAATAAGGATAATATTCATAGGAAAAAATCTACCGACAGCCCAGACAATCATCTTTTACCTCAGTCACCCATCTTTTGGTTCTACCTTGTGAGTAATACAAATGGTGTAATTCATTTTGATTCTTTATTTTCTTTATACACTAGGAATATGACATCTAATTTTGTGATCCATATTCCGCAACTTTGCAGGAAATTTAGTTATTTAAATTTGCTAATAAGATTATTCTTAGCTAGTTTTAAGTATCTAAAAATTTTACATTCAAATTATTTATATGTAAATGTTATATATATGTTGTTAACCCTTTTTTTGAAAATATAACATTTTATCCTGTAAATATAAGGTATGATAATTAAATTCAAATTAATTTTATGGCTTTATGAATGAGGCTCTTATTGATAGTTATTAAACTAGAGAATGAATAGCATAGATGTGAACACAACATAGGTTACAAAAATGAACATTATGGTCTGTTATACAGCAGGAGAGGAACAATTGCTTATTGATTACAAGAGATCTTTCTGGAATACATATATCAGTTATGGAAGCTGCTTAGCTTTATAACTAGTATACCCATCAGTCCATTATTCAAATCAGCAAGCATTGACTTGACATTGTTCTAGACATGGGCCATATATCCAGTATTTCTGACTAGAAAGTAGTTATAGTATGGTATAGACATAAACAATTAAAGAGGAAATGTTTATGGTGATAAGTACTAACATACAGACAAGCAGAGGGAGGGGGCTCCTTTATCAGATGGGAGAGTCATTAAAGGCTGGAAGAAGTAAAGTTTGAATTAATGTATGAAAAATAAGTAGGGTTAGAATGATTACACCTTCTGATAATTACTACTGCTGCCAACTGGACTTCAAATTTTCTATCTTGCTTCACTATAAATAATTTGTTTCTATTACTGAGATTATATTTTAATACTAGCTCACAACACAGAAGTATTTATGAAAGTAGAAGTCATGAAAAAAGTAAAGATATTAAGCTGAAGACATTTTAGATGTTAAGCCAATGTTAATTATTAATGGTGGATATTTGTTGAGAGAACAAGAATTAAGTTGTAAGATCTCTGTTTGGTTCCATTGTCTTAAAGAATGTTGAAGTGTCATTCTTTTTTTTTTTTTTTTTTCAGGATTTATTTATTTATTTGAGAGAGAGAGAGAAGGCAGGGGGGTGCATAGAGAGAGGGAGAGAGAATTTCAAGCAGACTCCCCACTGAGCGTGGAGCCCATCATGGCAGGGCTCAATCTCACGACCCTGAGATCTTGACCTGAGCAGAAATCAAAAGTCGATGCCCAACTGACTGAGTCACCCAGGCACCCCAAAGAGTGATTCTTATAAAAGATCATTGTTGCTATCTCATCTTTTACTCAAATTCTGTGATATATTTTGGGAGGAGTGGAATTAAATGGTTGCTAATTCCAGCCATGTGTCTAGTTATTTACTCATTGATTTGAGGAAGATGTGAGTGTGATTACAGGGCTACAGACCCTCTCTTTTAGAACAGAGCATATAATGCACATATTCACAGTAATTTTTCTGCTCTCGGACATCATAATTTCTCATTGTAAAAATTTCCCAGTCTAACTCTGTAATCTTATAATCCAACTTAACACACCCTCTCATTGTATGAGAGTAGAATCTAATTTCTTAGGAGAAAATTACCACCATAAAAATATGATTTTTTAATTAAAAAGTTGATACCCAGAACCAAATTAATCACTCTTTCTTCCCAATAAATTATACAGAATGAAGTTACACTGTCATTAAGAGGAAAACAGTATCATAGCACTCAAAACTGTGTTTATTCTGTTATAAGCACAACTACCTAAGAAAATCAACTAATATTAGAAAGGAAAATACTCTGCTTGAAAGTAAATTTGTGTACAGTCTCTGAGTGAAATATTTTGTTCCAGTGAGATTAGCAAACACAAATAGCAACAATGAAGAAAAAGCCACTAAAATTCTTAAGAGCAAATAATCTGCCATTCTGCATTTCTGTATGTGAATGTTATCTGCTCCAGCTATCAGAAAGAGGCTGTCAATCAGTTCTATTGCTGGAATGAAGGAATAGATGGTACAGTTTAATTTTATTATGGAAATTGATTTGCATCTTTTATATTTCTTGATTGAAATCTTTCCAGGTAATGGCATTGAAGAAGACTCATAAAACTGCCATGACTGGGGTAATAACAATTATTATGATCAAATTTAATAAAAAATACTTGCCTGCAATATGGGAACTATGAATAATTCATGTAAACTGTTGCTTAAAATGTGATAGAGAGGAAAAGACTTGTAGAAAAAATCTTAATGTATCCAGACAGGGATGATAATTGGTTTTTGCAAATAATGAATACTTCATGTACAAACCAAGACTAACAAGGCTAGAGGAGAAGACTCTACATAGAGGAAATAATACCACATATCTGATTTTTGCCAGATAAGAGGGATAAGTGGGTTTTTTTTTTAAGACTGTCAGAAAATGAATATTCTAAAAATTATATTATAGAACATCACAATGTTTCTTTTACATAAAGAATTGAGGAATATTTAAAATGTCTGTATTCTATAGAGAACAAACAGATGGTTACTAGAGGGGGGGGATGGGTGATATAGGTAAAGGGGATTAAGAGTACACTTATTGTGACGAGCTCTGAGTAATGTATAGAATTGTTGAATCACTATATTGTACACTTGAAACTAAAATAACACTGTATGTTAATTACACAGGAATTAAAAAAATAAAGATTTCTTCCCTGAAAAAAAAAAAGTCTGTATTCATATGTTTGTGAATAACCTATGAAAAAATGAACATTGACTCCAGTGATAAAATTTAGCATTTTCCTGTGTATATTATTTAATAGTCTCAGAGGCCTAGAAATCCAAGTTAACCCTAAAGAATTTGTACAGCTTCAATACTGGAACAATATTTGTTTTGAAAAAGAAGTTCAAAAATGTTAGTTTTAATTTATTTGACATACAGAATTTTTACATGCATACTTAACATCTCTAGCTGTAATCTAATTCTCTGAGTTTTGTTTCAATTTAATCTTGTTTCTTTTAACTTTGTTAATCTCTCTGTTTCCTGCTTTTATTGGCTACCATCTGGTGGAAAAAAATTGCAATAGCAGAGGAAGGGTAAAATCTATGTAATAAGACAAAGGTTTTAATTGTGAATATGATTGCCACTTAATACTACAGATATGGGTAGCAAGGTTGGTGTTAAAATCTTGTTCTTACCATACCCAGTTCCATATGACCATCCCTATTCAGCTCTTAAATAATTTGAAAATTTACATTTGTTTATATATAAAATATCTAGTATACTTCAAATAAGTTCTAAGGAGGTAGGGACCAATTTGTTTTAATTATTTCAGTGTAACCAGGATGCCCTGCTACAGACAGACTTGTTTTACATACATTGTTTCAGCATAATTATTAATAGTGCCCCCTTTCACTCTCAAACTATACTGTATTAGATGACAATTGATTATATATATGTAATCAATTTGCATGGTACCTGTGGGCGTATTATGCACTAAACAGTTTTCTTTCAGAATTTCTATTGAGTTTTATTTTCCTCTTATGTTAGATAATTCGGCATAGATCACTTTGGGAATCTTCATGAAGGTAACATCAAGAAAATAAACCTTTAATTTTAAATAAAAAATGTAATAGTTGAGCAGTTACTTCATATTAAATAGAAAATTGCTTATAAAACCTGAAAGTTTTTCTTAAGCAGTTAATAAGTACAGTGTGGAATACAAACATCTGTTCTTTGGTGATTAGCTCATCATGTCTCAATATTGATCTCCCTATGCTTGAGAATAAATGGACCGAAAGATTTGACAGATACATTGCATTACTAAATACAGTACTTCTTATAATCAAAGGCAAAAATTGATATAATTGCATCACATGTACACATAGTGATATGTAGATCATGTGGGCAGAGTAATAATTCTATATTAACAAATACTAATTATTATTTTATATTTTATATAATACATATAATTTATTTATATAAATATGTATATTTATAAATATATAATTTTATATAATACAATAATTGTTAATAATACATTCTCACTATTCATACTCGAGTGCTATGTAGTATTCCTTATGATTCATCTCTCAAGAGTTTATAAATCTCAAAATTTCTATTTACTGTATCTTATTTGTTTGTTCTTATTTAAGTTGTAAATTTTAATCTTTAAGAATAATTCAAAAATTTTATCATTGCTATGTAATTTTTAAACATTTTAATGACCCTAGAAATCAGGTAGCCAACCTACTTGATTTAAAAGCAACAGAGGTTATATTCTAATCTGATATATGCTTATTTCTTTATAAGTTACAATAATTATCTTCAAAATACTTTAATATGACAACAGAAATACAGTGTAAAATCTGTTGTAATTAGTTGAGTATTTAGCTATAGTTAAATCATAAATCTGTTGTCCACCTTTGGTTCATCATTTTCCATTTCTTTTTAAATGATTTGTTATCCCTGGCTACTAAGAAAGAATTTAATGTCAGAATAGTCATTAAAATTTTGAATTTTGAAGTTTTTAAATTAAGAATTATACAAGGGGACAATGTAAAATAAAAGTCCCTGGTTCTTTAAAATATGAACTTAATGATGTTAAATAATAAAGATAAAATGTGTTCTTTTATGTGTGTAATATGTAAATATTTCTTCTATGTAAGAAAATTCTAAAGATTATATGATCTATATAATCCATATATAGCATATATATATACATATATATCTCAGATATCATATATCTTTTTCTTTGTAATATTCAATCAAGTAGCCTTCTCACACCACATCATCTGCCCCTTTTAAGTCTCATATTTTGCAACATAGAATTTTATATATTTACAATAAGATATATTAGAAAACACTAGTTGATACAATAAAATTAAATTCATATAAAAATCATTTGTAAAACCATGAAAACTCAACTCTACATAATAGTATGTTGTAAAGGAAAAGCCACATGGTCTTTGTTATAAGTGAGGTATCAAAAAAGACCCCACAAAATTCCTAGATTGTATAAATAAGTATTCTTTTAAGTTCTCAAATGACTCTACGGATAATTAAGCTATTATTAATATTTGAGTTGAGCATAAAAGAGAAATAATGGCTGTAGTTTAAATATTGGCACATATATATATATATATATATATATATATACACACAAACATACAATATTATGGAATTTCTTAGAAGATGCTATGAAAATAATTTATTCTGAAAGCTATTAAAAAAAGAATCAAGTATTAATTCCCATTTTCCTGTATAAATTGTATTGTGCAGTAATCAAAGATGTCAGGAAAGAAAGTTTCTTTTATAAAAATACCTGAACTAGTAAATTATTAAGGATATTAGAATTAGTATATCACCATTTTGCAACCCTGAAGTCATTAATGTATGTAGGTAATTGTCATCAATGACTTTTATAGAACAAATCAACAGTCAACCATTATGGCCTTCTGATGCAAGTACTATGCATCTATAATGTAGAATTCCTTCTAAAATTCAAAACTGAATCTGTGAATCTAACTCTTAATTCACAGAGACTAAGAAAACAGAAAAACATGTTAAAAGACCATAGAGAGGGGGCGCCTGAGTGACTCAGTCGTTAAGCGTCGGCCTTCGGCTCAGGTCATGATCCCAGGGCCTGGGGTCGAGCCCCGCATCAGGCTCACTGCTCAGCAGAGGGCCTGCTTCTCCCTCTCCCTGCCACTCTGTCTGTGCTCTCCCTCTATCTCTTTGCCAAATAAATAAATAAAATCTTAAAAAAAAAACAAAAAACATAGAGAGGTAATCAGGAAAATTTAGGCTGTGTGAAACTATGTAGGGCAAATGACCCATCTATTTTCAACAAATTCCCCCTGGGGAGGAAAAAAAATTAAAAGAAGAAAAGATAAATACATAAAGATAAATTTAAGAGACACACTGATTAATTCCATTGCATAGAACTTATTTGTATCCTGATCCCAACAAATCCACTGCAAAATTTTTTAGGCGATAACTGGAGAAATCTGAAAACTCACTGGATATTTGCTAATAATTAGGAACTAACTTTATGGCAGTTGATGATATTATGATCATGTTTTTGAAAGCCTGTTTATTTTAAGAGGCACATATGAAACATATATAGAAGAATAAAGTGATGTTTCAGTTTAACTCTTTAAATAATGTGAGATGGGGTTAATTAGTGGGGATAAAGATAAAACAAAATTGGTCATGAATTTTTATTCATTGAAGCCAAATGATGGGTACATGGCACATGGTTACATTTCTCTCTCTTTGTATGTGTATATAAAATTATATGTATGCATATATATGTATATTCATATACATATGAACACATATATGTGTGTGGTATATATATAGTCGTATGTTTTCCATACTCTTTTTTTTTTAAGATTTTATTTATTTTTTGACAGAGAGAGAGAGACAGCAAGAGAGGGAACACAAGCAGGGGGAATGGGAGAGGAAGAAGCAGATGTCCTGCTGAGTAGGGAGCCCAATACAGGGCTCGATATGGGGATTGATATGGGGTTCCATACAGGGCTTGATCCCAGGACTCTGGGATCATGACCTGAGCCACCCAGGTGCCCCATTCCATAGATATATATATTTTTTAAGATTTTATTTATTTGGCAGAGAGAGCACAAGCAGAGGGAGAGAGAGGGAGAAGCAGGCTCCCTGCTGAGCAAGGAGCCTGATGTGGGACTCGATCCCAGGGCCCTGGGATCATGACCCAGGTCGAACGCAGCTTAACTGACTGAGCCACCCAGGCGTCCCATAGATATTCTTAATGTACTCGTATTTCTTTTAACTTCTTTTCTGAATGATTTTCTTTAATGTAAACGTACCTTAAATTTTATTTATTTTATATTAGACTTAGTAATATACTGTATTGAGATAAGGGTGCTCTCTTTGCATTATATTTTTATGTTTGGTTCTACTTATTCAGACAAATGAAAAGAAGGAATTTATAGAAATTTATAGATTTATAGAATTTATAGAAACCATTTTGTGTAAAATAATGACACATATAATTTTAGCCTAATGGTTTATCAATGAAACCTTTGATCGACAAAATACTTCCTTGACTGGATCTTGAATATTTGCACAGAAAATTCTACTTAGTTGTTTCAAGTCTCCAGAAATAACATTTTAAATCCTTAAGATGATGCAGTTCACTGCATCCCAGTGTTAGATTTTGTAAGACTTTTTATTCTCCAAATTATCACAGTTAAGCAATGATGAGAACAGCTAAATAAATCTTTTCTTCCAAAAGAGCATTTCAATTGCTAGGGAAGTCACATTGATACATTATTTCATCTGCAATGACAGAATTTTTCCCTTATAAGAGAACTACCGAATGTTAGCTCTAAGCATACATTCTTTATCTGTTTAGCTCATATTATATATATTTTTTGGTTCAAGTTTAAAGAGAAATGATGCATCAGGTAAAATATAGAGCAATGATGAAAGCTGTGGTGAAAATGGTTTTGATTAGGCTTATTTTTAAACTTTAGTGGATTATTAATTTATGCATAAATGTGTGCTACATTAAACATGCTTGCTATGATCAGTTTCTATGACAACACAGAAGCTGGTAGATTATATTGATTTGTATAGCATGGTTTTCAAGGTTGTGACCAATTTATTAGTCCTAATTATTGTATTAAAATGGTTGGCAATAGTAACTGCAAAATAAATGATAGCAGTTCACCATTTAAAATATTCTTGTATTTCAAAGGTTATTTACATGCTTAAAAATTTCTTATGCTAGTAATTGGGGAAGGCAAAATCAAAGAATGAGTCTAAAGTACATATTAAGCTAATGAAACTAGAAAAAAATATAACAATTATGATTTAAATTGAAAGAACCCAATTGGTTTTTATTTGACATAAGGAGGATAGAAATAAATATTTACTCACAAAACTATATTGATAAATCATCTCAGTACCTTTCCAAATAACATAAAGGCTTAAATAAGCCATGTATCCTAGTTCAGTCTGCTATAACAAAATACTGCATATATTACTTCTCACAATTCTTGAGGCTGGAAGTTTGAGATCACAGTGCCAGCATGTTGAAGACCCTCTTCTGGGTCAGGAATGAGCTAACACTGCAGGGTCTTTTTTTTTTTTTTTTTTTTTTAATAAGAGCACTAATCCTATTTTGAGGACCAAACCTTCATGACCTAAGTAACTCCTGAAAGTCCCACCCTTAATACCATCACATTGGGTATTAGGATTTCAACATATGAATTTGGGGTGGGGTGGCAGACACAAACAATCACACCATAGCACCTTGTTACTGTAATCTTTATCATTTCAAGACACATACCCTAAATTGCTTTTCATTTAAAGTTCTTTTTTGACATTTACAAGGAAATGAAGTGGAATCATAGTTCTTTAATCCTTTGTACACAAGGGCTCTTAAAAAAATCTAAGTAGTTTCCTGTTTCTGAGATTATGGACTGGGGTTGGAGAACTTTGCATTGCCTATAAAAGTTGCAAAATAATGATGTAAGGTTTTGGCTCTCAGAGCTACACCATGAGATTGGCAAGAACAAGCATCTCACAAAAGGCAGCAAAAAGGGAGCCAAAAAGACAGTATTTGATCAATTTTTAAAGAAACATTTATATGATGTAAGTAGGGTTGGAAAAATGTTAACCTGAAGGACTCAAGGAACCGAAATTGCATCATGACCTCTAGGGTAGTGTTTTTGAAGTGAACCTTGCTAATTTGCAGAATGATAAAGTTGTGCTTAGAAAATTCAAGCTAAGCATATGCTAAGCGAAATAAGTCAATCTGAGAAAGACGATTATTTTATGATCTCACTGATATGAAGAATTTGAGAAATAAGACAGAGGATCATAGGGGAAAGGAGGGAAGAATGAAACAAGAGGAAACCAGAGAGGGAGACAAACCATAAGAGACTCTTAATCTCAGGAAACCAACTGAGGGTTGCTGGAGGGGAGGGGGTGGGAGGGATGGGGTGGGTGGGTGATTGACATTGGGGAGGGTATGTACTATGGTGAGCGCTGTGAATTGTGTAAGACTGATGAATCACAGAGCTGTATCCCTGAAACAAATAATACATTATATGTTAATTAAAAAAATAAAAAAAATAAAGGTGACTAAGCACTTAAAAAAAAAAAAAGAAAGAAAATTCAAGCTAATTACTAAGGATGTTCTGGGCAAAAACTGCCTGGGCAACTTCCATGGCATGGATTGTACTTTTGTGCTCTGTTATCAAAAAAGGGCAGGCTGTGATTGAAGCTCATGTGGAAGTCAAGACTTCTTATGGTTATTTGGTTCATCTAGTCTGTGTTGGTTTTACTAAAAAAAATGCAACAATCAGATTCAGAAGACCTAAGTTCAGTACCAGAGGTCTGCAAAATCCAAAAGAAGGTGATGAAATTCATGACCCCAAAGTTGTAGACCAATGACTTGAAAGAAGTAGTCAATAAATTGAGTGCAGGGAGCACTAGAGAAGATACAGAAAAGGACTGCATGTTTGAATTGGGAAATTTAATGGAGCTTCGTGGTGGAGGAGGTAGTACTGACAAACTAGGAGGGATGAGACAGGTGCTAAAGTTGAACAAACTAAGAGGTGTGAGACACCAGTCCAAGAGTCTGTTTAAAATTCACTCTTTTAATGCTGACAAAAAAATTTCATTATGGGGAAAAAAAAAAAGTGATAAATCCAGTTTGGGGAAGAGACTTGAATTTACTTAAAAGCACACATTCTTATAAAATAATCCTTAGAGGGGCGTGTGGGTGGCTCAGTGGGTTAAGCGTCTGCCTTCAGCTCAGGTCATGATCCCAGGGTCCTGGGGTCAAGCCCCACGTCAGGCTCCCTGCTCAGCGGGGAGCCTGCTTCTCCCTCTGCCTGCCGCTCCCCCTGCTAGTGCTCTCCCTCTCTCTCTCTCTGTCAAATAAATAAAATCTTAAAAAAATAAAAATAATCCTTGGAAATTCAAAATTCCTATTTCCAAATGACTGTAAAATCCAGATTTATACAAATGTCAAGTTGGAACCTATCTTTCCAAACCTTTCTATAGTGAAATGTTATGAAAAATATTTTAATGTATTTTAATGTACTTTAATGTACTAATGTGTTTATTCATATTTTATGTTTAGCAATTTTTCTATATTGGTTCAGAAGTTCTCACTACTAGTAAAACTTTCTTCCCTATTGACTCCTAAAGATACCATAGCTTTGGCTTTTACAGTTTACATTTTTACATTAAAACTGTATCTCTAATTATTTATTTATTTATTTATATTTTTTTAAGATTTTATTTATTTATATATTTGAAAGAGAGAGAGAGAGAAACACCATGAGAGGGGAGAGGGTCAGAGGGAGAAGCAGGCTCCCGCTGAGCCGGGAGCCTGATATGGGACTCGATCCCAGGGCCCCGGGATCATGACCTGAGCCGAAGGCAGTTGCTTAACCAACTGAGCTACCCAGGCACCCCTAATTTTTTAAATATATGGTGAGGAAGCAAATTAGTTTTTCTTACAGTTTCAAATGTGTGTGTGTGTCTGTGTATGCAGACATATTTTGGGGGCTCCTATTATGTTCTGGTTATTGATAAGGCTATATACCATTCTTAAGTTTGTGCTTTTTCCCATACAATTTAGAATCAGCTTTTCGATTTCCACAAAGTATCTTTTGAAATTAACACTGGAATTACATTTATTCCATAGCCCTGTTATTAAAATTTGACATCTTTATAATCCATTCCTACATTTATTTAGTTATTTAAAAATCTTTAAACTTTATAATGCTATATATTTAAACTTAAAGTTATGTAACTACTTTTGTTGGATTTGTGATTATTTTATAGTTTAAATTCTATTGTTAATGGTACATATGAAATTTTATGTTGTTGGTTTATAAAAATGTAATTGATTTTTAAAACCATATTCTATCTATAGTCTTAGTGAACTTACTGAATTTTATGTTAGCTGTAGTTGCTTTTTGACTTTTCTGGACATTTATATTTTCTGTAAATAACTTAAAGGTGACTGTAAGGTACTTTGCTTTTTCTAGATCTTGACTGAAATCATTATAACATTTTATCTTTAATATGTAACATAATCGTTGGTTAAAATCTTTTAATTTTTTTTCTTTTTAAAGATTTTATTTATTTATTTGACAGAGACAGAGACAATGAGAGGGGGAACACAAGCAGGGGGAGTGGGAGAGGGAGAAGCAGGCTTCCCGCGGAGCAAGGAGCCGGATGCGGGGCTCGATCCCAGGACGCTGGGACCATGACCTGAGCCGAAGGCAGACGCTTAACGACTGAGCCACCCAGGTGCCCCTAAAATCTTTTAATGTTTTAAGGAAATGTCATCTACTCATAGTTAGCTAAGAAATTTTTTACCATGATCATATGTTGTATTTTTTTGAATACTGATTTTATGCCTCTATTTAAAAGAATGTATAATTTTTTGCCTCTAATAAGGTGAATTACATTAACTGTTTCTAATTTTTAGCCAATCTAGCATTCCTGGGATAAATTTTCCTTGATGATGATAAGTTGTATTTTTTTAAATATATTTCTGAGTTTGGTTAATATTTGTTTAGGATTTTGTATCCTTGTTCATGGGTAGGATGGTATAGTAACTTCTTTTTTTATACTGACTTGGCAGATTTTAGTATTAATTTATACTGACTTTACTAAATTAGATGATGACGGTTTCCTTTTTTCATTATCTGGAAAAAAATTAAGACTCGAATTATTTGATTAGTAAAATTTAATTTAATTTGAGTTTTAAAATTTAACAAAACCATTTGAGACTGCTATTGATCTTTATCAGAACATTTCTAAACATTGATTTATTTATTTTTGTATATTCTTGTGGGATTACTTAGGACTTTGTTTCCTAGATTCAACTTTTAGAAATTTTGGGATCGAGTCCTGCGTGGGGCTCCCTTCTCGGCGCGGAGTCTGCTTCTCCCTCTCCCTCTCCCACTCCCCCTGCTTGTGTTCCTGCTCTTGCTATCTCTCGCTCTCTGTCAAATAAATAGAATCGTTAAAAAAAAAAAAAAAGGAAATTTTGTATTTCATAGAATTTATTTAATCTCAAGTAATTTGGCAACAAATTCATAGTATTTTCTAGTAATTAATATCTATAGCATTAGTAATTATCTTTTAAATTTCTAATATTATTGTACCTTCTTTTTCTTAATTTTCCAGAGTTTTATTAATATTATCAGTTTCTTTCAAAGAATAACTTTTGAGTTTGTTGACCTATCTATTGTATTTCTGGTTTCTTTTTTGTTCATTTCTTTTATTTTCTTTGCAGATTCATATCCTTTCCCATTTTTCTATCTGGGTTGCAGAATTTTTATTGATGAGTTGCATAATTCCTTTTATATTATAAATATGGTTTCTTTTCTGATTTACACCTAACAAAAATGTTTTTCCAATCTTCCGTGTATGTTAATTTTAGTGTCCTTCATTGAAGAGAAACCTACTTAGATGTATCACCATAATCATTTTTGTTTTGATAATTTGTCTTTTTGAAATTTTCTGTGGTTTTTCTCAGCTATCACTCTTACTCCTTACAAATAGGCTCCTTAATTTACCTCTGTAACCTTTGAAATTTTATCTTGGCATGTTTTCTTTAATCTCTTTGGTACTCTTCTTTCTGTGGGATTGAAGAATGACTTTTCACTTTCTCCATATGGTGAGTCACTCTATTCAGTATCTGTGGATGATATCTCATTTCACCATTGATTGATGCTGCCAAATTTATCCTATATTAAATTTCTATATATGCATGAATCCATCTGTAGCCTATTTTGTTCCAATCACCTATATTTATGTTGTGGATAATTACTTCTTTGAGTGTGCACTTTGCCTTACTGTGTGATAAGTTAATCAACAGTTTATTTTCCAGCCTTAGGTGTACTTGGTTATTTGTATATTCTTACATAAAGTTTTAATGTATCAAGTTTCTTTAAACATTCCAAATGTCTAATGTCTTAAAATGTTTTAAGATACTTGATTCATAATTCATAATCTATGCAGCTTACATATAACTTATATAAAATACTTAAATATCTGGATCATTTCTGGGTTTGCTGCCACTGTCTCTTTGTTCTCTTGATTATTAGTAATATATACTTTCTGTATATTTATCAGTTTGAAAGTTTGTGAATATTTGTGATATATTCAAGGCATTTTGTCAAAAAATAGGGTTTCATAGAGATGTATTTTCTATAATTTTTTTCTTTTTCTTTTTCCTTTCTCTCTCTTTTTTTCTTTTTCTTTTTCAGTGTAAGACAACTAAGGGGATTATTTATCTTCTCAGTCCATTCAGAGATTTCTCTTGGTCAGGGCTTGCTTACAGCTTTGAGAAGACTTAGTCTTCTTTAATTTCACCTTTACAGATGTGGCCTTCTAAATTTTCCAAAGTATAGGATTAAGACCCTCATAGTTTTCTGTCTCTTCATCTCTGAAAAGTTGAAAGAGTACAGAGATACCTTGCCCAGCTGTTTAGCTACTTTCCCCATATAGCTTCATAACCAGGCAAATGCCTAAGGCAGAGAAAAATATGCTTAAGGCTTTTTCTTTCTCCAGCAGGTATTTGTTTCCTAAAACAGGCAGGCAATACTGCAGGAGATTCTCTTCTTTCTTTTAGAAACTTACAAATTAACTCTTCAGCCCCTCTCACTCACTCTCTGTGGAATACCTAGTTAGCAGTTATATCATGGGGAATCAAGTCATGTGGTTGAAACCCTTCAGGTTAAAATGTGTTACTTCATCATACACAGCTGCTAAAAATTGTTGACTTCTCTTTCCCAGGGACTCTAAGTTTAAATTTACCCCGGTCTTCGGCTAATGCCCAGGATCTGCAAACGAAATGTTTGGAGATAGTTTAACTTGAGTGATGAATATACAAATGGACAATGGCAAGACCTTATGTAAGAGCAGACATCTGACCTGCAAATTGTGCAGCAAACACTCCAGAAAGTCAAGTCAAAATTTTTGCAGCAGTCAGCCCAGAACAGTCGGAACCTGGACAAGGACTGCTGGGTTCCTTAGTTTTGCTCTCACTCGCAAATCAGATATGTTCCCCAGAACAGGAACATAGGATACTCCACTTCTAGTTAGCCTGCCTCTGGCTTCCCCATGCTAACAACCTCCAAAGAAAGTGTAATCTAAACCTTCCCCCCCCCTTTTTTTTTTTTCATCACAAAGCTTTTCTGCTCCCCTGCCTGCCTTCGATTCTCTGCCAAATGCTGGGATGGTGGCTGATTCCTTTCTTCTAGCGAGGTCTGAGTAAATAACCTCTCTTCTCATTTGTCTGCCTTTGTTTATTTCTACATAATTCATCTTGGAAGGCTTCTTCTTTCCATGGAATTTTAGTTCATCTAAACCATTCATGGTATTAATTTATGAGGTTTTCTTTTTTAATTTATCTACTTTTTTTTCTGGCTTTAGCAGCAGGAACACTGATATGCTATGAATTTCTGAATTCTTGTGAGAAGAGGTTTAGGTCAAAGTTTTAATGGAATCATAGAAGTCCGAGACTATTCAAGTGTTGTACCTGGAGCAGGTGTTTAACTCTATGAAGCTCAGCTGTCATCACACAAAGAAAAATTCTTCCACAGGCACAGAATGCTGTCCTTGTTTCATATCTCCAATTCCTTAATGAAAAAAAAGTATCCTGGGAGTTATGCTTGGACAGTTCCGAGAAGGAGTTGGCAAATAAGGCCCTTGGGCCAAATCCAGTTAGTCATCTGTTTTTGTTTGTTTGTTTGTTTTGTTTTGTTTTTTTAATAGACTTTTTTGAGAACACAACCACAGTTTTTTGTTTATGTATTATCTATGGATGTTGCTTTAGTTCTATAATGGCAGAGTTGAGTTGTTGTGACAAAGACAATCTGTCCCATGAAGTCTAAAATATTTACAATCTGGCCCTTTACAAAAATGTTTGATAACTCCTGGTTTGATGTACATATTTCAGACACTGTATTTTTTCAACTCTAGAATTTTTATTGGCTTCTTTTTTTATAGTTTAATTTCTCTTCTCCTTGAGTTTATTATTTTTTTTAATACTTGAACATATTTACAATAGCTCTTTGAAAATTCTTGACTAGTATTATCTCTGTCATTTCTGGTTCTATTTCTGTTTACTAAATTTTCTCCTGATCATGAGTCACATTTTCTTGCCTCTGTGTAAAAATGGTGATTTTTAATTTGATGCTGGGCATTGTGAGTGTTATACTGATGAAGTCTGGGTTTCGTTGTCTTCCTTTGAAGTATATACAGATTTCTTCTAGTGGACAGTTAGTTTAAGCTTTGTTAGAATACATCTAGATTAATAGTACAAGTAGTTTAATTTTAATGAGAGTAGTTTAATTTATTATAAGAGTTGTTAGGGCACATCCAGGTTAATTCTAAGAAGCTTAATATTAAAGGGTGGTTTTTCTGGGGTCTCTGCTGAACGCTCTGGATAGTTGAATAGTTTCTAATATGCCTCGTTAGTATTTGCATATCTAACAGCCATCCCTATTCAGTTTATGGTTAGTAACTTTGTATTTCTATCTAGCAGTTATTCTTTGTTCATTATTCATAGAGTATCACTCTGTTCATATCCAGTTTAGTATTCAACACAGACTCAAGAAATACTATGCAAATTTATGGAACTCTTCATCTCTTGTAAGTCCTTCTTATCTTGCACTCTACCCTAAACTTAAAGCCATTGCAGCCGTCCTGAAGCCTGATCTCCATCTCCTTAACTCAATAATACTTCTAGACTCTGCTTCAGTTACTGCTTCTTGCACTGCAGTCTGGGAAGTGTCTACAGGCAGAAGACCAGAGTGCCTATAGGGCTTACCATTTGTTTTCCTTCTCTCAGTCATGTGCCAAAATACGTATTTAATATATTTTGGATAGTAATTTATTTACAATAAAACAGTCTGTTATCAATAACAACTTCATGGCTGGTTGAGTATTAATCTATTAGTCCTATTAGGAAAATGACACAAATATTAAATTCAGTAGGAATGCAGGGTGCTGTAGGCTGAATCGTGTTCCCTAAAAGTTCGTATGTTGAGTTCCTAAGCCCCAGTACTCAGAATGTAACTATATTTGTAGATATGGTCTTTTAAGGGGTTATTAAATTAAAACGAGGTCATTAGGGTGGGTTCTAATCTGATTGATGTCCTTATAAAGAAGAGGAAATTAGGACACAGACACAAACAGAAGACATGGGGAAAAGAGGCCATCTACAAACCAGGGAGAGAGAGGCCTCAGAAGGAACAAACCCTGCTAACACCTTGATCTCAGACTTTAGCCTCTAGAATTGTGAGAAAAAAAAAATTCTATTTAATGTTTTATTGTTTAAGTCTTTGTACTTCATCATGGCAGCCCTAGCAAAGTAATACATAGGGTCTCCTTTATTTAATGCTAATAATTGGTAGGCAGTAAATGGATCTGTAATGATCTGTGTGAAAACAAAGAGGTGGTATTAAAAATATTTTACTACCAGTAATGCATAATTGATGCCAGTCAATCAGAATGATGCCAGCCATATCTGTGCTCACTAGCTTATTATAAGCCCTGAATATAGTGATTGGGTGCCAGGAATGGCCAGCAATCCCTGTATGGATGGATGAAAGATTACTCCAAACTTGGCCGTGAAAGAGAGGAGAAGGTAAGATGGGATCAACGCTCAGAGACAAAGACCCTTTGCTCTTCTTTGCTCCCGCTTTTATTGGTCCTTCAGGATATCCTTATCACTATTTCTCAAGCACATGATGTGTGACAAGGGGTCTTACTGAAACCAAGAGGATTTACAGGAAATATACGCTAATCTACGTGTTCTACTAAACATAGCCTAAGGGACAATGCCTATATCTCTTAGATCACAGGGTGGCTGTTTGGGCTAAGAGAGCTTCAGGGAAGGTAACTCCCTGGGGCATTCCGACAGCAGAGTGTTCATGGCCCCCAAAGTCCAAAGGCCCACGCCCTTCTCCGAAACCTTCTATCGCCCTCAGCAGCTTCTGTGTTACATTTTAGCAAGCCAGGTATTATGGCTGATTTCATGCTCTACATTAACCGCAAACAATTGGGTCAGAGAGTCATAAAACAAATACTCTATATTTAAATCTCAGACGATATATATTGTTATAAGAGCAAATGTATTCATTGATGGTCTTCAGGGTATCTATAAACTCACTGAAAGTGTGTGAAAAATTATAGAAGTTATTGTTCTTGTTTATTTGTTCCAGGGGATGTTTTTACAGCATTCTGTGTATGGTGTCAATATCTTGAAACCAGAAACTTAAAGAAAAACACTAATCTGTAAATAGGTGTATAATATGCTATAAGTCATGCCACCATATAATAACATAAACTTTATGAGAGCATATGGTATAACATTAAATAACATTAAATGAAAACAATTATTCACCAAGGTCATAGTGTATTGGATCTAGTGGTCCAGTGGGCCTATACACTGCACATAATTCTTGGCCCAGAGAAGAGGTATAAACTAGGAAAGGAGAGTTTTGGGCAAAGGTCATAGGGTGGTAACGTAAATGGTATTAAAAGAAATAAGTAAACTGACATGCCTAAGAGAAGAGCCTGGCAATTATAAGATGAAGTGCAAACCACAAGTCTTTCTGGACTATCAGGGTGTATTAATTTGCTAGGGCAGCCTTATAACAAAGTACCACATGCTGGGTGATGTAAACAACAGAGATGTATTGTTACACAGTTCTGGAGATGCTTAAGTCTGACATAAGGGTGTCAGCAGGGTTAGTACCTTCTCAGAGCTGTGAGGGAAGGATTTGTTCTAGGGCTTTCTCCTTGGCTTGTAGATGACTATCTTCTTCCTGTGTCTTTTCCTATTCTCTTTATGCCTGTCTATCTTCAAATTTACCATTTTTATAAGGACACTAGTCATTGGATTAGATCCCAATCTAATGACCTCATTTTAATTTGATTACCTCTGTAAAGACCATGTTCTCCAGGGGTGCTTGGGTGGCTCAGTCTGTTAAGCATCTGACTTCGGCTCAGGTCATGATCTCAGGGTCCTGGGATCAAGCCCCCACATCTGGCTCCCTGCTCAGAGGAGAGCCTGCTTCTCCCTTTCCCTCTGCCTGCTGCTCTGCCTACTTGTGCTCTCTCTCTCTCTGTCAAATAAATATAAAATCTAAAAAAAAAAAAAAGACTGTATTCTCAAATAAGGTAACATTCTGAAGTACTTCAATATATGAATTTGGTGGGGGGACAGAATTCAACTCATAACAAAGAGACAATTGATCCAAAGACCCAGGGGCCAAGAATTCTCTTTTTCAGTGACCGAAATGTCTATTTGAAGTCCAACCCTAGTTTGATTTAGGAAAGGAACTGAAATAGGTTGATCTGCATATAACAGAAAACACAAAATAGTAGTGGTTTCAATAAGAAGTACAATTTTCTGCCATGTAAAGGAAGTCCAAGGCTGGACTGGAGTCTCTCTGGATATCAGAAACCCAGCTTCATCCCACTAATCTATGAAACCTTTGAAATCCATCATCAAGTCCATTTTATATTCTAAGAGATGTGCGAAAGCTCATCTGTAAAAAATTAAGACTGTATTCTCAAGCTGTTTCCTAGATAAATCTGGTCCTTTTCAACACCCTTCTTGGAAGTCCTAAAAACACTTCTACTTATAGCTCATTGACCAGAATTTAATCAAATGGATTATCCTGGCTGCATAATGTAATATTTCAGATGGCTATGTCACTTCTCCAAGTAAAGTTTGCTTTTAAGAAAAAAACAAAAATGGGAAAATGGATATCAGGTGGCAATTAGAAATCTCTGCCTCATTTGTTAAGGATTGATGGCAGATATATGCAGAATGGAAAACTAAGACCCTGTAAACAGACTAAAGGTCAAGTAAGAGAAGCTATTTCTTTAGAGAAATCAGAGAATTTTCCAGGGTTTTTCAGAGATCGTTCTATGAGAAGTTAAAGTGGTAATCAGTGGTGAGGATGAGTTACATTACCCCCATTTACCAATGTGGAAGGATAAATGTTTAAGCACAACCCTCCACAGGAACTCTGGATGTGATTAGAACTTTTCTGTTCCTATATTCTGATAGTCAGCAAGATAAGAATAGCTAGGTCTGCAAAACAATGTACAAATCCATATTAGTTGTGATGTTGCTGTCGGGCATGAATTAGCACTAAGGGCTCTAGGCTGTGCTCAATATAATATAGGTTCTGTTGTGTTAAATGAGATTTCTGTTTAGCCAGACCAATAAAAATTATGTTATTACAAGCTACCAGTTATTAAGTCTACCGCTAATTATCTATTATCTAATTATTACTTTAACTCCTTATGGGAAATGTTACATTCTGATTTTGCCAAGTAGGACATTGAGGCTTAGAGAAATTATTTAATTTTATTGGTAATCCAATTGCCTAGTGACATATTTGGGATTCATAACCACATCTGTCTGATATCAAAGCCGTTATGGTACGATGAACTCTAATTCTGTATGAAAGTAGGCAATTAAGAGACGTTCTCTCAAAATCAGACAACTGGAGCTCAGTTTTCCTGAGCGACACATGTCATGGTTTTTACTCTGTTCATAACATATTAAGAAAAGGTAATCAATAAAATAGGAATGTGTATCCTGAAGAAGGGCTTAGGGGAGAATAAACTATCCTTAATCATTTAATGGCCTATAGTATTGACAAGTCAATGCTGTTTATTCTATATGAGCTCAAGAATAGAAGTAGGGAAAGAAGGCCAATGTACTTATGTTACAACGAAAGGATTTTTGTTGACTCTAATTCTGAGTTACCCACTGATAAAACTGGTAACTTACTAAATTGTGATTTTAATGTTAACAAAAGTATGTAAGCAGAGTTACTTGGGGTTTCTCTATGTAATAATAATGAATGGTTAATGTAGGTGCATTTGAGTGTTTCTATTCTGGGTTGAATTGTGTCCTCCAAAAAGATATGTTGAAGTCCTAACCCTCCTTATGTGTGAATGTGACCTCACTTGAAAGTGGGGTCTTTGCAGATATAATCAAGTTAAGATGAAGTCATAGTTGGTTACTGAGGGCCTTAAATCCAATTACTGGTGTTCTGATGAGGAGGGATAGATTCAAAGACACATAGATATATAGTCATGGAAAAATGGAAGAAGAAATTGGAATGATGCATCTACAAACCAAGGAATGCCAAAGATTGCCGGAAATTACCACAAAGTAGGAAGAGTCAGGATGGATTCTTCCCTAGAGCTTTAGAGGGAGGAAGGCCTGCTGCACCTTGATTTTGGACTTTTTGCCTCCAGAACTGCCAAAGAACAAATCTCTTTGTGGTACTTTTTTTTTTTTTTATGGCAGCACTAGGAAACAAATATAGTCCCTTTCATACCTGAATACTTCTTCTACTGTAATGAGAATATAGGCCTCATAGAAAAGAGTCTTAAAATAGGGAAGATTCCAAGGATACAGTGATCTTAGGTTGGGTCATAAACAATGAGTGACGTATCATGCAGACAAAAAAGTGAAAGAAAATAAAGAGAGAGAAACCATATGAGCCCATACCCAAATGTGAGAATAAGATGTAGTATGTAGGAGGAATCAGGGGACCTGACTGACCAAGACTGTGGGGAGTGAGTTTGGAATATAGTCTGGGTGACTGAGTGTGGAAGACTATAGATGGTATGTAGTCCACTACAAGGAATTCAAACTTTGAGAGGTTTGTGATTTCTTAATGCAAGTGGATTTTACAGATCCCCATTTTATGTCCAAGGGAAATAGATAGTGTGTGTTGTTAAAAACTATAATGTTTGTCATCATTCTAATTTAACAAATACTCTTTATCCTGAAATGAAATTTTATTTCACTATGTTATCTTCTTCAGGCAAGTGAGAAAATATTTTGAGGAATATTCAGGTGTTAGTGCAGTTAAAAGAATATTTCCTTCTGAGTATTTTTTCAAAAGGAAATCTAAGTTTCCATTATAGAAAGTATAAAACTGTACAAGGCAGAGAGAATACATCTGTTCTTTCCTTCAGGAATGGGTTTGCATTTTTAACATCTCTTTCATGAATCAGCATCATCTCATTGCAGAGGACTGCCTTTAAGCAAGTGCTTCTGATTTAATCTACATAATTTCTGATGCAGGGCATTGTGAAAGACTCAATTAGAAATGGAAATGTGCTTTTCTATTTTCACATTTCCTACACATTTTTAAACTCAAATTCATAATTGCCTGCCAGGTTATAAAGTAAGAGCATTTTTGTTCATTTAACATTTTTGTTTAGATTAATGTCACACTTATCATGGGGCATAATTACTGTGATTTGTGTGTTCAGTTCCTTATACTCCTTTTTTAATATAGGATTGTTAGAAAATCCTTTTTCCCAGTCTAATAAATATTTCTCATCCCTGAATATTATTTAAACAAATAAAGGCTTCATTGACCGTGTCTGTGTGTGTGTGTGTTTGACTCAATAAAAAGGGTCATTCTCCTTGGTAATTGAAAAATAAAAGTGAATATTAACTGGTAATCATAAAGTAATTTTATAAAACAGACTATAACTTATTCACCATTTGGTGTATTTATGTATAATTTCATAAAATCTTTCAGGCTAGTAATGATATACTCAGTGGTGTGAGGAAAAGGATATGTCTAGATCTCTTATATCACTTTATGTATATTTGATAAAACATTTGGAAACTTCATTAATTTTTGTCAAATGTGTAGAGAGGCTTTAACTAGATTAGTGCACATTTCAACTTGAAGTTGAATTCAAGTGCATCCGGTTGATTCTTCTGCTCGTCAAGAAATTACAATGCTAACGAAGCTGGGAGGGGAATGCTCCTACTGTATTTTGTGCTGTACAATGTGAGAATTAAAAATGTGAGAAAGGTTTTTGATAATTGAATGACAAATGTTAATTATTTGGGATATTGTAGCACTAGGAAGTAATTGGATAAAACAATCATAGAGTTAAAGATGGTCTCTGTTCTTCAAGTTGAAAAATGATGTGTTTCCAATAATATATGTGCTTAAGTGAGAATAGAATTTTGACTTAGCTTTGAGGATCTCACAGTTCTTTATAAGTAACACTATTTACATCCTCTTTCTACTTCTATGACAAGGAAGATTCTAGACCTTCAATAGTAAGACTGAATTAATAGATTATTTTATAAAATATGATAAAGTGATTGGCATACAGGTGCATTATTTACCTCACTTAAATAATTGCCTTGTAAATTCCACGTGCCAAATATGCAATTGAAAATTTGGTGCTTTCTATTGAAATAAAAAGACAACCTGGATTTTCTCGATGTTTTTCTGTGGTCAGTCTGAACTATGAAACTTCAATTTCCAAAACCAGTAATTATTCTAAAATGCATGATTTTCTATAAAAAATAATGAAATCAAAATACTATTTTAACCTGTAGCTCCTCATGAGAGATATAGGTAATTGGTCCAAGGCCTTTATTTTTCCTTAATTCAACTATGCATTAATCAATCAAATATTTATGGAGTACTTGTTATGTGCTGTAAACTGTGCTAGAGATTAAAAAATGAATAAAAAAGTATCCATGATTCTAACAAGTATGTAGTCTAGTTGAGAAGATAGATGCAGAATTGGGTAATATAAAGCAATGTAGAACATTCAGTGATAGAAAGATGCAAGGGACATTGGCCTTTGGAAAAATGATTCAGAAAACAGAGCTTGTCCTAGGAGCATTTCCACCTCACCATCTTATGCATTACCTTTTTTATGAAACAGATAGGCTACTCTGTTTTTGATACAGCACCCCAGCTGCCATATTTCTCATCATTAATTCCAAATTCTGTTCTGAGCCCCATGGCCCTGGTCATGTGGCATCTACTACTAGAGGTAGAGAAACCATGAATGTAAGGAAGCCTTATCTGTAGTCCCCTGTTTTAGCCTATAACAAAATACCATGGACGTGGTGGCTTAAAAAGAGACTATTTCTCACAGTTCTGGAGGCTAGGAAGTCCAAAATCAACATGAGGATATATTTAATGTCTGGTGAGAGCCCTCTTCCTGTCTTCTCATTATATCCTCATGTGGCCTTTCCTTTATGCCTACACGTGGGGAGGGAAAGTAAGGTATCTCTAAAGTCCATTGTATTTATGTCTTTCCTTGCATGACTCTCATGATTCCTCTCCAATAAGTCCATCAAAACACCGGTAATTAGGAAAACAAATGATAGCCAATAAAAACATACACGTAATTTTAAACGAATTGGAAAGCCATCCATAATCAATTATATTTTAGTAGAACAAGAATGAGCAATCATTTCTAAATAATGTTGTATTAAATTTATCTAATAGCGGCACTCTACCTTAATCAATCCTGAATTGGATCATCAGTTAATGAAAATAGGCACTAATTAAATACTCCTGATTTTTACTTGTATCATGAGACCAAATTTCCTGATGAAATTCAGTATAAGGATTAGATGCATTTAAATATTCCTGTTTTCAAATTTCATTGCAAAGGAGAGAACTCATTGTGAAAGGGAAGGTTTTATAAGCTGTTGCCACTACAATTCAGTAGATGTAATATTGCCTTATAAGTATGGATCAGACAACCCAGGAAATTCAGAATAACAATCTAGATGGTACCATTTCATTTTAAGACCTGTGATGGATGTAAGTTGCAATTTGTAATTGTCTATTCAGGAAATACATAATTCTAGTACATTAGATATGCAGATCTCTTTAGAATCTCTCAAAGGAATGTCCACATTTTGTAAGTGAATTTTAGGACCCTAAATACTGTAGTTTGCCTAAGATTAAAGATTTAGTAGTTGAGCTGAGGCAAAAGTCATATTTCCTGATTCCCAACTTGTGCTTCTCACAGTGCATCATTCAACCCTCTTTACATTGATGCATTTAACTGGCTAGAAGTTACCACTCCTGTTTTCAACACAGCCACGCAAGGCCCTCCTTTGACGTCGGGCTTTAACTTTGGCAGACGTAGTGGCATAATTGCTTTACTTTCTACTGAATACTGTGAGAGATGGTAATGTCTCCAAAACCTAAGTAAGGTCTTTATTCTATATTGGGCCACTAATCTTTTCTCCTACTAACAACTATAAGAAGATTTGGAAGTCCCTGAATCAACATACTGTCCACAGATGTCTTGGTAAATCATCAGGAGACACACATCTCAGCTTTCAGGACTCAGAGTTTCAAGGAGAATTCATTCAATGTGCGGAAAAAATAAATACCAAGAAAAGGGAAAGCAGAAGTCACAGTTGAAAGAGGAAAATTAACTGATTGAAAATGCCCTAGGGTAGTAATAGCCTTCAAAATATTTTAAAAAATCGTTATGATTTCCTGTTAAATATCACCTACTCTTCATGTATTCAATTATATAGTTTTTACAGTTTCTTTACAGTTTTCTTTTAACATGAAATACAGGAATCTTGGGATATGGCAGGAAATGTATTTAATGTACTTAGTATTGTAAAGCTAGTGCATTTTAAAATGCTAAGAACATTTTGGACAGATGTGATTAATTTCAATGGTATTATAAAGAAAACATCTGTGAGGGACAATCATATACTAACAAAGAGTGAAATAGTTAAACGCCCTTTAATTTCTCAATTTTGGCAAACTTTCCAAGGCTTTTACTAAGAGACTCTTTATGTTTTCTGCCAGGTGGATGCAAATTCACTCTACAAAAAGGAATTGATTTACTAAGGTATGATACATCTTCTCTCTTTTCTATTCTGGTAATTGAATATTCATCACATAACAAGTGCTGCTAATTAGCCAATTATTCCATTTACTGGCAAATAATGAACTTGCTATTCCTATAAAAAAAAGCAAGATTTGAAAAAAATCAAATTTTTATTTAGTTACTATTGCTCAGATAATTTAAATATCTTTAAAACATACAGTGCATTTCACTATAATGAATCATTGTTCAGTAACTATATGATTTAAGCTTTAATCCCTACAGAAAATGGAAGTTTTGAGTTAACATTTAGTTAGTATAACAAAATTTCTGATTTTCACAAGGCTGCATATTTGCCTGAATTTAGTAGTTTGGTGAAATTAACAACTATAGGTATTTCCTTAATATTTAAACTTATTTAAGCTGGGTGATTAGTTTTGAGAGCTTTTTTAACAGAAGTTTGTTTTAGGAATTTTAATTATGTACTTTGGTATTTAACAAGGAGCCTATTTATCTATTCTTCTTAAAGACTAATTGATAAAGTGAGTTAAATATTGAAAAAATATTTCTCATTTGTTGTAATTATTTTTCCTTTTATCACCTTTGTTTCCTATGTGAAATATTATTTCTGTTAAAAATAATGAAATGATTGACAATAGAGTGGTCATTGCTCAGCATTCCTTCTATAAAAGCCAGCTTGCACCATACACATCCTCATCTCCATCATGTAGTAGGACTTCTTATGGAAAATAGGTACAATAAGTAAATTCTGGATGCTGAATGGGGAGAGAATTGGCTCCCTTTCTTGAGTAGGTCCAGACTTCGCCGCATAGGCAAGAAATTGGTATGTATGAAGGACTCTGTGGGGAAACTGGCTCAAGATAAAATTTTTACAAATTCTCCCATTTGGAAATCTGTGAGTGAGATGGCCATCTCCTCATGGAAGCATCCTTTATGGAGATCCACCAACAAATAAGGCTCCTACGGGCTCCAAATGACAATTTAGTGTCTATGAAAAGAGAGGGAAGGATCATCAAAAATTGAAGAAATAATCTAAAATGAAATATGAAGACCAACCCAAGAGAGAACTAGGACACAGAGGAAACAGAAACAGTGCCAAAATGGGAATATATAATGGATCATAGTGAGAGAAAGGGACACACATATACGTGTTTAGGGTTGGAGGTAAGAGAACGTTTGGAGAGAACTGAGTTTTCAGAATGTTAAATTCTAATTTTCCACTGTAGGATGTTAATAATCAATATTTAAATTTTAAAAATCAAGAAGTAACTTTATATGCTTCAGAATATGGATCTGAATACCAGACTCCCCCTCACCCCCACCACCATCACCAAAAAAACAACTAGAGTAGTTGCCTCAGGAGGAAAGGCCAGGAACTATATTTTTTCTGTTATCTATTTTATGTAGTAATGTAGAAAAAAGTGCTTCTAATATAATTAAATGGTTTACGTAAAATATGCAATGGAGAAGCCTAAGCATGCATCAGCCAATCAGAGTTCTAGAAATGAGTGTTACTTCCTATAGATATTTTCTGATGGTTTTAAGGTTGTACTTGGGATAAATAAGGAGTGTGTGAGAAATTGTATCACAATTCCTTTCCCTTTTAAGGAAGGCAGGGGCAGAGGAGTAAAAACATCACAACTAGCTATTTAAGTGGCCTGGAGGATTGATCAGTGGCACTGAGAACAGAAACTCTTTGGATTGGAAAGAGCAATAAAAAAGAGAGAGAATCAGATCTAAAGAATGATAATCCCTTTATGTGGAGAAAGACATGTATCCTTCAAGATTTGCTTTTTGAGATCTTTATAGAGGTGCATCTGTGAGATTCCTATGACTGGTAATACTCAGTTCTCAACATTGTCAGGGATTCTGGTCCTGTGAATCTGCCAAAGAAAGCAGTCTGCATCTCAGCTAAAATGAACTTCCCATCTGTGAAGTCCAGGGACTAGCAGCACCCCAAGATCACACAGGACACTGACTATATCAGGCCATGTCACCTGCCCAGGCTAAGTCCATCACTAGAGAGGGGAATGGCATCGCTGGGACAGGCTTAGGCAAATCAAAGTTCATTTCTTTTTTTTTTTAATTTTTAATTTTTATTTTTTATTATGTTAATCACCATACATTACACCATTAGTTTTTGATGTAGTGTTCCATGATTCATTGTTTGCGAATAACATCCAGAGGCCACTTAATAGGAGGTCTGCCACTATTATATCTGTAAGTAGTTATGAATTTGCCTCCTACTTTCAAGTACTTATAGTTTTTATTTAGTTTCTTTTACTGCAGGCAACTGGGCTAAAATGCTTAGGACAGTGTTACAAAATAGTAGGGATATTATGGTGTCTCTGCTTTTTACTTTTTCTAAATGTGAGGTATTTGAGGTCAATATGCTTTTCCATTTAAAATAAAATTTTTGTGCTTTTCTTAAGAGGGTTTTACTTGTAAAGATCAGGTATGAATTTTGAATTTGATTACTCCTTATACCTATCATATAATTTTGTAAGTTTTCCACTCTACGTATTATTTGTTTTTGTCCTGTTAGTTTGAAAAGACTAATAGATTTTTTCCTGCCAACAGTTGAATATTTCTGGGATAACTATGTATTAATCATGGTGTTTTCTATACATGCACCTCAATATTAATTTTCCTAGTATTTTATATTTAAGATTTGTGGTTTATATTATTATGAAAGATTTGCCTGCAGTTTTTTTTTTCTGTTAATGCACACTAGTTTTTGATTTTCACATCAAAGTTATCCTGTTACAAAGTGAGGATTCTTTCTCTATGCTCTGTAAGAGCCTAAATGACAAAAGAATTATTAATAACCTCAAAGTCGAAACAGCCTGTGACACAGTGTGCACCTAACACCTTTTAGAAGTAGTATTTTTTGAAAATCTAAACAATTTTTCCACAGTTATTGTCCTGTTTTTATTAGCGCAGTTATATGTAGTTATGTTGTTATATATTCTCTTAAAAATCATCTGTTTCATCTAGATGTTAATTATTGGTGTAAGATTATATAATATATTCAGTAATTTTTTTTCACTGTACTTTCTGTGCTTGTTCTTATTCCCAAATTTATCTGTTTGTACTCTAACCTTAGTTGGTTAGGATAACTAAAGAAATATAGTTTTATTTTTTATATACTTCAGCTAATATATTTGGCTGTTTTGGATTCTTGTTTCTTCTAGAAATTAAGTTTATAAACTATCAAATAACTCTAACATTTTTCTCCAAGTGTTTTTGTACTTTTTATGGTTTTCTTCTCACATTTGAGTGTATAATAAAGGAACATAGTGCATAAGCAGTACTACATCATATTGAAAAGTATGCCCTGTGAATATAAGCTGTCTGAGTTTAAACCCTGCCATTATACTTACCAATTCTGGAACTTTGAAGAATTTACTTAATCTCCTTCTGCTTTCCTTTTTTCAATACAAAGATGGATTTTATAATAGCACACAACTTTAGAGTTTGCTTGGGAGTAAATTCATACATGTAAAGAGCTTAAGGTGGTACTGCCAGAGTGCAATTTCAAAGCATATTAAGAGAAAAATCAAGACTAATTTACCTTTAATGCAGATTGTAGTCCTCCTCAGTAATAGTGATCATCTTTGTCCTATTTACTGATTTATCTTTTTAACCTTAGATTGCATTTTGTTTGATATTTATATCTCTTTCTGTTTTTTTTTTTTTAAAGATTTATTTAGTTTAGAGAGAGAAAAAAAATGCAAGCAGGGGGAGGGGCAGAGGTTAGAGGGAGAGAGAATCTCAAGCAGACTCTGTGCTGAGCTTGGAGGCCTACAAGGGGCTAGATCTCATGAGCCTGAGATCATGACCTGCGCCAAAACCAAGAGTTGGCCGATTAACAGACTCAGCCACCCAGGTGCCCCTTTCTGCTTTGTTTTTTGCTGACATTATTTAATGACTTATTCTTGCTTCAGGGTTGGCCCCAGGCAACAGGACTCTGGACACTGGCCAAATCCAAGGTTACTGTTGCTAGAATTCCAGCAGGATTTTCATGATGAGTAGACCTAAAGAAATAGGATATATAGTTATGTAAGTTATTGTTTATGCATAACTTGAGTGAAGTCAGTAAGAGAAGTCACAGGGAAGCAGAAAGTGTAGTGCTTTAAGGGCATGGGTTTGCACTTTTCTATCTGAGGGATGTGCTTTATCTGTGGCACATTTCTTCTCTGTCTTAACACATCTCCTCCCTAAACCGTCATCATTTGTTGCCCTACCACTAATTTCATTAAATAGTGTATTAGGGCTCACCAGAGAACAGAATCCACAGGAAATTTTTTATACATTTATAAGGAGAGAAGGGACAAGGAGGGTAGGGAGGGAGAGGGAAGAGAGAGAGAGAGATTTATCTTGAGGAATTGGCCCTCATGATGGTGGGGCCTTACAGGTCCAAAATCTGCAGGGCAGGCCAGTAGTTTGAAAATTCCAGCAAGAATTGATTTGTAGTCTTGAGTCCAAGAGGAGTCTAAAAACAGAATTCCTTCCTCCTCAGGGGACTTCTCACTCTTTGCTCTTAAGGCCTTCAACTGATCTGATGAGTCTCACCCATGCCCCGTGGGGAATCTGCTTTACACAAAGTCTACTGATTGTAAATGTTAATCACATCTTAAAAAGAGGCCTTCATGGCAACACATAGACTGGTGTCTGAGAAAACAACTGAGTACCATAGCCTAGCCAAACAGATACATACAATTTAACCACCACCAGTTTTGTTATTAAAGTACCATTGCTATCAGGCATGGAGTTTACTGCTGGGCTCTTTGGACTGGACCTTGGGCAGTGAGGCTGCAGTGAGACCTTTAACTCTACCTGATCAGATTCCTTTCAAGTTTAATAATCTTCGCTCTTGTGTCTTAATGACTGTAGCATATTTTACCACTTTGCCTGTTTTCTCCATCCATGATGACTGCTAGTCCTTTTCAGATCCGAATAATAAGCTTTATTTTTTCCCGAGAAAATATTTATGAAATAAGATATAATAATGTAAAGAATGCAGTAAAGAAATTGAGCATATAATTGAGCACATGGAACTTATAAAGTATAGATATAAGCTACCCTAAAGAGTCAAGCAAAATATAGGTGGTATTATACTGGAATCATCAAAATTGAATTTTATAATTTTAAAATTCATTAATTTGGTAGATAAAATGGTATTATTGCACTTTTTATTTCATTAATACACAAAAGTTTTTAACAAAGCTTAAGGACAGCTGGAGACAAAAGCACATTGTTTAGGTCATCAAAAGCAGGGAAAGGCTGAGAAACTGTCAGTCTAGAAGAGTGTAAGGAGACATGACAAGTAAATGTAATGTGGTCCTGAAATAGAAAAAGGACATTAAGAAAACTAGTGAAATCTAAATAAAGTATGGACTTTAATAAGAATGTAGTAATATTGGCTCATTAGTTGTGATAAATGTGCCATAATAATGTTAATTAACAAAAGTGGAAACAGTGTGGGTGGGATATGTGCAAATTCTTTGTAATATTCATACAAGTTTTCTGTAAATCTAGTATTAGTCTAAAATGTATTTTTTTTTAAATTAATGAGAAAAGCCAAGTTTTTGAATTTTGCTTCCAGCTATATAGAGTAATAAATACTAGACATAACCTCCACCATAAACAGCTAAAAATTTAGAAAATATACATGAAAAAAACAAACATTTTCAGATTTTTTTTTTATTTTTATTTTTTTTTTAAAGATTTTATTCATTTATTTGAGAGAGAGAATGAGATAGAGAGAGCATGAGAGTGGGGAGGGTCAGAGGGAGAAGCAGACTCCCTGCCGAGCAGGGAGCCCGATGTGGGACTCGATCCCGGGACTCCAGGATCATGACCTGAGCCGAAGGCAGTTGCTTAACCAACTGAGCCACCCAGGTGCCCAAACATTTTCAGATATTTAAAAACAGGAAGCACAGGACTGTGATTCCTGAGAAAAGGAAAATAGATGAGGAAGGCCTATGATTTTTCTACTTTGGGCCTGGAGCCACCAAGGAATTATAAGTTCATTATTCTCAGAACAAACAATGTTGAGGACCATCTGTAGCTCCAATCAGCCAGAGGAAAGAATCCTCCTTAATCACATGAAATTTAAAAGGGACTCCAAGTGGGTCATACCTTAACAGTAGAGCTGAAATATCTCTGTAGTATAGTATCCTCCCTAGAAATGCTTTTAAAAGTCTGAAGAGAATAAAAGGTAATTTACCAGTAACTGCCTGCTAAAACAATGCCTAATATTCTTTGTAGAAAAATAAATATATATATACAGATACATATATGTATACATATATATATATATGACTAGGAATGCAATTTTCGTAAAGTTTGGCATCCAATCAGAAATCTTGAAACATACTAAGAAGAAAGAAAATGTGACTCAAGCCAGGCAATTTTTTTTTTTTTAAAGATTTTATTTATTTATTTGACAGAGAGATAGCGAGAGCTGGAACACAAGCAGGGGGAGTGGGAGAGGGAGAAGCAGGCTTCCCGCCGAGCAGGGAGCCCGATGCGGGACTCGATCCCAGGACCCTGGGATCATGACCTGATCTGAAGGCAGCCGCTTAACGACTGAGCCACCCAGGTGCCCCAAGCCAGGCAATTTTTTCAATAGAAATTGACCCAAAGGGGCGCCTGGGTGGCTCAGTTGGTTAAG